>NC_090444.1:1141892818-1142194318 GCF_031143425.1 Pleurodeles waltl
AAGTGGTGCAATGCATGCATTGTGCCACATTGTAAGCCCTTGCACCACATTATACCTGCGCCAGGTATAATATATACGAAGAGGGCGTTCTCATGCAGGGAGCTCCAACAAAATGGCGCAGTGAAATTTACCAGATTTCATTGTGCCATTTTTTCCATCATTTTTAATGCCTGCTTAGGGCAGGTGTTAAAGTGGCACTCCAATGATGATCTATGGGCCTCCTTGTGCTTTGCTAGACTAGCAACATCATTTATGGTGCTAATCCAGCAAAGCACCACAATGGCGTCATAAATTATGATGCTATAATGCTAACGTGTCCCATGGTGCACTATATAGTAAATACAGAGCTACCATGGTGACGTTAGGGGGCGCAGGGTGACTCAAGAAAAGTGGCACATCAGAGCTGATGCGCCACTTTCTTGTAAATATGCCCCTTTGGGTCTTCTTGTCATCACTATAAAATACATATTTACAGAAAGCCAGTACTAAAATATAGACTATTTGGAAGTTTTGCTGTGATCTAAACAATTTGTTGTATGGAATTTCCCAAAAACTTAGATTAAAAAGATATTTGCCAGCAAGGAATACGTGGGGCCTAATAATTTTTTTTACTTATTGCGTCATACTTCATGCTTATTGGCCAGATTGTACTTATGTGTTGGCCCCTTGGTCGGCATCCCTGCCATTAATGCACTGATGACCAAGGCAGAGAGGAGGCCCTTTGCATCCAAATTATGTGATGTTATGATATTAGAATTTGTGTATCTCAGTCTACCATTGGATTGGTTCTGACACAATTTCTTATTTGACGTACCTTTTTTGCATGAACTAGGTTTTTCAACCATTGTTTGTGTGCGGTCATTTGCTTTATATGTTTACTAAAGATTAACTATGATTGTTTAATTCACCACAGAGGCTGAGGGAAAATTTATGTTTTCCTTGCCTACATTCGGTCCCATGATACTGTTTCCGTACCACTGATTCAAAACCAACGCTGATGATGTAATGATATATAAGTAAATGAAACAAGGATAAAGGCAATGCAATATAACTGAGGAGACTAAGGCCCATATTTACACTTCAATTACGCCACATTTGTGTCATTTTTAATGCAACTTCAGCGCAAACCTAACTCCATATTTATATTTTGACGTTACACACTTCTAACGTCAAAATATAGGAGTTTGCACCTTTTTTTGGATGCGTGCACCTACCTTGCGTCAATGAGATGCAAGGTAGACTTTCCCATCTAAAAAATGATGCTATCTCCGTAGCCCCTTATGTATCCCCCTGCTAAAACTGGTGGGAGGAGGGGCTAAATATTGGTGCAGAGCTTGCTTTGCACCATTATTTAACGCCTAGGTCACACCAGGCCTTAGGGGACCTGTGGACCCATTTCCATGGTTCAGCACCATGGAATGGGTCCACAGGTGCCCTCCCCAAGCCCCAGAAAGCCCTCCACCCCCACCAGCAGGACACCGGAGGATGGGGGACTCCATCTCAGATAAGTCTGGGTACTTATTTTTTAATTTATTTTTTCTGCCATCGGGGGCCCTAACTTGGGGCTCCCTGCATGGCAAAGGGTGCAATTACCAAGCCCAGGGGGCACTTGTCCCCTGTGCTGGCCACTAGGGTGGTGGGCATGACTCCTGTCTTTCCTAAGACCGGAGTCATGTTTTTGGTGGTTGTGTGGCAGAAAATTGTTAGAGGCATTTTATTTTGCCTCTAACCGGGCTAGGGTAATTTTTTGATGCACAGCCCCCTCCTTCCAAACCGCCTCCCACACCCGGCTAGCGTAATTTTTTAAGATGCTATCCCAAGTTTAGCGCCTCCTTGTGCCATTGGTTTAATATGCCGCCGGCTGGCACTTTGGAATGGGGCAAGCCAGTGCTATACTTCTTGTTGCAAAATTACGTTTGCGCAGTTTTGCGGTAAAAATATAAGTCTGGGCCTAAGGGCCAGATTTAAAGATCGGCGGGCAGGTTACTCCATCACAATGGTGATGGATATTCCGTCCTCCAAAATGTAAATCCCATAGAATATAATGGGATTTAGATTTCGAGGGACGGGATTTCTGTCCCTGTTGTGACAGAATAACCCATCTGCCAAGTTCTGATTTAGATCCTGTGTAGGAGGCTGGACTGGCTTGTAGTGAGTACCAAGGGGTACTTGCACCTTGCACCAGGCCCAGTTATCCCTTATTAGTGTATAGGGTGTCTAGCAGCTTAGGCTGATAGATAATGGTAGCTTAGCAGAGCAGCTTAGGCTGAACTAGGAGACGTGTGAAGCTACTACAGTACCACTTAGTGTCATATGCACAATATCATAAGAAAACACAATACACAGTTATACTAAAAATAAAGGTACTTTATTTTTATGACAATATGCCAAAGTATCTTAGAGTGTACCCTCAGTGAGAGGATAGGAAATATACACAAGATATATATACACAATAGCAAAAATATGCAGTATAGTCTTAGAAAACAGTGCAAACAATGTATAGTTACAATAGGATGCAATGGGGACACATAGGGATAGGGGCAACACAAACCATATACTCCAAAAGTGGAATGCGAACCACGAAAGGACCCCAAACCTATGTGATCTTGTAGAGGGTCGCTGGGACTATTAGAAAATAGTGAGAGTTAGAAAATTAGCCCTCCCCAAGACCCTGAAAAGTGAGTGCAAAGTGCACTAAAGTTCCCCTAAGGACAAAGAAGTCGTGTTAGAGGAATAATGCAGGAAAGACACAAACCAACAATGCAACAACTGTGGATTTCCAATCTAGGGTACCTGTGGAATAAGGGGACCAAGTCCAAAAGTCACAAGCAAGTCGGAGATGGGCAGATGCCCAGGAAATGCCAGCTGCGGGTGCAAAGAAGCTTCTACTGGACAGAAGAAGCTGCGGTTTCTGCAAGAACGCAAAGGGCTAGAGACTTCCCCTTTGGAGGACGGATCCCTCTTGCCTTGTAAAGTCGTGCAGAAGTGTTTTCCTGCCGAAATAACGCCAACAAGCCTTGCTAGCTGCAAATTGTGCGGTTACCGTTTTTGCATGCTGCTGTGGCCCAGGAGGGACCAGGAGGTCGCAAATTAGACCAGGAGAGAGAGGGGACGTCGAGCAAGACAAGGAGCACTTTTAGCAGCAGGTAGCACCCAGAAAGTGCCAGAAACAGGCACTACAAGGATGCGTGAAATGGTGCTCACACGAAGTCGCACAAAGAAGTCCCACGTCGCCGGAGAACAACTTAGGAGGTCATGCAATGCAGGTTAGAGTGCCGTGGACCCAGGCTGGACTGTGCACAAAGGATTTCTGCCGGAAGTGCACGGAGGCCGGAGTAGCTGCAGAAGTCGCGGTTCCCAGCAATGCAGTCTAGCGAGGTGAGGCAAGGACTTTCCTCCACCAAACTTGGACTGAAGAGTCACTGGACTGTGGGAGTCACTTGGACAGAGTTTCTGGGTTCGAGGGACCTCACTCGTCGTGCTGAGAGGAGAACCAAGGGACCGGTAATGCAGCTTTTTGGTGCCTGCGGTTGCAGGCGGAAGATTCCGTCGACCCACGGGAGATTTCTTCGGAGCTTCTAGTGCAGAGAGGAGGCAGACTACCCCCACAGCATGCACCACCAGGAAAACAGTCGAGAAGGCGGCAGGATCAGCGTTACAGAGTTGCAGTAGTCGTCTCAGCTACTATGTTGCAGTTTTGCAGGCTTCCAGCGCGGTCAGCAGTCGATTCCTTGGCAGAAGGTGAAGAGAGAAATGCAGAGGAACTCGGCTGAGCTCTTGCATTCGTTATCTAAAGTTTCCCCAGAGACAGAGACCCTAAATAGCCAGAAAAGAGGGTTTGGCTACTTAGGAGAGAGGATAGGCTAGCAACACCTGAAGGAGCCTATCACAAGGAGTCTCTGACGTCACCTGGTGGCACTGGCCACTCAGAGCAGTCCAGTGTGCCAGCAGCACCTCTGTTTCCAAGATGGCAGAGGTCTGGAGCACACTGGAGGAGCTCTGGACACCTCCCACGGGAGGTGCAGGTCAGGGGAGTGGTCACTCCCCTTTCCTTTGTCCAGTTTCGCGCCAGAGCAGGGCTAAGGGGTCCCCTGAACCGGTGTAGACTGGCTTATGCAGAATTGGGCACATCTGTGCCCAAGAAAGCATTTCCAGAGGCTGGGGGAGGCTACTCCTCCCCTGCCTTCACACCATTTTCCAAAGGGAGAGGGTGTAACACCCTCTCTCAGAGGAAGTCCTTTGTTCTGCCATCCTGGGCCAGGCCTGGCTGGACCCCAGGAGGGCAGCTGCCTGTCTGAGGGGTTGGCAGCAGCAGCAGCTGCAGTGAAACCCCAGGAAGGGCAGTTTGGCAGTATCAGGGTCTGTGCTACAGACCACTGGGATCATGGGATTGTGCCAACTATGCCAGGATGGTATAGAGGGGGCAATTCCATGATCATAGACATGTTACATGGCCATATTCGGAGTTACCATTGTGAAGCTACATATAGGTAGTGACCTATATGTAGTGCACGCGTGTAATGGTGTCCCCGCACTCACAAAGTCCGGGGAATTGGCCCTTAACAATGTGGGGGCACCTTGGCTAGTGCCAGGGTGCCCTCACACTAAGTAACTTTGCACCTAACCTTTACCAGGTAAAGGTTAGACATATAGGTGACTTATAAGTTACTTAAGTGCAGTGTAAAATGGCTGTGAAATAACGTGGACGTTATTTCACTCAGGCTGCAATGGCAGGCCTGTGTAAGAATTGTCAGAGCTCCCTATGGGTGGCAAAAGAAATGCTGCAGCCCATAGGGATCTCCTGGAACCCCAATACCCTGGGTACCTCAGTACCATATACTAGGGAATTATAAGGGTGTTCCAGTAAGCCAATGTAAATTGGTAAAATTGGTCACTAGCCTGTTAGTGACAATTTGGAAAGAAATGAGAGAGCATAACCACTGAGGTTCTGGTTAGCAGAGCCTCAGTGAGACAGTTAGGCACCACACAGGGAACACATACATATAGGCCACAAACTTATGAGCACTGGGGTCCTGACTAGCAGGGTCCCAGTGACACATAACAAACATACTGAAAACATAGGGTTTTCACTATGAGCACTGGGCCCTGGCTGGCAGGATCCAAGTGAGACAGTGAAAACACCCTGACATACACTCACAAACAGGCCAAAAGTGGGGGTAACAAGGCTAGAAAGAGGCTACTTTCTCACACAACCCCCCCCCAAACGAAGGACAATAAGGCTAACCTTGGCCAGTTGAGACTTTATTGTCTAAGTGGTGATAAGTAGAGAGTAGCTCTGCAATAGACTTGTTACTCCCTTTATCATCCACTATACTGTATGGTTACTTCCCTGTGGGGATGTAAACCACCCTGTTTGAAGTTTTTTAGCTAAGCAACAATGTGAAGATGTATTTTCAGAGTTTCTATCAGTAAGTTTTAGTTTAGAGCAGTGGGAATTGTCCACTGAACCTATTTGTAGTGATGGAAATGCCAGACAGGGATGCTGTCTCAGAAAAGCCATAGCTGGGCAAAAACTTTGTCCATATGGCTGGAAGAGAGAACAGGGATGCTGTTTCTCTTGATTTGGAGCAGGGCAGGGATGCTGTCCTATGAGCTCCACACTAGGGCAGGGATGCTGTCCTAAGTGTTGTGAGGCAGTGCAGGGTTTCTGCACTAAAGTTTCTCTGGGAGGGTTGGAGGGATGCTCCATGTTAACTAAAATGATGCTCTTTTTCTCACCAATGTTAGTTATCCCACAGAGAGGTACTTCTACCTCAGGGAGTACAGCTTTGCCAGCTGATGTTTCCCTTGGAACAGGTGCCACCCCAGGAGAGGTTTCTCCCACCACAGGAATGGTATCCTGAATGGTAGGGTGGTTAGGGGATACTGTGATACCCCTTTTACCTGTTGTTGGAGAGGGATCCTGAGTTTTCAGGCCTTCTCTCCTTTGCTTTTTCATTTCAGTAGAAATGAGAGGGAACAATTCCTCTGGGATGCCCAGCATGGCTGCATGGGCATAAAACTCTACATCAGCCCAACCTGAGGCCTCTAGGTCATTACCTAAGAGACAGTCTACAGGTAAGCTAGGTGATACCACCACCTGCTTAGGGCCAGTAACTCCACCCCAACTAAACTGAATTATAGCTAAGGGAAGAAACTTAGTGGAGTTATGGACATCAATAATTTTATACTGTTGTCCAATGATGTGTTGTTCAGGAGCCACTAGGTTTTCAGTCACCAAAGTGATACTGGCACCTGTGTCCCTGTAGGCCAAGGCCTCAACACCATTTATTGAAACTGTCTGCCTGTACTTATCCATTGTAAGGGGACAAGCAGCCAGTGTGGCAAGGCCAATGCCACTAGGTGTGACAGAAACTGTCTTGGGACTGACTACCCCAGTTTCTACTACGGACCCATAAGTGAACCCAACTACACCCTTAACTTGACTGTTGCCAGCAGTCCCACCACTAGTACCACTACTGCTAGGGGCACTAGAGCTTGATGTATTAGTGGTGGTAGGCTCAGGGGGTTTACCTGGACAGGACTTATCCCCTGGCCTATGGCCTCTGTTTTTACACACAAAGCACCAAGGCTTTTTAAATTGTGTAGGTTGAGAAGAAGAGGAAGAATTTGTTTTATCCCCACCCCCTGAAGAGTGTTTAAGATTTGAAGTGGGATCTTTGGTTTTACCCTTATCCCCATGCTTATCTTGAGATTTTTCACCATCTTTCTTCTTAGTGTTCTCTTTGTCACCCCCTGTATGAACTTTTCTGTTCACCCTTATTCTGACCCATTTGTCTGCCTTCTTTCCCAATTCTTGGGGAGAGGTCAGATCAGAGTCCACCAAGTACTGGTGAAACAAATCAGACACACAATTATTAAGAATATGCTCTCTCAGGATCAAGTTATACAGGCTGTCATAATCAGTAACTTTACTGCCATGTAACCACCCCTCCAAGGCCTTCACTGAATGGTCAATGAAATCAACCCAGTCTTGTGAAGACTCCTTTTTGGTCTCTCTGAACTTTATCCTGTATTGTTCAGTGGTTAAGCCATAACCATCCAGGAGTGCATTCTTAAGAACTTTGTAATCATTAGCTTCATTTTCTTTTACAGTAAGGAGCCTATCCCTACCTTTTCCACTAAATGATAGCCATAGGATAGCAGCCCACTGCCTTTGAGGGACATCCTGTACAGCACAGGCCCTCTCAAGTGCAGCAAACCACTTGTTAATGTCACCCCCCTCCTTATAAGGGGGAACTATCTTGTGCAGATTCCTGGAATCATGCTCTTTTGCAGGATGACTATGGGGAATACTGCTGCTGCCACCATGGGTTTCTAAACCCAGTTTCTGTCTCTCCTTCTCTACTTCTAAGGTCTGTCTATCCAAATCCAGCTGTTGCTTCTTGAGCTTCAGTCTGGTTTGTTCCACTCTCAATCTATTGAGCTCCCTTTCTAACAATCTGTCATCAGGGTGGGTGGGAGGGACATTCCTTGAAACAGAATTATGGTGAGAATGGACAGAAGGAGACCTGTCCCTTACAGAGGGCACCCTAACAGCTTGGCTAACAGAAACATCAGTACCACTGTGGTGTGAATAAATGCTTTTGCTATGATGTGAGACAACACTATTTGTGTGGTTTGACCCAACATCATTACCAACTATGCTAGACTGTCTAGTAATGGGCAGGCTAGGAAGTTTCTTTCCTGAATCTTTTCCTGGGGGAGTCCCTGGATCAGATTGGGAACCATTAGCTACTTTTTCAACAGATGGGGCACTTCTTGCCTTATCTTGTTCTCTAAGCATGTTAAGTAACAATTCCAAGGAAGGATTCTTCCCTACACTCAAACCTCTCTCTATGCAGAGACTCCTTGCTCCTTTCCAGCTAAGGTGATCATATGCAAGTTTGGACAGATCAACATTTTGGCCTGTGCCAGACATTTTTAGAGAGAGTTAAAATGATAGAAAAAGAGAAAAAAGTTTGTCAGAGCTTTTAGAAAGACAGAGAAAAAAAACTTTTAAAACTTTTTAGAACTTTTTAGAAAGTTAGAAGTACTTTTCAGCACTTAGAAAAGAGTGAAAAGAGGAAATGCAAAACTTTTTGGCTATGTGTATATACACTGACCTTGTTTTGTATATTTTTCTCTTATGAAAAGTACAATGACAAGAGTGGTAAGTAGTCTCAAAGCACTTATCCCACCGCTGCACAACCAATGTAGGAGGCTGGACTGGCTTGTAGTGAGTACCAAGGGGTACTTGCACCTTGCACCAGGCCCAGTTATCCCTTATTAGTGTATAGGGTGTCTAGCAGCTTAGGCTGATAGATAATGGTAGCTTAGCAGAGCAGCTTAGGCTGAACTAGGAGACGTGTGAAGTTACTACAGTACCACTTAGTGTCATATGCACAATATCATAAGAAAACACAATACACAGTTATACTAAAAATAAAGGTACTTTATTTTTATGACAATATGCCAAAGTATCTTAGAGTGTACCCTCAGTGAGAGGATAGGAAATATACACAAGATATATATACACAATAGCAAAAATATGCAGTATAGTCTTAGAAAACAGTGCAAACAATGTATAGTTACAATAGGATGCAATGGGGACACATAGGGATAGGGGCAACACAAACCATATACTCCAAAAGTGGAAAGCGAACCACGAATGGACCCCAAACCTATGTGACCTTGTAGAGGGTCGCTGGGACTATTAGAAAATAGTGAGAGTTAGAAAATTAGCCCTCCCCAAGACCCTGAAAAGTGAGTGCAAAGTGCACTAAAGTTCCCCTAAGGACAAAGAAGTCGTGTTAGAGGAATAATGCAGGAAAGACACAAACCAACAATGCAACAGCTGTGGATTTCCAATCTAGGGTACCTGTGGAACAAGGGGACCAAGTCCAAAAGTCACAAGCAAGTCGGAGATGGGCAGATGCCCAGGAAATGCCAGCTGCGGGTGCAAAGAAGCTTCTACTCAACAGAAGAAGCTGCGGTTTCTGCAAGAACGCAAAGGGCTAGAGACTTTCCCTTTGGAGAACAGATCCCTCTCGCTTTGTAGAGTCGTGCAGAAGTGTTTTCCCGCCGAAAGAACGCCAACAAGCCTTTCTAGCTGCAAATTGAGCGGTTAGCGTTTTTGGATGCTGCTGTGGCCCAGGAGGGACCAGAAGGTCGCAAATTGGACCAGGAGAGAGAGGGGACATCGAGCAAGACAAGGAGCCCTCTTAGCAGCAGGTAGCACCCGCAGAAGTGCCAGAAACAGGCACTACAAAGATGTGTGAAATGGTGCTCACCCGAAGTCGCACAAAGAAGTCCCACGATGCGGGAGAACAACTTAGGAGGTCGTGCAATGCAGGTTAGAGTGCCGTGGACCCAGGCTGGACTGTGCACAAAGGATTTCCACTGGAAGTGCACGGAGGCCGGAGTAGCGGCAGAAGTCACGGTTCCCAGCAATGCAGTCTAGCGAGGTGAGGCAAGGACTTTCCTCCACCAAACTTGGACTGAAGAGTCACTGGACTGTGGGAGTCACTTGGACAGAGTTGCTGGATTCGAGGGACCTCGCTCGTCGTGCTGAGAGGAGTCCCAAGGGACCAGTAATGCAGCTTTTTGGTGCCTGCGGTTGCAGGGGGAAGATTCCGTCGACCCACGGGAGATTTCTTTGGAGCTTCTAGTGCAGAGAGGAGGCAGACTACCCCCACAGCATGCACCACCAGGAAAACAGTCGAGAAGGCGGCAGGATCAGCGTTACAGAGTTGCAGTAGTCGTCTTAGCTACTATGTTGCAGTTTTGCAGGCTTCCAGCGTGGTCAGCAGTCGATTCCTTGGCAGAAGGTGAAGAGATAGATGCAGAGGAACTCGGCTAAGCTCTTGCATTCGTTATCTAAAGTTTCCCCAGAGACAGAGACCCTAAATAGCCAGAAAAGAGGGTTTGGCTACTTAGGAGAGAGGATAGGCTAGCAACACCTGAAGGAGCCTATCACAAGGAGTCTCTGACGTCACCTGGTGGCACTGGCCACTCAGAGCAGTCCAGTGTGCCAGCAGCACCTCTGTTTCCAAGATGGCAGAGGTCTGGAGCACACTGGAGGAGCTCTGGACACCTCCCAGGGGAGGTGCAGGTCAGGGGAGTGGTCACTCCCCTTTCCTTTGTCCAGTTTCGCGCCAGAGCAGGGCTAAGGGGTCCCCTGAACTGGTGTAGACTGGCTTATGCAGAATTGGGCACATCTGTGCCCAAGAAAGCATTTCCAGAGGCTGGGGGAGGCTACTCCTCCCCTGCCTTGACACCATTTTCCAAAGGGAGAGGGTGTAACACCCTCTCTCAGAGGAAGTCCTTTGTTCTGCCATCCTGAGCCAGGCCTGGCTGGACCCCAGGAGGGCAGCTGCCTGTCTGAGGGGTTGGCAGCAGCAGCAGCTGCAGTGATACCCCAGGAAGGGCAGTTTGGCAGTATCAGGGTCTGTGCTACAGACCACTGGGATCATGGGATTGTGCCAACTATGCCAGGATGGTATAGAGGGGGCAATTCCATGATCATAGACATGTTACATGGCCATATTCGGAGTTACCATTGTGAAGCTACATATAGGTAGTGACCTATGTGTAGTGCACGCGTGTAATGGTGTCCCCGCACTCACAAAGTCCGGGGAATTGGCCCTGAACAATGTGGGGGCACCTTGGCTAGTGCCAGGGTGCCCTCACACTAAGTAACTTTGCACCTAACCTTTACCAGGTAAAGGTTAGACATATAGGTGACTTATAAGTTACTTAAGTGCAGTGTAAAATGGCTGTGAAATAACGTGGACGTTATTTCACTCAGGCTGCAGTGGCAGGCCTGTGTAAGAATTGTCAGAGCTCCCTATGGGTGGCAAAAGAAATGCTGCAGCCCATAGGGATCTCCTGGAACCCCAATACCCTGGGTACCTCAGTACCATATACTAGGGAAGTATAAGGGTGTTCCAGTAAGCCAATGTAAATTGCTAAAATTGGTCACTAACCTGTTAGTGACAATTTGTACAGAGAGAGCATAACCACTGAGGTTCTGGTTAGCAGAGCCTCAGTGAGACAGTTAGGCATCACACAGGGAACACATACATATAGGCCACAAACTTATGAGCACTGGGGTCCTGGCTAGCAGGGTCCCAGTGACACATAACAAACATAATGAAAACATAGGGTTTTCACTATGAGCACTGGGCCCTGGCTAGCAGGATCTCAGTGAGACAGTGAAAACACCTGACATACACTCACAAACAGGCCAAAAGTGGGGGTAACAAGGCTAGAAAGAGGCTACTTTCTCACAAGCCCTAGAAAACCCAAAACCGGATTCTGCTTTGTTTGTCCTCATCAGGGAGATGCAACGTATGGCACAGCGCGGAAGTGATCTATGTCTAAGCATACCTGCCCCTTGAGAAAGGGACTAGGTTGCAGAAACCTTGACATTTTTCAAAGCTTTCCGGAAATAAAGACAACTAATGTCTGATATTAAGATTATAGGTTAAATGCCTTATTTTGCACATGGCTAACATGCCTTTATAATTTAAATGAATGTGCTGTCATTGAATATTCAACAACGAAAACAATTTGCATAAATGAAAAGAAAACAAATGCTCATATTTTGAAGAAAATGGGAGAGCTTTTACCTACGAAAGCAATGTAAGAGAAAACTGAATTAATACATCGAACCCGTTATTCCCATTAACCACAAGTTAGGAACACAAGTTTCATGTGAGTATAAAGATAACTGTGGAAAGGAGACTTCATAGCTGCCTAAAAAACTAAGCATTAGCAAATGTAGCAGGTTTTACCCTGCCAAACTCTTGGCATCTGCTGTCTTATGTCTGGAGCCAGGATTAGCTAAATCTGTCCATTAATGCACATTACATGTATGTGCTCCAATCATTCTCTTTTGAGATAGTGAAGCTTGTATGAGGAATGACACCAAAAGTATGACATTATGTGCAGAAGTGCAACACATACATGGATAGTTATTTTTTCAGGCATGCATGACGATGTCACTTGATTTTAATTATCTAAACAACCTAGGTCAGATCTTTGGCTTGTCAGGAAAAATTTCAGGGAAAACACCTACATAACATTTTCCGTAAGCGGTGCCGATGCCAAGTGCCATTAGAGTGAAACTTAACTGTTAATGAACCAGATGAATGGGTGAACTCTTTCAATTTCTAAGTGACCCATATCATAAAATAACTGATAGAATGTTACAG
The DNA here is from genome assembly GCF_031143425.1 of Pleurodeles waltl. Lineage (NCBI taxonomy): Eukaryota > Metazoa > Chordata > Amphibia > Caudata > Salamandridae > Pleurodeles > Pleurodeles waltl. The sequence continues at coordinate 1,141,905,037 of NC_090444.1, forward strand.
TTGGTGGTAAATGTGAAACTTGTCTTTCAAATGCCCTCCTTAGAGATTGGTTGAAGGTGTATGTGAAAACTTGGTTCCCAGGTTCCCTGCTTACTCCAAGGTTACTGAGATCCTGGCTCAGTGTCAAAAGTACATTCTTAGGGGGACATGGCCCTCAGCTATGATCAAACATTAAAGCTGTGCACTATATGTGCATTTTTCCCAAAATATTTTGAGGCAAAATTTGCAGTGTACACAGTTTTAAAGCACACAGTGCTTTTTGGTGCTTTTTTATTATTGGGGTGATGCTGGTACTACTAAATGTTGACTCCCTGTTAGTAATTGGGTTACTAGTTGACTGGAGTGTATGGCCTGATCAAGCAGCAACCATAATCTAAGCCAGGGTAAGACACAAGCAGACCCCAAATGAATCTGAGTTCACCCCCTGGTAGCTTGGCACAGTACTGTCAGGCAATGTGTAAAGTATTTGTGCAACACTTCAAACAGTAAGACAGTAAAAACACCCCACAAAAATATCCCCACAAGGCTAGGAAACTAAAAGCTTAATTCAATAAATAAAACAAGACCAACAAGAAAAAATACAATTAGTAGAACTGGAGATATTGAATATTAAAGTTTTTAGGGAAAATAGCCAGCTACAGGGATTCATGTAGACTTGCTGAACAGAGTACCTTAAATCCAGTGTTGTGGAGCATTGCATGGATCCGTATCAAAGATGTGTCATGCAGACAAGGCGATGCATCGGTTTCAAGATGCGTTGAAGCTGAGGTGCGCAGTTCTGTTGCATTGGTGTCGAGGATCCCATTGACAGGGCTTGCGATGCGAAGACTCGTGTCTTGGATGAGGAGTGCAGTCTAGGAGATGCGTCAGTTCTAAAGTGCTGCAAAGCTGTGATGCAGAGTCTGTTGTCATAATCGAGGCTGCGTAAATGAGAGATATGAGGGCCTGTGCCGAGGATGCGCCACACAGAGGTGGTTCGAAAGGTGATGTGGGCTGCAGCAGTGATGTGAGTCTTTGTGATGGGTCCAATACATGCAGCAATGTAGATGCATCGGTAATTCTCAATGTTGCACAGTGCAGCAGAGGTGATTTGTCAGTTCTGCTGGATCCACAGAGACTGGCAAAGCATATTTTCAACTTACAAGGGTACAGGACTGAAGTGCCACTACTTGGTAGGGTAGACTCAGAGATGGTAGAGTCCAGGTGCAGATGCAAGGTTGAGGGAAGTCTGTAATGTCCCTGAGGCTTCAGATCAGGAGTCCAGTTAACAAGTCCTTGGAGTCATTCTGGGCTGTGTGTTCAGTTGAGGCAGGTCCAGTCCTTCTCACCCAGGCAAAAGGTCACCAGGTCAGCACAGCAGGGCAGCAGTTCCTTCAGAACAGCAGTCCAGCAGAGGGACAGTCTTTGTAGTAGCACAGATGTCCTAGTATCCATAGATCAAGAAGCGTACCGAAGTAGTGGTGTCTGAGGACCTTCCTTTATACACAGTTAAAGTGGGGGAAGCTTCTAGAGGCATGTCTTTGAAGTGTATAGGTGCCCTGCCTTCCCTTGCTCCAGACTACCTACGGGTGGTATGCAGCCCTTTGTGTGGAGGCAGGTCACAGCCAATAAATGTGTAACTGCGGGGCTCAGCTCCTCTTTCCCATCCTGCTAGTGATGGCACATCTAGTCCCACCTAAGCTCCAATTGTGTGTGGCTGTCTAGGCAGAACACACAAAGCCCAACTGCCAGCCTCACCCAGCCATGTGACTAGAGACACAGACAGGCTATTGGCACCAAATTAATAAAGCAACAAAGTGCCAAATTTCTAAAAGTGAAATTTTCAGATCTGGGATTTAAAATCTGACTTCACCATAAGTTAAGATTTTAAATTAGAATCCAAGAGACACCAAACATGAGTCACTGATCTCCTCTCATTTGGAAATGACACTTATACATGTAATGATGGATTCCAACTGTTATCCTATGGGAGAGATATGCCTTGCAGTAGTGAAAAATGAATTTAAGAGTTTTTCATTACCAGAACATGTGAAACATAAAAGTGCATGTCCTTCCTCTTAAAGACAAAGAACCCTGCCCTGCGAGCTGTCCAGGTCCTACCCTAGGGGTGAGGTATATGTATCAAAAGGGAAGGTTTAGGCCTGGCAAATGGTTTATTTTGCCAGGTCTAAATGGCAGTTTAAAACTGCACACACAAGTTCTGCAATGGCAGGCCTGAAACATGTATAAAGAGCTACTCAAATGGGTTGCACAATTTGTGCTGTTGGTCCACTCGTAAATTACACACAAGTGATGGATGAGATGTTTGGGTTAATCTCAGCTACTGGTAACTACTCGGAGCCGCATCCCAATCCATCATTTTTTTGGGCACCAGGTCACCTCAGATTGGACGCTATATGTAAATCAGTCTTGACCCTGCTTCAATTGGAGCAGTCCAGCCCGAATTGCCAAGCCAGGTCCTCCCTGAACTGGAACACAAGAAAGCCAGGACCGGTCTCACCATAGGTATGGGCTCATCAGCTGGTTACAGCTTGGTTCTAGTGAAAAAGTGTGCACTTCTGGGAATAATCGGACCACTAGTAGCATTTAATTTACAGGCCCTGGGCACATGTAGCAAAAACAGGACGTCTGAAGGCAAAAAACTTTAGGGGGAACCATGCCAACGATGCCAGGTCTACTACCCTGAGAATATCTTGGTACAAGCATTTTGAGGGCAGACTATGGAAAATCAATTGCACATAGGGAAGTATAGGTTTACTGTTCCAGCTTTAAATCATATCAGTTAGATTTGATTTAAAGTTGAGGGGTCTTAAGTTGTAAAGTCAGTTGTCTTGCAACTTTCTATATTTTTTATACTTTTCAAGCTTTGTGAAATGCAAAGGTCATGATGTTCTTTAAAAAAAAATAAGCTGTCTTCAGCTCAGGGCACTCCGTCCCACACCTCTCGGCTGAGGTGGTGAGCTGGTGACTGTCCAACTTCCACACACAACATATTTTTGCTGGAGACTATCCTATAGAAAATTCCAAATCAGGAAATCATCACACCTGGAAGGCCTAAAGGGATAAAAGTTACCTCATGTAAAGGTAGAAAACGCCATCTGCTTCATGAAATGTAGGGTTACCTGATTCCAACTCATTAAGTGACGCTTTAATTTAGCTTGCCAATAATTTAGAATAACTTTACAGAGAGTTTTGAGCATATTCATTAAGGATTTGGGAAATTAGTGGCGGATAATGTGTTTTAAAATGAAAGAGCAGCAAAAATAGTGACAACTAAATAGAATGTAAATGTAAATTATAGGGAAAGTTGGGAAGGCCCAACAGCAAATTTCTCCATAAAGTTGCGATGGATAGTTCAAATACATTTGATCAAAAACACCAGTCAAATCTGCATGAACTTGTAGCAGGATCCGACATTAACATACACCCTGATAGTTACAGAGAGGTTGTGTGAAAGGTTCTGTACAAAATGAGACATTCCACATACACCAACAAGCAAGACAGGTAAACATATAATAAAGGATGGGTGACTGTGTGAGCATTGAATGTGTCAGTTTGAGACCTATGACCTGACTGAGCACACTTGTTCAGTGTCCACAAAGAGGAGTCATAGATAGGTAGGCAGCATCATTCTCTTTAAGGTACGGAGTGGTGTTCACAGTTTTCAACTAGGATCCTGCTCTGTGATAGCTTCTTTCCTTGATGCTGCTTGCATGGTATCTGCATTTTGAATGATACTGAGGGGCATATTTATACTCCGTTTGCGCCGAATGTGCGTCAAACATTTTGACGCACAATCAGCGCAAATGTTGCCCCATATTTAAACCCTGACGCCCGAGGCCGCGCACGAGAAAAAAACGCAGTGTGCGCCATTTTCTGGAAGCGGCAACCCGCCCTGCGTTAATGACATGCATGGTAGGTGTTCCCGTCCAAAAAACGACGCACACAGCCGTGCGCCGTATTTATGCTTCCGGGCAAAAAGGACTCTCGGCCGGTAGGCGGAGCAAAAAAATGACGCTAAGCCTGATGAGCACCAAAATTTAACGCCTGGGTCAGGGCAGGCGTTAAAATGGGGCAAACACACCTGTATTTAATCAGAACACACAGAACAAACAACAGAGCAGCAGAGCAGCAGAGCAGCAACAGGGAGACATGGAGGTGATTGTTATTCAGCGTGCACGTAGACGCAGAGCCCTGCAGCAACAACAGCAGCTACAACAACAACAGCAGGGACCCCAAAGGCAGCGCAGAAGGCAGGAGAGGATATTCCGCCCAAAAACAACCCTGCATGGCCTCAGGGAACATGACATCATACAGAGGTACCGTTTGAACTGGCAGGCCATTCAGCAGCTGCTGAGAAATATTGAACAGCAGTTGGCCCCCACTTTGGTGACACTCCACACCATAACAACAGAAACAAAGCTGCTTGCCGTACTTCACCTGCTGGCAAGTGGCTCGTTTCATACAACTGGTGCCCTGGTTGGTGGAATATCACAACCATCATTCTCTGCATTCCTGCCAAAAGTACTGGATGCCATCATTCGCCTGACACCCGCCACATCTGCTTCCCTAACACACTGCAGAAGCAGCAGGAAACTAAACAGGGGTCTACGCCATCAGTGGCTTCCCACACGTCCTTGGTGCAATCGACTGCACACACGTACGCCTAGTGCCACCTGCTGCAACAAAACACCTCTACTGCAACAGGAAGCACACACATTCAATCAACGTGCAGGCCATAGTCGATCACCAAGGATTGTTCAGCAACATCGAGGAAAAATATCCTGGGAGTGTACATGACGCATTCATCTTCCGTCACTGCACCATCAACCAACACTTCCAGGATGGACGGTATGGCAATGGACTACTTGTTGGTAAGTACAAAAATCAAACTTATATACACACTGCACAGCAACCCTCTAGGACAAACAACACCTACACCACAATAGCAACACCTAGCCAGGAACACACTGAGGTCCTCACATCACTAGCCATGTTTCTGAAGTCGCCATTGAACCTGTCACACATTGGAATTTACTCCACAGCTTAATGTGAAGACATTAATGAGTATGGTTGCCTAAATGTCACCTTGCAAATTGGAAGTGTCACAATAACCTGTACATTAACACATTGCATAAGTCTTAAGGTATGGGATGTCCAGGGTACTTTCATATGAACGTGTTAACTACACTTTCATGTTTTAACTCTGCATGGAACTATCATCTCACCCCCAGTGAAGACACACGGACACGTATATCACAAGTCACAATGCAAGGGAGGGCACACTGTTCTGTGAATCCAAATACATACTGCTGACAAACGGTTAGCTAACAAACACTTGCTCAGCCAAGGAAAAAACTCAATGCAAAACTTTTCTCCTACAAGTATAGGTTGTCACATTAGTACACAAAAGAGTCACAGACAACACAACACAACTACTGCCATCAAAGGTCTGTACAAGAGTGCCTCCTACATCGAATTGATCCCATTCTGTGTTTCTCTTTCAGCTGATCAGGGGTATGGCATCCAGCCTTGGCTAATGACACCATTTGGGAACCCGACTACTGCTGCAGAGCGGGCATACAACGACGCCCATAAGAGGACACGCAGCATTGTTGAGCGGACCTTTGGGATCCTAAAGTCAAGGTTCCGCAGCCTTGACATCACTGGCGGTAGCCTACTATATTCCCCAGAGATGGTCTGTAGGATCATACTCACTTGTGCCATATTGCACAATATTTGTGTAAAAAGGAACATTCCCCTCCTTGAACCAGACCCAGACATGCCGGAAGATGATGAAGAGGAGGATGCTGGCCTGCAACAGGAGGGGGAACAACCAAACACGGCTGCTGGAGTGCGTAGGCGCCAACAGCTTGTAAATAATTTCTTTTCATAATTTCTTATGTAAACACTTATTGCACAATTGTAAATAAACACAGATAACAAACACCACATCATGCTTTGGCCTATTCATTTCTGCCCACCTGTAGTTTGAATTTGCTGAAGAAGAATGTCGTCTCATTGTGCAATAATGACATAACACTCATCACACAAAACATATACACCACAAATGTCTGCACAGAGGCTATGATGTTTCATGATACATTACCATCCACAGAGGCCAACAGGAGTACAAATGTTCCAATGACACATGCCGGATCCAGACACCTGAGACAGTCTCTCACTCAGCACAAAAATGTAGCTCATTTGAAAGTCTCATTACACGTGTTCAGTGACAGGGTGGGACCATCCATGTGTACGTGACCATGTCCTCAATGGCTTGTATCAATTTTTTAAATAAACAATACCCAATTGCAACAAGAGTAGCTGCCACTAACTCATGAGAAGACCTTGAAGTTACAGTGACAACATACACCCAGACAGTTGATAGTGGATCCACATTCGCCCACACATATAAACATATGTCATCCAATCAACCAAATATTTGCAAGCAGCCGATCACAGTAGTGTCCCAGTTCGAACCTAGCAGGAAGAATGTAACATGCCACTAAACCAGGTAATGCATAAAGGGCCACATACATCAACAACCTATTTGTCATCAGCACATGAGGAACGCCGAGATTGAGCAAACATAGTCAGTGCAAAATGGTATGTCAGATTGCTCCAAATAATCAATAGGGCAAACGTCAAATGGGCAAATGGGATGATTGAATGGCTAACAGCGATTCATACCCTATGGCCTTCCATTAGCCTGCTGCTGCAGGTTTAGCATAACAGCATAAATGAAAGACCTGGATAAATTAGCAAATCTGGAAGGGCAAAACCTAGGGTGCTGGTGGCCTAAGCCCACCTCTACCGCCCCCCAAATATACAAGTATTAGGTAGATGTGAAGTAAACACATGCATAAGGCGCATGTGTGGCCTAGATGCCAAAAGTCAAACACAAATCAGATACACAAAATCATTAATAGGACATGGTTAGCCCCATAAAAAATGTAAGTGACTATTGCACTCCCTGTTTGGACTATAGATAAATGCATTACCGTTATAAATGTGGACACATTTTTGAGAAGGAATACATCCTGGTATCCCATTCATCATTTCCAAATAGCCATCAGCAATTACCCAAAATATGTGTACAAATATGGTTAATAAACATTTAGAGCAATCATAAATATTACAGTGTGAATGCCTTCTACACATCCAATAAGGGACATGTGTCATAGCTAACCACAAATGTGTATCACATAGCACCGTTTGGCCATGACAAAGTTCCTTTCACAACTTGAAAAAATTTAGACATTTTTGTCAAAATGCATCATATTTTGACGCATACAGCATGGGCGTCATACTTTTTTCACGTACAGGAGTGCACAGATTGCAGAGTAAAAAAATATGATATGAAAAATAATAAAATGATAAGGTACATTACATGCCCACCATATTGTCTATGAAGCGTCATATTTTGACGCATACAGCATGGGCGTCATAATTTTTTCACGTACAGGAGTGCACAGATTGCAGAGTCTAAAAATATTATATGAAAAATAATAAAATAATAAGGTACATTACATGTCCACCATATTGTCTATGAAGCGTCATATTTTGACGCATACAGCATGGGCATCATAATTTTTTCACGTACAGGAGTGCACAGATTGCAGAGTCAAAAAATATTATATGAAAAATAATAAAATGATAAGGTACATTACATGTCCACCATATTGTCTATGAAGCGTCATATTTTGACGCATACAGCATGGGCGTCATAATTTTTTCACGTACAGGACTGCACAGATTGCAGAGTCAAAAAATATTATATGAAAAATAATAAAATAATAAGGTACATTACATGTCCACCATATTGTCTATGAAGCGTCATATTTTGACGCATACAGCATGGGCGTCATAATTTTTTCACGTACAGGAGTGCACAGATTGCCGAGTCAAATATAATGTTCATATTTGGTTCTCATATTTGACAGCAAATTACAAATCTACTGTAGAACTGTAAACTCAGCCTCACACAAATGTAAGGGAACAATGAAGAAATTAGTTTTGACTCTGCATTATGTGCAATGTTATGCGTCAAAAAATATGACGCACAATCTGTATGCGTGAAAATATGACGCATACCGGAAAAATAAAAACGGCGGCCATTTTCTGAAGCAAGTGATGTAATAGGATATTCTGTTTACATAATCTGTACTGTGAGTTTACTTTCACTTTCACTTTGCAGTCTCAGATTCTTCTAGACTGTGTGGCTGTGTGAAAAGTGTTGTCCTGTGTTTTACTGCTTTTGTGTCCTGTGTACCTTGTATATTGTGCTTTTGTGATCATAGTGTTGCTGTCTAATATTGTCTTAGTCTGTTTTGTATACTTTTGTCAAATCCTGTGTTTGTTTGTTTTGTCTGTGGGAGTCTGTTCAGGGTAGTTTAATTTTGGGGTTAGTTGGGCTATTTTTCATAAGTTTTCTTTTTCCTTCACTACTCTACCTTTCCCCATTTCCCACTTTTACGTCTATTTTTTCACCTTTCAATTTGTTAATATGTCAGGTAGGCCTCGGCTTGGCAGGATGGGTGAGGAGGAATTGGGGGGATTAATTTGGCTTGTTTGCCATTTCCTCCCACTCATGCTAGAGGCCGTGTGACACAGGGGTATCACACGGAGGCACGCAAAGTCTGGTGGGGGAAGGTGTGGCATCACCTGGTCCGGTTCTACGGCAGCATTAGGAATGAGCATCAACTCAAGCACCGCTGGGCTGATCTGATATCCAGGGAGCAGGATCTGCTGGACCACCTGGGAATCAGGATTGGTGGCCATGTTGGTGAGTACAAATCAATTACATGTGAATAATTTAAAGCTCTGTGGGGACATGTGATGATTGTTACCCAATCTGCTAGATAAGTAGCTGACTGTGTGTAATGCTAGGGAAACCTAATGTGTATTTGTTGCACAATGTGTAGGAAGACCAATGCTAGCAGTCAGATGGCTCATGTTTTCAACACATACCGGATGCCTGTAGCTGTATGTAATGTAGTGTTGCATTTGTGTCAGACAAGCAACACGTTAATGCCTCTTTTTGAACTCTACAGGTCATAATTGCCAGTGAAAAAGTGATGTTGAAACATCATACCTACATATGTAGACGCCATAGCTAGACAGAAAATAGTAAACCCATGATGATGCTATAAATGTGTGGTGCCTTCACGTCACATGAAGTTAGCTATGTTGTCCACAAATATGTCACATGTGTGTCTGGTTGGTGTGTGTTGAAAATGTCCACATAGCCTGTTTGAGTTTGAGGGGTCATGCAGTCCTCAAGTAACCAGCTTTTGGTTTGCTCTCTGGGATGCACATGATGAGATGAATGCAACCCTATATTGTTGGGGCATAGTAATGGAGGTGTATCTTTGACACCACATGACTGTCCTGGCCACTGTATGTGTGTAGTAGGGTGTGTAACTGTAGCAGGAGACTCATCCAATGTAAATGTTGCTTAAAAATACATCCATGCAGTATGAGCATGTGTGAAAGTGTATCATTACGCATGTCATATTCACACAGTGTCATAGTAACTGCAATTATTTGTCAGTGCACGGAGTCTGAGTATATTCTTCCCTTCATGCTTTACAGGTGGACCTGCACCGTACACCGTGGGAGAGGTGGCACATTTTGAGGACCCCGATACCTACAGTGAGTGTGGCCTGAGTGCTATTTTTATTTTTTGCTAGTGATGCATGATGGACTACTGTGTGTTCAACAGAATTGAAGATTTGATGCGCTGCCCGTTCATTGGCATTGTTGCTTTAGTGGGATTTCAAATATCACTTCTGTTTCTGTAGACCAATACTTAGCCATCTCTCAGATTTAGGGGCTGTAGGTCATTCCAGTCGGCCCTCTATGGGGAGTGGGATGAGTCATGTGGAATACACTGGTTAATGTAAGAGTTGCTCTGGGACTTGGCTTGGACTGAGTCTGCATATCAGACTGACATTCTCCCAGATAGCTTTGGCAAAAGGCTTGTATAAAATATGCAGCTTCCTAGTTGAGGATGGACTGTGTACACTGTAGGTTGGATCTTCCGGGGGCATGTACTTCCACAAGTTGAACTAGAAGTGTGTGTGACTAGAGTGCAATGGCCTAGGTGTTCAGTCGACTCATGATCATGGGTGTTCTTGCTCCTCTGTGTGTGTGGTAAAACATGCCTCACTGGTAGTATGTGATGTTGGCCTGAGTCAGTGCATTTTGACATGTGTGGACCTTGTATAGGACAATGTTTGGCTGACTCCAAAGTGTTGCTAGCCCTTCATTGGTGTTGTTTGTAGAGCCAAATACTTGTTGACCTTTCTATACACTCCTGGGTGTGCATTGAATCTGGGATTGTTGGTTGTTCTTCCCACCCCACCCTCAAAGAGTGCCATGTGATTGGGAATAGGGTACCTAGGACTGTAGCAACCAGTATGTTACACATACTTGTGACCTTTTGCAACTTTGTTTAGAACCTAGTGTACACATTCGGTTATGGCCCATGGGTTCAATATTTGCAAACAACAATTTACAAATGGCATTGAGTGAGGGTTGTGATAGTTATCACATAGAGTGACATATGTAGTGAAGTCAGTATGCGGAAGAGGTTCAGCCATAATGTCAGCTGCATTAGGCATTATTTGGATGAGAAGCTTAGGCTGATGTCACCCATCATGTAGAGACATGGATATGCTAGGTGTGAGATGGCCTTATGTATGCAGGCTTCATATGTACTTCCTCTGAGACTTTCAATGAACTATGTTGTGACAATTGCTGGAACAAATACAGTACAAGTAATGTGCAAATGACCCATTGTGCTATTCCACCCAATGCATTTCCCATGGTAAATATTTGCCATATCTTTTCACAGCTGCAAACATGAGTGCCGCAGATAGACACCAGTTTGAGAGGCGTGCCATGCGATACCGGTATATCCTGCAGGTGCAGTCGGGGTACAGGAGGATGGCCCGCAAATACCAAGCAGATCGGGCCTCCGGGGCATGGTGGGCCTCACCACAGGGTGGCCCTACATTGCCCACAACAGCCACCACCACCACATCCACCAGGTCTCCCCAAGTGGCCCCAGCAATGGCGGGGACAGTTGACCCTGCCTCGTCATCAAGACCTGGACCCAGCCATGTTCCACACCCAGGACAGTCCAGTGGGCATTCAACTACTGGCACAAGGTCCACCTCGGTCAGCACACAGACTGCAGCAGCCCCTCCTGTGGACCCAGCCGCATTCCTGGCATTAAGCCGTAAATTGGACAAAGTGTTTACAAAGGTGGACAAGCTAAGCCAGGATGTGGCATATATCAAGAAAAGGGTTCGGTCCATCAGGCGGACCCTACGGAGGGCCAACCTCTAGGACTTTTGCCATGTTTTACTGTTACCCCTCCCCTCTCTCCTCTTACCTATTTTGTACTGATAGTTGGGTTTTGGGGATTAGTATTAGGTTAGTATAGGTTGTTAGCTTAGTTAGTGTTAGGGAAGAGGGTGGGGGGTCCTTATTCTTTCTATATTTCTTTTTTTGGGGGTCAATTTTGGGATTCCTGTTTGTTTAAAAAAAATTTTTTACAAAAATTACTAACAAAAAAAAAATACAAAAAAATATATGATTGTTTAGGATAGTATAGTATGTGTGTAGGTTAGTATGTGTTGTCCTGCATGTGTCCTGTCTCATAATGGTGGGTGGGGGGTTGATGTTTAGATCGTTTCGTTTTATGTGTAGAGTAAGTTTAGCTTAGGTTAGTTAGGGACAGTTGTGGGTTAGTAGTAGTCAGGTTAGATTAGTGTAGGTATTACTTTTCCCTTAGTTGCCTCTTGTGTGAATAAATAGTAATAAATATATAGTTAACCCTTTGCATGATGCGTTAGGTGCTACTTTATCATGGCCTTGACATCAGTGTAGGTGAATGTTTTTCTATGACATTAGTGTCCTATGCTACCCACCACAGAAAATTGAGGTTTAACATGCCAGCTACCCGTGTGCTAACTTGGTAAGTATCCACCATTTGGGAGACCCACCATTGGTAGTTTGCATCGATTACCAAGGTTTTGTGTTGATGAGTAGGTATTCTACTTCACAAAGTGTGCTTCTAGACTTGTTATTGTGGGTAATTTAATAGGTCGGACTAGAGTGTGATGTACAGGGAGATCTTTGTAGATGAGGTGTTGTTAACACTCTTGTCTTGTTGCCTTCATTGCTGACCTAGATCATGTGTGTAATAATTCAGCATGACTTTCCTTCATGGAAGTATACTCAGAAAGGGTGATTGATGCAGTGTCATCTTTTTTTGTTTGCTTAGATTTAGCTGCATGATTTCATGTTTTAGTATTGCATGGTGCCTACATTTCTCAGCCACCATTAGTTGACTAGAATTGCTATAGATGGAGCATTATTCTGTCCAACACAGCATGATTGTGTGTGGTTTCTCCCTTCATCAGTTATTCTCCTCAGGATGGTAAGGCTATGATGCAATCCTGGCCACTGCACAGATGTATCAGACTACATGATGTCAGGACAGTTGTATTGACAAGCTACATGGTTGCCACACAGGCACTTGAGAGTCATCTACTGCACAGTTGATGTGTCAAATCACACAGAGACATATTAGGTGTGCAAGTGCTATTTATTGATAGGTGCTGTAGTGCAAAATGTCCATTGTCCATGTTTGCTGAGTCCGTTCTGGTGCATTCTTACATGGTGATCCTACAGAAGGGGTGTGGATGATGCTCCTGACATGCTGGGGTGATGTCACAGACAGTGCAGAGGGACAGGAATTGGCAAATAGTAGGAGAGAGACATTCACTGGCAATGGTGATAAGTCATACAGTGGATTGCAGAACAGTCATTGAGTGTAGTTGTAGTGAGACTGGCATTTGACAAAAAGTAGGACCTTGGTCAAAGTAGGCCATGGTGCAGGGACTAGTGCTTCCGGGTACTCTTCCGCGAGAATGTGATCTGTCCCATGTCTTCTTCTTCTGATGTGTGTGTTGCCTGGTTTGTCCTTGTTGTTGTTGATTGTGAATGGGCAACACACACCTCAGTTTAGAAGACGTGGAGGCAGACATCCCGGGGGCTGGTCCCTGTGAAGTTCTTAAGGGCAGTACTGCTGCAAGGAGGGCCTGCTGGTTTTTGAGAATAGCAGCCACATCACGATGGTAGGCAGCTAGGTCGGCCCTGAGGGGTTCAATGTTGCATTCGTGCACACGTTGACTGGATTGCAGTTGTAGGTGTTTTGTCAACTGGATGACAGCTGTACTGATTTCCTTCTGTGTTTTAGCAAGTTCCTGCAAGAGAGATGTTAGGGCTTGCATTGCAGCTGCCTGAACTGCAAATGACGTCATGCACGAACGCACCCCCTCAAGGCTGGCTGCCATGTTTTGCATCCCCACCCGCACCTCCTTGGCCAGCTCCCGCTGGACACCAACTACAGTTCTTTCAAAGCTGGTGCCAGTGTCGTCAGAGTCCTCAGCTGTGTAGGAGCTGGCAGGTCTTACAATTGGGGTGGTGGGTGGGTCTTCTGTGATGGCTGCTTGTTCTCTGCTCCTCCTTGTGACTGAAGGTGGGGTCTGGAGGGTTTCAAGGACCTTTTGGATGGTCTCCTGGGAAATGTTTAAGGGCTCGTCATACATGTCATCAGGGAAATCAGGGACAGGCATATCGGCAGGAGATCCATGTTCCTCTGCAATGAAACAGGATGAAATTAGTGTGTCTGTGTTGTGACAATTTTGCCATAACATGCAAGCCTTTTGCTGAGTTTACTTTGTGCTCTGGTTTGGTATTGGTATCTGCTGTCCTTCATATGAGCATTATTATAGGCCTATGGCCCACCTGTGTGTCACATGTATGATATATAGTTATCAGACTTGTCTGCCTAATCGCCTCTAGGTGTTGCTTTGTACCAATTAGGGAATTGCCATCTTTTTGTCCCACTCGTCCCTCCGTGTATATCTATTCTTATGGAGAGACATTTTGGAGCGTGGGCTCTCATTATCCTAAATGAGACTACTGGATTTCTAGGCAGCAGGATCGATAACGGTGTGGGGGCCTGAGTCTGACCCACTTGTAAAGAACTCTGTCACCCTAAATCTTTTTTATGGCTCTGGCTAACTAGCAGTGCCTCATGTCTCCCACGGGGAATAAATGATTAGGCAGCCGAGCGCATGACATTTTTGCAACTTCTCAGGGAAGTGGTGGTCACTCAGATCCAAACCAACTCTCTCATTTCCAGTATGATCTCATATACAAATGACAAAGACTGTATGAGTTTTATATGATGGTTTCATTAAACAACTGTATTTTAGATAATAAGGCGTGAGCCGCAATAACCAGAACAATACAACATAGTAGAATTGAAATAGTCACCAGGAGAGTAAAACTTAAGAACAAAGCTATCATAGTGCCTAACAGTTTCTACTCTCCCTCTGCTTGTTCTATTTAGAGCACAGCATGTTCAGCTTCTAGCTTGCCTTTCCGAATCACTGGGGAGACATCAGCCCTCATACCTGAGCAAAGGCCTGTGATCTGGTTCAGCATCTGCAACAAGGCAGGCAGCGTTTAGTTGTGGTTCTCTGTTCGGAAACTCCCTCTTGTGTGTGTTGGGACAAGGAAGTGTTTTTATAACTAACATGTCATCGTGATCACAAAATGTCCCTACGCAGGAATGCGACATCTAAACTCCTACCACGTCTATCGGCAATGTACCAGACTGTATCCTTGACTGAAACACAGAGTGAATATGTTATGGAGAACTCCAGTGCTGAAGTAGGCAAAACAATGTGAAATGAATACAAAACAAGACTGTAGAACTGGCTATTTGAAAATAATAGTATGATGCCTAATAAAAAGCATTTAGTGCAAAGTGCACAGAGGCTCTAAGCTGTCAGCAAATGAATAAAATACATTCAGGGCAAAGTGCACAAAGACATAAAGCCTGAAGCTAATGCGCAAAGGATACGTAAAACTTACCACACTACACTTTCACTGGCTGTGGGTGTTGTGATTGCCCTGCCAGCACACTTGCCTCTCAGGACCTGCCCCAAAATCTTTTTATTCACCTTGCCCTAAATGTAATTGGTATGTGACATATCCTATGCATGGCAATGTTAGGATGTGATATGGATTTAAACATTGTTGATGTTTCCAGCTGATGTTGGGTAATGTGTGTTTAATTGGATTGCCCTGTTTATCGTATCAATGACCTATTTGGTTCTCAGACTGTGCAGGTGTGTTTCAGTGACCAGTTGCATGTGTCCCCTCCTCAATGTTGTTGTCTGAGCAGTATGACATTAGTGATGTTGCCTTGTTAGCCAGGCACGTGAGAGAGCCTGACGTATGCAGCATGTGTGTGTCCTTAGTGCTGTGTGGCTCCTATTGCTGTTTACTTTGGCTGATGTATGTGTCAACTATGGGCATTAGCATTTGAGTGTACTGGTGCCTTTGTCTTATTTCTAGAAATAGTTGCAGAAGTCATCCTCACCCCCTAATTTAGGTAGGTAGGTTCCTGCCATTTGCTACTGTAGCTGCACAGAGATCAGAGGTGTTAGTGTCAACTGTTGTTGCAGTTACATTGCAGTTGTTGTTTTGGCTACTGGATTACTGATAGGGACCTAGTTGATGTAGGATACATTTTGACTGTCGAGTGCCTGGATGTAAGTTTGACGTAGTGGCCTTCCCACCTGTCGCTGCTTTCCCTTAGCTCCATTGTTGTCATGACAGGATGGCCCCATGGGACTGTTGTTGGTGCTGTGTTTTGTCGTGCCCCAGCTTCTGTCTGTGCTGGGCATGCCCCCCTGCCGTGCCCCTTTACCCATGCCACTTCATATATATGCTGACTTACATGCATTGTGTAGTTGGTATTCCCCACCCCGGTTGCAGTTGTCATTATTGTATTATAATTCCCCATGTGACTAACCCTGCATGTGCGTTGTGTCCTGGTAGTCTGCGCTGTCCTGTCCTTGAATCCCTGTGACGATCTCCTCAGGGATGACGGCTGCGACCATCTCCTCCATGTGGTCCAGGGCCTCCTGTTGTGCTGGACTCCCCCCTCCAGTCTGCAGTGCTGCCTTCCTGTTCCTGGCCATTTTTTCCTTTGTCCTACGTTTGCAGTCATGCCAGCGTTTCTTACACTCGGTGACTGTTCTGCGTTCTTCAGCCACACTGTTGATCTTGTCCACAATTTGTTTCCATATGGCCTCTCTCCTGCTAATTGGCAACTTAGAGGTGATGAACAGTTGGTGCTGGTGTTCCGTCACCTCTTTAACCAGGATTTCCTGCTCCTCTGCACTGAAGCGACACTTTCTTTTTTTTCTAAAAATGTCCTGGTTCATGTATGGATTATCCTGGCTGGTTCCTGGTCTGCTGTCATCTTCCTGGGGTATGTTGGGGCATCTGGGATCCATTTTGGCTCTCCTCTGCTGAAAGGGCAGTGTTCGCGGGTAAATTTTACGCTATTGCGTCAAAATTGACGGCGCTTTCCGGGTTGCGCTGTCGTAAATCGACCCACAGTCATTTGCGTCGCGTTAACGTGAATGACTCCCACCTGTTGGTTGCACCGCCGTGCGTCAAAGTATAAATTTGACGCCCGCACGGCGCATCGAAATGGCGTTAGCTGGCGCAAATTTTTTTGACGCAAAACTGAGACGGCGCAGCTTTGCGTCAAAAAGTATAAATATGGCCCTGAGTCTGTCACTTCCTGAAATATGGATATTCTGATCTCTTTAACATGCAGTAGACCCCTTGGATAGAATCCTCAAGGTGGCACCTTATTTAAATGAACACTAGAAAGCCAGGTCACCTTGATAATAGAACGTGAACTTCTCTGCAGGTAGGTTATACTTTCCAGTGCCTATTCCAGCAAATATAGACATGACTGATATGCATAAATATGGAATGTGTCAGCATTTCTCCCCACAAGCATATAATAACAAACAACAAAGGAATGGCATTGTTAATTAATTTGTAACAAGCTATGTGAATCAAGTAAACATGATTAGACATGTATAGGACTTTAATGACCACCAAGCAAGGTGATTTTGTTATTGGTATAGTACACTAAGACCCTCATTACGACCTTGGCGGTAAATGCCGCCTACCGCTGTGCTGAAGGCTGCCAACATACCGTGACCACGGCGGTATACCGGTACGGGTATCATGACCCACACAGAGAAATCCGCCACTATACAGACACCCACACAGGTCCGCCAGACCAAAGGTCAGTGATAAATTGGCAGTACGAAAACCCACACCGTTGTGCCAACAGGAATACGCCCACAGTATCAGGACCCACGAATCACTGCAGCGGTCTTTCAACCGCGGTAAACCATTGGTGGTACACATCGCCGCACTCAAAATACACACACACTTACAAAACTACACCAAATTGGACAATTCAAACTATACACACCTGACACACATACACACACCACACCCACAACCCTTTCTACATAAAAAAAGATTGCCAACAGAGAGAGACACAAGCCGTGAGCACCCACTCAATCTGAGCCACAGAACACTATCACCCATACACCATCCACGAACCTCATACCACACACCCCAACACATCACCCCACACATCACCCCACACATCCTCACACCTACTACTCACACCACATCCATGGCTACCCAAAGACACCCCAGGTTTTCAGAGGAGGAGCTAAGGGTCATGGTGGAGGAAATCATCCGGGTAGAGCCACAGCTATTTGTATCACAGGTGCAGCAGACGTCCATTGCTAGGAAGATGGAGCTATGAAGGAGAATGTCGACAGGGTCATGTGAGAAAGTAGCCTCTTTCTAGCCTTGTTACCCCCACTTTTGGCCTGTTTGTGAGTGTATGTCAGGGTGTTTTTACTGTCTCACTGGGATCCTGCTAGCCAGGGCCCAGTGCTCATAGTGAAAACCCTATGTTTTCAGTATGGTTGTTATGTGTCACTGGGACCCTGCTAGTCAGGACCCCAGTGCTCATAAGGTTGTGGCCTATATGTATGTGTTCCCTGTGTGATGCCTAACTGTCTCACTGAGGCTCTGCTAACCAGAACCTCAGTGGTTATGCTCTCTCATTTCTTTCAAATTGTCACTAACAGGCTAGTGACCAATTTTACCAATTTACATTGGCTTACTGGAACACCCTTATAATTCCCTAGTATATGGTACTGAGGTACCCAGGGTATTGGGGTTCCAGGAGATCCCTATGGGCTGCAGCATTTCTTTTGCCACCCATAGGGAGCTCTGACAATTCTTACACAGGCCTGCCACTGCAGCCTGAGTGAAATAACGTCCACGTTATTTCACAGCCATTTTACACTGCACTTAAGTAACTTATAAGTCACCTATATGTCTAACCTTTACCTGGTAAAGGTTAGGTGCAAAGTTACTTAGTGTGAGGGCACCCTGGCACTAGCCAAGGTGCCCCCACATTGTTCAGGGCCAATTCCCCGGACTTTGTGAGTGCGGGGACACCATTACACGCGTGCACTACATATAGGTCACTACCTATATGTAGCTTCACAATGGTAACTCCGAATATGGCCATGTAACATGTCTATGATCATGGAATTGCCCCCTCTATGCCATCCTGGCATAGTTGGCACAATCCCATGATCCCAGTGGTCTGTAGCACAGACCCTGGTACTGCCAAACTGCCTTTCCTGGGGTTTCACTGCAGCTGCTGCTGCTGCCAACCCCTCAGACAGGCATCTGCCCTCCTGGGGTCCAGCCAGGCCTGGCCCAGGATGGCAGAACAAAGAACTTCCTCTGAGAGAGGGTGTTACACCCTCTCCCTTTGGAAAATGGTGTGAAGGCAGGGGAGGATTAGCCTCCCCCAGCCTCTGGAAATGCTTTCTTGGGCACAGATGTGCCCAATTCTGCATAAGCCAGTCTACACCGGTTCAGGGGACCCCTTAGCCCTGCTCTGGCGTGAAACTGGACAAAGGAAAGGGGAGTGACCACTCCCCTGACCTGCACCTCCCCTGGGAGGTGTCCAGAGCTCCTCCAGTGTGCTCCAGACCTCTGCCATCTTGGAAACAGAGGTGCTGCTGGCACACTGGACTGCTCTGAGTGGCCAGTGCCATCAGGTGACGTCAGAGACTCCTTGTGATAGGCTCCTTCAGGTGTTGCTAGCCTATCCTCTCTCCTAGGTAGCCAAACCCTCTTTTCTGGCTATTTAGGGTCTCTGTCTCTGGGGAAACTTTAGATAACGAATGCAAGAGCTCATCTGAGTTCCTCTGCATCTCTCTCTTCACCTTCTGCCAAGGAATCGACTGCTGACCGCGCTGGAAGCCTGCAAAACTGCAACATAGTAGCAAAGACGACTACTGCAACTCTGTAACGCTGATCCTGCCGCCTTCTCGACTGTTTTCCTGGTGGTGCATGCTGTGGGGGTAGTCTGCCTCCTCTCTGCACTAGAAGCTCCGAAGAAATCTCCCGTGGGTCGACGGAATCGTCCCCCTGCAACCGCAGGCACCAAAGAACTGCATCACCGGTACCCTGGGTCTCCTCTCAGCACGACGAGCGAGGTCCCTTGAATCCAGCAACTCTGTCCAAGTGACTACCACAGTCCAGTGACTCTTCAGTCCAAGTTTGGTGGAGGTAAGTCCTCGCCTCCCCACGCCAGACTGCATTGCTGCGAACCACGACTTTTGCAGCTACTCCGGCCTCTGTGCACTTCCGGCGGAAATCCTTTGTGCACAGTCCAGCCTGGGTCCACGGCACTCTAACCTGCATTGCACGACCTCCTAAGTTGTTCTCCGGCGACGTGGGACTCCTTTGTGCGACTTCGGGTGAGCACCGTTTCACGCATCCTTGTAGTGCCTGTTTCTGGCACTTCTTCGGCTGCTACCTGCTGCTGAGAGGGCTCCTTATCTTGCTCGACGTCCCCTCTGTCTCCTGACGCAATTTGTGACATCCTGGTCCCTCCTGGGCCACAGCAGCATCCAAAACCCTTACCGCACGATTTGCAGCTAGCAAGGCTTGTTGGCGGTCTTTCGGCGGGAAAACAATTCTGCACGACTCTCCACGGCGTGTTGAATCCGTCCTCCAATGGGAAAGTCTCTAGCCCTTGTCGTTCCTGCAGAAACCTAAGCTTCTACAGTCCAGTAGCAGCTTCTTTGCACCCGCAGCTGGCATTTCCTGGGCATCTGCCCATCTCCGACTTGCTTGTTACTTTTGGACTTGGTCCCCTTGTTCCACAGGTACCCTCAACTGGAAATCCATCGTTGTTGCATTGCTGGTTTGTGTCTTTCCTGCAGAATTCCCCTATCACGACTTCTTTGTCCTTTGGGGAACTTTAGTGCACTTGGCACTCACTTTTCAGGGTCTTGGGGTGGGCTATTTTTCTAACCCTCACTATTTTCTAATAGTCCCAGCGACCCTCTACAAGGTCACATAGATTTGGGGTCCATTCGTGGTTCGCATTCCACTTTTGGAGTATATGGTTTGTGTTGCCCCTATCCCTATGTGTCCCCATTTCATCCTATTGTAACTATACATTGTTTGCACTGTTTTCTAAGACTATTACTGCATATTTTGGTATTGTGTATATATATCTTGTGTATATTTCCTATCCTCTCACTGAGGGTACACTCTGAGATACTTTGGCATATTGTCATAAAAATAAAGTACCTTTATTTTTAGTATAACTGTGTATTGTGTTTTCTTATGATATTGTGCACATGACACTAAGTGGTACTGTAGGAGCTTCACTCGTCTCCTAGTTCAGCCTAAGCTGCTCTGCTAAGCTACCATTATCTATCAGCCTATGCTGCTAGACACCCTATACACTAATAAGGGATAACTGGGCCTGGTGCAAGGTGCAAGTACCCCTTGGTACTCACTACAAGCCAGTCCAGCCTCCTACATTGGTTGTGCAGCGGTGGGATAAGTGCTTTGAGACTACTTACCACTCTTGTCATTGTACTTTTCATAAGAGAAAAATATACAAAACAAGTTCAGTGTATATACACATAACCAAAAAGTTTTGCATTTCCTCTTTTCACTCTTTTCTAAGTGCTGAAAAGTACTTCTAACTTTCTAAAAAGTTCTAAAAAGTTTTAAAAGTTTTTTTCTGTCTTTCTAAAAGTTCTGAAAACTTTTTTCTCTTTTTCTATCACTTTAACTCTCTCTAAAAATGTCTGGCACAGGCCAAAATGTTGATGTGTCCAAACTTGCATATGACCACCTTAGCTGGAAAGGAGCAAGGAGTCTCTGTGTAGAGAGAGGTTTGAGTGTAGGGAAGAATCCTTCCTTGGAATTGTTACTTAATATGCTTAGAGAACAAGATAAGGCTAAAAGTGCCCCATCTGTTGAAAAAGTAGCTAATGGTTCCCAATCTGATCCAGGGACTCCCCGAGGAAAAGATTCAGGAAAGAAACTTCTTAGCCTGCCCATTACTAGACAGTCTAGCATAGTTGGTACTGAGGTGGAGTCACATCATACAGATGATGTGCTCTCACATTACACTGTCAGCCAAGCTGTTAGGGTGCCCTCTGTAAGGGACAGGTCTCCTTCTGTTCATTCCCATCATACCTCTGTATCTAGAAATGTCCCTCCCACCAACCCTGATGACAGATTGTTAGAAAGGGAACTCAATAAGTTGAGGGTGGAACAAACCAGACTGAAGCTTAAAAAGCAACAGCTGGATTTGGATAGACAGTCTTTAGAACTAGAGAAGGAAAGACAGAAGTTGGGTTTTGAAACCCATGGTGGCAGCAGCAGTATTCCCCATAGTCAACCTGCAAAAGAGCATGATTCCAGGAATCTGCATAAGATAGTTCCCCCTTATAAGGAGGGGGATGACATTAACAAGTGGTTTGCTGCACTTGAGAGGGCCTGTGTTGTACAGGATGTCCCTCAAAGGCAGTGGGCTGCTATCCTATGGCTATCATTTAGTGGAAAAGGTAGGGATAGGCTCCTTACTGTGAAAGAAAGTGATGCCAATAATTTTACAGTTCTTAAGAATGCACTCCTGGATGGTTATGGCTTAACCACTGAACAGTACAGGATAAAGTTCAGAGAGACCAAAAAGGTGTCTTCACAAGACTGGGTTGATTTCATTGACCATTCAGTGAAGGCCTTGGAGGGGTGGTTACATGGCAGTAAAGTTACTGATTATGACAGCCTGTATAACTTGATCCTGAGAGAGCATATTCTTAATAATTGTGTGTCTGATTTGTTGCACCAGTACTTGGTGGACTCTGATCTGACCTCTCCCCAAGAATTGGGAAAGAAGGCAGACAAATGGGTCAGAACAAGGGTGAACAGAAAAGTTCATACAGGGGGTGACAAAGAGAACAATAAGAAGAAAGATGGTGAAAAATCTCAAGATAAGCATGGGGATAAGGGTAAAACCAAAGATCCCACTTCAAATCTTAAACACTCTTCAGGGGGTGGGTATACAACAAATTCTTCCTCTTCTTCTCAACCTATACAATTTAAAAAGCCTTGGTGCTTTGTGTGTAAAAACAGAGGCCATAGGCCAGGGGATAAGTCCTGTCCAGGTAAACCCCCTGAGCCTACCACCACTAATACATCAAGCTCTAGTGCCCCTAGCAGTAGTGGTACTAGTGGTGGGACTGCTGGCAACAGTCAAGCAAAGGGTGTAGTTGGGTTCACTTATGGGTCCATCATAGAAACTGGGGTAGTCAGTCCCAATACAGTTTCTGTCACACCTAGTGGCATTGGCCTTGCCACACTGGCTGCTTGTCCCCTTACAATGGATAAGTACAGGCAGACAGTTTCAATAAATGGTGTCGAGGCCTTGGCCTACAGGGACACAGGTGCCAGTATCACTTTGGTGACTGAAAACCTAGTGCATCCTGATCAACACATCATTGGACAACAGTATAAGATTATTGATGTCCATAACTCCACTAAGTTTCTTCCCTTAGCTATAATTCAGTTTAGTTGGGGTGGAGTTACTGGCCCTAAGCAGGTGGTAGTATCACTTAGCTTACCTGTAGACTGTCTCTTAGGTAATGACCTAGAGGCCTCAGGTTGGGCTGATGTAGAGTTTTATGCCCATGCAGCCATGCTGGGCATCCCAGAGGAATTGTTCCCTCTCATTTCTACTGAAATGAAAAAGCAAAGGAGAGAAGGCCTGAAAACTCAGGATCCCTCTCCATCAACAGGTAAAAAGGGTATCACAGTATCCCCTAACCACCCTGCCATTCAGGATACCATTCCTGTGGTGGGAGAAACCTCTCCTGGGGTGGCACCTGTTCCAAGAGAATCATCAGCTGGCAAAGCTGGACTCCCTGAGGTAGAAGTACCTCTCTGTGGGATAACTAACATTGGTGACAAAAAGAGCACCATTTTAGTTAACATGGAGCATCCCTCCAACCCTCCCAGAGAAACTTTAGTGCAGAAACCCTGCACTGCCTCACAACACTTAGGACAGCATCCCTGCCCTAGTGTGGAGCTCATAGGACAGCATCCCTGCCCTGCTCCAACTCAAGAGAAACAGCATCCCTGTTCTCTCTTCCAGCCATATGGACAAAGTTTTTGCCCAGCTATGGCTTTACTGAGACAGCATCCCTGTCTGGCATTTTCATCACTACAAATAGGTTCAGTGGACAATTCCCACTGCTCTAAACTAAAACTTACTGATAGAAACTCTGAAAATACATCTTCACATTGTTGCTTAGCTAAAAAACTTCAAACAGGGTGGTTCACATCCCCACAGGGAAGTAACCATATAGTGGATGATAAGGGGAGTAACCAGTCTATTGAAGACCTACTCTCTACTTATCACCACTTAGACAATAAAGTCTCAACTGGCCAAGGTTAGCCTTATTGTCATTCGTTTGGGGGGGGGGGTTGTGTGAGAAAGTAGCCTCTTTCTAGCCTTGTTGCCCCCACTTTTGGCCTGTTTGTGAGTGTATGTCAGGGTGTTTTTACTGTCTCACTGGGATCCTGCTAGCCAGGGCCCAGTGCTCATAGTGAAAACCCTATGTTTTCAGTATGGTTGTTATGTGTCACTGGGACCCTGCTAGTCAGGACCCCAGTGCTCATAATGTTGTGGCCTATATGTATGTGTTCCCTGTGTGATGCCTAACTGTCTCACTGAGGCTCTGCTAATCAGAACCTCAGTGGTTATGCTCTCTCATTTCTTTCAAATTGTCACTAACAGGCTAGTGACCAATTTTACCAATTTACATTGGCTTACTGGAACACCCTTATAATTCACAAGTATATGGTACTGAGGTACCCAGGGTATTGGGGTTCCAGGAGATCCCTATGGGCTGCAGCATTTCTTTTGCCACCCATAGGGAGCTCTGACAATTCTTACACAGGCCTGCCACTGCAGCCTGAGTGAAATAACGTCCACGTTATTTCACAGCCATTTTACACTGCACTTAAGTAACTTATAAGTCACCTATATGTCTAACCTTTACCTGGTAAAGGTTAGGTGCAAAGTTACTTAGTGTGAGGGCACCCTGGCACTAGCCAAGGTGCCCCCACATTGTTCAGGGCCAATTCCCCGGACTTTGTGAGTGCGGGGACACCATTACACGCGTGCACTACATATAGGTCACTACCTATATGTAGCTTCACAATGGTAACTCCGAATATGGCCATGTAACATGTCTATGATCATGGAATTGCCCCCTCTATGCCATCCTGGCATAGTTGGCACAATCCCATGATCCCAGTGGTCTGTAGCACAGACCCTGGTACTGCCAAACTGCCTTTCCTGGGGTTTCACTGCAGCTGCTGCTGCTGCCAACCCCTCAGACAGGCATCTGCCCTCCTGGGGTCCAGCCAGGCCTGGCCCAGGATGGCAGAACAAAGAACTTCCTCTGAGAGAGGGTGTTACACCCTCTCCCTTTGGAAAATGGTGTCAAGGCAGGGGAGGAGTAGCCTCCCCCAGCCTCTGGAAATGCTTTCTTGGGCACAGATGTGCCCAATTCTGCATAAGCCAGTCTACACCGGTTCAGGGGACCCCTTAGCCCTGCTCTGGCGCGAAACTGGACAAAGAAAAGGGGAGTGACCACTCCCCTGACCTGCACCTCCCCTGGGAGGTGTCCAGAGCTCCTCCAGTGTGCTCCAGACCTCTGCCATCTTGGAAACAGAGGTGCTGCTGGCACACTGGACTGCTCTGAGTGGCCAGTGCCACCAGGTGACGTCAGAGACTCCTTCTGATAGGCTCCTTCAGGTGTTGCTAGCCTATCCTCTCTCCTAGGTAGCCAAACCCCCCTTTCTGGCTATTTAGGGTCTCTGTCTCTGGGGAAACTTTAGATAACGAATGCAAGAGCTCATCCGAGTTCCTCTGCATCTCTCTCTTCACCTTCTGCCAAGGAATCGACTGCTGACCGCGCTGGAAGCCTGCAAAACTGCAACATAGTAGCAAAGACGACTACTGCAACTCTGTAACGCTGATCCTGACGCCTTCTCAACTGTTTTCCTGGTGGTGCATGCTGTGGGGGTAGTCTGCCTCCTCTCTGCACTAGAAGCTCCGAAGAAATCTCCTGTGGGTCGACGGAATCGTCCCCCTGCAACCGCAGGCACCAAAGAACTGCATCACCGGTACCCTGGGTCTCCTCTCAGCATGACGAGTGAGGTCCCTTGAATCCAGCAACTCTGTCCAAGTGACTACCACAGTCCAGTGACTCTTCAGTCCAAGTTTGGTGGAGGTAAGTCCTCGCCTCCCCACGCCAGACTGCATTGCTGGGGACCACGACTTTTGCAGCTACTCCGGCCTCCGTGCACTTCCGGTGGAAATCCTTTGTGCACAGTCCAGCCTGGGTCCACGGCACTCTAACCTGCATTGCACGACCTCCTAAGTTGTTCTCCGGCGACGTGGGACTCCTTTGTGCGACTTCGGGTGAGCACCGTTTCACGCATCCTTGTAGTGCCTGTTTCTGGCACTTCTCTGGGTGCTACCTGCTGCTGAGAGGGCTCCTTTTCTTGCTCGACGTCATTTCTGTCTCCTGACGCAATTTGCGACATCCTGGTCCCTGCTGGGCTACAGCAGCATCCAAAATCCCTTACCGCACGATTTGCAGCTAGCAAGGCTTGTTGGAGGTCTTTCGGCGGGAAAACACTTTTGCACGACTCTCCATGGCGTGTGGGATCCGTTCTCCAAAGGGAAAGTCTCTAGCCCTTGTCGTTCCTATAGAAACCTAAGCTTCTACAGTCCAGTAGCAGCTTCTTTGCACCCGCAGCTGGCATTTCCTGGGCATCTGCCCATCTCCGACTTGCTTGTGACTTTTGGACTTGGTCCCCTTGTTCCACAGGTACCCTCGACTGGAAATCCATCGTTGTTGCATTGCTGGTTTGTGTCTTTCCTGCAGAATTCCCCTATCACGACTTCTTTGTCCTTTGGGGAACTTTAGTGCACTTTGCACTCACTTTTCAGGGTCTTGGGGTGGGCTATTTTTCTAACCCTCACTATTTTCTAATAGTCCCAGCGACCCTCTACAAGGTCACATAGGTTTGGGGTCCATTCGTGGTTCGCATTCCACTTTTGGAGTATATGGTTTGTGTTGCCCCTATCCCTATGTGTCCCCATTGCATCCTATTGTAACTATACATTGTTTGCACTGTTTTCTAAGACTATTACTGCATATTTTGGTATTGTGTATATATATCTTGTGTATATTTCCTATCCTCTCACTGAGGGTACACTCTGAGATACTTTGGCATATTGTCATAAAAATAAAGTACCTTTATTTTTAGTATAACTGTGTATTGTGTTTTCTTATGATATTGTGCATATGACACTAAGTGGTACTGTAGGAGCTTCACTCGTCTCCTAGTTCAGCCTAAGCTGCTCTGCTAAGCTACCATTATCTATCAGCCTATGCTTCTAGACACCCTATACACTAATAAGGGATAACTGGGCCTGGTGCAAGGTGCAAGTACCCCTTGGTACTCACTACAAGCCAGTCCAGCCTCCTACTGGTCAACGCTATGGGACAGCACCCCAGAACAAGGGATTACATCAGGAAGAGGCGGAACGACCTACGGGGGAAGATGCGTTCTGTGGTTGAAATACACCAGGTAGCTGTACAGAGGACTGGCGATGGACCCCCACCTCCTCCCCCACAACTAACAACATGGGAGGAGCAAGTCTTGGCGATCATGCATCCTGAGGGCCTCGCAGGAGTAGCAGGAGGACTGGACTCTGGTAAGTCAAATCTTAACTACTTTATCCCCCACCCTACCTGTATGCCATCACAAACTCCCACCCCTACCCACACCCCCATCACCTCACCACCTCACACATACTCCACTATCACAACCCACCCATCCCAATACCAAGCCCTGCATGCCACAACAATCCATGGACCCCCATCACAGACCCGCATGGACACCCATCACCACAGCATGCCCATTAGAGAGAATCACATAGCCCACAAAATCACCACACACACAAGGCAAAGCTGACAGAGCAATCACAACCAGACAGGGAAACACACCCATGCAGAAGATGGCACATGCATATACAATAACACTGCATTTGCAACCCCACAGGACCCCTACTCAACGTCATCGGAGAGAAGTTGCCAGCAACATCCAGTACCCGCACAGAAGAGGCCCAAAGTGATGACAGCAGCTCTGAACGCCTGGATCACGATGATCAACCTGGCCCATCAGGGGCCTCTGGACAGTTGGTAACCCTGCCACAGTCCCAAACCAGCACAGAGCCTCCCCCCTCAGGAAACACCACCACAGCACCCACCCAGCAGGCCCATGCCACTGATATTACTTCTGTTGTCCACATCTTCTTCCTCTGCCTCCTCTTCGTCACTGTCCACAGGCTCCACCGCTGCCACAAGACCATCTCCAGGCTCATCCTCCTGCAGAAAAGGCACCTGGCGTCTCATGGCAGGGTTGTGCAACTTGCAACATGCAATGATGATATGGCACACCTTCTTGGGTGAGTAGTACAGGGATCCATCTGTCAGATGGAGGCACAAGAACCTGGCCTTCAGGAGGCTGAAGGTCCGCTCAATAATCCTCCTTGTTCGCCCATGTGCCTCATTGTAACGTTCCTCTGCCCTTGTCCTGGCATTTCTCATTGGGGTCAGTAGCCATGAGAGGTTGAGGTAACCAGAGTCACCTGAAAACATTGAGGGACAATGTTAGACACACACTAACCCTTAGGGACAACCCCATACCCAGACACCAACATATACTGGGAGGGGACCTTGGGCTCACCTATTAGCCACACCCAGTGCCTCTGGAGTTGGCCCATCACATATGGGATGCTGCTATTCCTCAAGATGAAGGCGTCATGCACAGAGCCAGGATACTTGGCATTCACATGGGAGATGTACTGGTCCGCCAAACACACCATCTGCACATTCATAGAGTGGTAGCTTTTCCTATTACTGAACACTTGTGCATTTCTCCAAGGGGGGACAAATGCTACATGTGTACCATCAATGGCACCAATGATGTTGGGGATATGTCCCAGGGCATAAAAGTCAGCTTTCACTGTGGCCAAATCCTCCACCTGGGGGAATACAATGTAGCTGCGCATGTGTTTAAGCAGGGCTGACAACACTCTGGTCAACACGTTTGAGAACATTGGCTGAAACATCCCTGATGCCATGGCCACTGTTGTTTGGAAGGAACCACTTGCCAGGAAATGGAGCACTGACAGGACCTGTACTAGAGGGGGGACACCTGTGGGCTGGCGGATAGCTGACATTAGGTCTGGCTCCAATTGGGCACACAGTTCTTTGATTGTGGCCCTTTCAAGTCCGTAGGTTAGGAAAATGTGCCTGTCCTCCATTGTCGCAAGGTCCACCAGGGGTCTTTACACTGGAGGATGTCTCCTTCTCATATTCATCCTCAGCGGTCGATTCATATGGATGAAAACGGTGAGCAGAGGGTCATAATCACACAACTATTGCAATAATGATGCATTTCTTCCTTTACAGAACCAGTATGTGAATCCGAGAGTCAGTTGCTGTGCCAATGTCTGCAGTGACGCAGTTAGGTGCCATGGCCTGTGACCCCTAAAATGGCGGGTGCCTGACCTTTGAGGAGGGACAAGTGGAAATGAGGTAATTCTGCTGCCCTTGTGCACTGTTGCGGTAGGCGGTCGATGACCGCCGCGAACCTTCGCATTGGTTATCATTGGGCCCTATGGGTTCCAGGAGCCAATGGCGATGTACGCCGGCGGTGACGGTACACACCGCCGTGGACGTGACCGCCATTTTCTATCTATTCACTCACTTGCTACACATGACTTTCAACAGGAGAGGACAAACCCTGCAAGTGCTGCTGTGACCTGTGTCTGGAAGCAACAATGGCTCATGTGTCTGGGGAAAGGAACCCTGCCTTCACTGCGGAGGAGTTTGAGAGACTGGTGGATTGTGTCCTACCCCAGCACACGTTACTCTACGGTCCTCCAGACAAACAGGTGAGTACACTCTGAGCATGAGGTGTGGGCCATGAATGAATGGAGTGCTGTGTGTGTAAGCCACATGTTGGGGGGAGCTGAGGTGTCCTGGGCAGAGTGCTGCGTGTATGGTGGTCAATATATGTGCGTCAGGGGATGGGAGGGATATGGTGGGCCATGAGTGTGACGGTCCGGACAGTTAACTAATTCCCTTTTCTGCTGTCATTTTTCATGCAGGTCAGCGCTCTTCAGAAAAAGGGTATTTGGCGTGCCATGGCCAAGGAGGTGCTGACCCTGGGCGTCTTTGACATGCAGAGCACCCACTGCCGCAAACTGTGAGAGGACCTGTGCCGCTGGGCAAGGAAGATGGCGGAGGCCTAGCTGGGGCTGGCCTCCCAATGAGGAAGGGGTGCCCGTCGAACCCTGACCCCCCTAATGTTCCGCGTCCTGGTGGTGGCCTATCCGGAGTTGGATGGGCACTTGAAGGAATCACAGCAGCTACAAGGGGGTGAGTACAGATTCAGAATCCTGACTTTTCGCGCATTAAGGGTTAATTGGGTGGGAAATGTGGACTGTGTGTGCCCCTAGGCCAGGGCGAAGATGGCAGGGTAGTCCCTTGTTGGGCAGGCTCTGAAGCACTCCTACCCCAATAGTGTTAGTGGGCAGGGTGGGCAGGGGTCCTGTGGGTTTCAGGTGTGTCGCTAATGGCGTTAGGCAATGTACCCCATGGGCTGGTGACTATCTTTGTAACTGGTAGTGCATGGCCTAGTGCATAGGGCTGCTCCCTGTGTGTTGTGTACGCCACTGGTAGTGTTGTTGCTGGCATTGACCAAGTGTATCCTCTGTCTCTACCCCTCTTTTTGTTTTGTCACCCTGTCCTTGTGTGCATTAGCATCATCTGGCGGAGGAGCAGAGGTACCGGCGACGGAGGGAGCTGCATCCCACATGGGCCTGGAGGCTGAATCCACTGACGGTGAGGGCATCAGTGGGACGGAGGGCGAGGGGAGCACCACGATGAGGACAGGAGGGGAGACCACAGACAGCTACTCCTCGTCCGATGGAAGCTCCCTGGTGGTGGCAGACACCTCTGTGCCCACCCCAACAACAGGTACAGCCGCCACACCCCTACCAGCACTGCCCTCCAAGCAGCCCCTCAGCGTGTTTCCGTGCCTGCTCACCCAGGAGGGTGGGCATCTCCTTCGCCCCAGGCACTTCAGGCCCTGCCCCAGTCAGCCCTGCTGCCCTCAGTGAGGAGGCTAATAACCTCCTGAGATCCCTCACTGTTGGGCAGTCAACCATTCTGAATGCCATCCAGGGTGTGGAGGGGCATTTGCAACAAACAAATGCATACCTGGAGGGCATTCACTCTGGCGTGGCGGCCCAACAGAGAGCATTTCAGGCTCTGGCCTCCTACCTGAAGGCAGCCATTGTCCCTGTCTCTAGCCTCCCCCTCCAACTTCCTCTACCCAGTCCTAATCCCTTCAACCCCAGCCTATCCCAAGCACACCTTCAGATCAGCATTCACCCAAATCAACATACAGAAGTGTCTCAGGCAAACACAAGCACCACACTTCATCTCACAGGCACTTATACAGCACCATCCCCATGCAGACACACCAACATTCACTGGCTCCACTGTGTCCCCCTCCTCCTCCTCCCTCCCAGTAGCGTCTCCACTCACACCTGCATGCACTACATCCTCATCCACTACCTCCATCACCAGCATGCCCATCACTACACACCCCTCACTGGCAGTCACCACCCCCACATCCATGGACACGACCCCTGTGCCCTCTCCTACTGTGTCTGTGACACCTCCTCCCAAAGTACACAAACGCAAGCACCCACCCACCCAACAGCCATCCACCACACAACAGCATCCAGCCCATGCACCTGCACCCAATGTCAGCAGAGATACACCTCCTACAACCACTCCCTCTTCCTCCACGTCCAAATGTTCTCCCTCTTCCCGCCCCAGTGTCCCTATGAAGCTTTTCCTGGCAAACATTGACCTCTTTCCTACACCTCCCTCCCTGTCCTTCCCCTCGGGCGAGGGTGGCCAAAACCCAGCCCAGCACCTCAGCCACCAAGTCCACATCCGCTGTGGTTCCTGCACCTGTCAGAGGATCAAAGGGGGCACCCGTCAGACCAGCCACCAACCCCTGCCAAAGCAAAAACTATTCGTCCACCTGTCAAGGTGAAGAAGGGGACAGCATCCAGCAAGGGGAAGGAGCCACAACCACCCAGAAAGGCCACCTCAAAGACTCCAGCTGCCAAAGCCAAGGTCACACCACCATCTGGCAAGGTGAGGAAGGGCCAGAAAACACCAGGCAAGGCACGTCAGCCGTCCGAGGGTGCAGGTGAAGTCCTGGTGGCTACCAGCACAACCACTGGCACCTCCACCTGCACCATGGCCAGCTCCGCCAGCAGCTCCGCCGCTAGCACCGCTGCAAGCACTGCCACCAGCACCGCCACCTGCACTGCCGCAAGCACCACTACTGTCAGTAGCAGCAGCCCCAGTGGGCGGCTGTCCGAGGCTGCAGGAGAAGGGCTGGAGCCTCCCCCCACCACTGGCAGCACCGGCACATGCACCGCGGCCAGCACCACCACCTGCACCACCGCAAGCACCGCCACCTGCACCGCTGACAATAGCACCACTGCCAGCAGAAGCAGCCCCAGTGGGCAGCCGTCCGAGGCTGCAAGAGAGGGGCTGGAGCCTCCCTCCACCACTGGCAGCACCGGCACTACCACCACTGTGCAGCCGTAGCAGCCGGCGGATGGACTCAGGCCCTGCCTCCATGGACTATTTTACATCCTGGTCACTGCAAATCTCCTGGCTCAGACACCCAGATGAGGGACTGTGAACCACCACACCCCAAGTGTTGCATCACTGGGCACAGAGCCCCCTCCAAAACCAGTGGAGATATGCATCCACTCACCCTATCCTTGACAGGATGAAGCACACTGGGCACAAAGCCCCCTCCAGAACCACTGGAAGAAGGCATCCACACTCCCTATCCTTGGCAGGATGAAGCACACTGGGCACAAAGCCCCTCCCCCCCCAGAACCAGTGGAGATATGCATCCACTTTCCCTATCCTTGGCAGCATGAAGCACACTGGGCACAAAGCCCCCTCCAGAACCACTGGAAGAAGGCATCCACTCTCCCTATCCTTGGCAGGATGAAGCACACTGGGCACAAAGCCCCCTCCAGAACCAGTGGAGATATGCATCCACTCTCCCTATACTTGGGAGGGTGAAGCACACTGGGTACAAAGCCACCTCCAGGACCAGTGGAAGAAGCCATCCACTTGAGAGACTGTGGCCTTGCACTCCCCAGCACCAAGCAGTGGGCAAACCACCCACTTGAGAGACTGTGGCCTTGCACTCCCCAGGACCAAGCAGTGGGCAAACCACCCACTTGAGAGACTGTGGCTTTGCACTCCTCAGGACCAAGCAGTGGGCAAACCACCCACTTGAGAGACTGTTGTCAACATCAGGACAGTGTGCGCTCTACGGGCGACAAAAATGCAAAAACCCAGCCTTTATGCAAGAGCATAATTCATGTATTGTGTTTATATGCAGTATGTTAACCTTTTGCATTGCAGACTTTAACCTTGAAAAATGCTATTAATGATGTTTGCAATAACTGTTCATTTGCAAGGTATTGCTGCAGGCTTACTGAGTGTGTTAGGGTGTGGTCCCTTTCTAGGACCTTCTAGAAGCTTTCCCTGCAGCATGACTGGGTGTGGTTTGTGGGCTGGGCCAGACTATGTAAGGGAGCCAGCCCAGCTCCACCGGCTCACTATTCAGAGGTCCCGGTGCACAGCAGCAGCAACTTCCTGAGCTCCTGTTCCGGAGGCCTACCTTGATGTTCCAGTCCTGCCCCACATTATATTGGTGACCCTTGAGTAGGGCGGTAAGGCGGAGATCGGGCTGGGCCCCCGAACCCGTTCTCAAAGACTCTTGAGTTTTGGGCCTACTTGTGAAACTTTCAGATTGCTCAATTCATTGCTCTCAAGTAAACCTTTGCATTCAAATCGGCAACAGCTTGCACGATCATTTCATGGCATTTGCATATTCTTGTTCGAATCGGCAGTGTGCGCGATTCATTTCCAGCGTGTAAAACTTGATGTTCAGATCGGCAACAGCTTGCGTGATCATTTCATGGCATTTGCATATTCTTGTTCAAATCGGCAGTGTGCGCGATTCATTTCCAGCGTGTAAGACTTGATGTTCAGATCGGCAACAGCTTGCGTGATCATTTCATGGCATTTGCATATTCTTGTTCAAATCGGCAGTGTGCGCGATTCATTTCCAGCGTGTAAAACTTGATGTTCAGATCGGCAACAGCTTGCGCGATCATTTCATGGCATTTGAATATTCTTGTTCGAATCAGCAGTGTGCGCGATTCATTTCCAGCATGTAGAACTTGATGTTCAGATCGGCAACAGCTTGCGTAATCATTTCATGGCATTTGCATATTCTTGTTCGAATCGGCAGTGTGCGCGATTCATTTCCAGCATGTAAAACTTGATGTTCAGATCGGCAACAACTTGCACGATCATTTTATGGCATTTGCATATTCTTGTTCGAATTGGCAGTGTGCGCGATTCATTTTCAGCATGTAAAACTTGATGTTCAGATTGGCATCAGCTTGCGCGATCATTTCATGGCATTTGCATATTCTTGTTCGAATCGGCAGTGTGCGCGATTCATTTCTAGCATGTAAAACTTGATATTCCGATCGGCAACAGCTTGCGCGATCATTTCATGGCATTTGCATATTCTTGTTCGAATCGGCAGTGTGCGCGATTCATTTCCAGCATGTAAAACTTGACGTTCAGATCGGCAACAGTGTGAGCAATCATTTCATGGCAATTAAAACTTTGGTGTGTTGTGTTTGTTGAGGTACACACATTTATCGTGAGCTTTTGGATTTTCTGTGAAGATGCTAAATTCAAAATGTGACATTCTTTGTGCATATTTAGTCCTTAGTACAATTCCTATTGTTTTCCAGGGAATGTATCAGATAGCATTTTGTCCTCATGTAAAAATGCAATGTTTGTTCCGAAACATTATTCTAGAAGGTTCTTGTATTTCACAGTATGTGATATTTCATGAAAAGCTCATATGAAACATTGTATTAACTCATTCTTGATTTTTTCCAGGTACCTAGATTTCTTGAGGTCTAGTTATAGTCACTTCTTAGGTTATCCATGGTTACAGTATGAGGACTTTTAGAACCATAGTCTATTGAAAGTCAATGTGATTATATCTTGATATTGTGTTGTTTAACCTTTTGCTTCCGACAGGTCTCCTTCCCAGCTGTTCCCTACCTAATCCCCTTTTCCCCCACTTGGACTCTCTCAGGCTCTGTTATATTCTATCGGAGCTTTGGAGCTGTCTAGTTGTGGACATGTTGGGAACGTGCGCAGGCCCCGAGGATCTGGTCTCCCTGACAACTGTGGCCTTGTACTCCCCAGGACATCGCTGTGGGCATGAAGCCGCCTCCAGGAGCAGTGGCGTTGTCCCATCTTCCGGCTGAGGTGCCCCCCCTTCCATGTCCCCCTGAGGTGCCTGTGTGTTTTCGACCTGATGCCCCTGCACTGTTCTTTCCGTATTGAGACAGGAGTCAAGTGTGGGCTTGGCCTATGGATTTTGGCCCAGTGGCCCACGGACATTTTGAGTGGACAATGTACATATTGAATATTTTTGTAAATACTGTTGTTCAAATTGGAATGTATATGTGACTATTTCTAATATGACAATAATTTGACTCAATTCCTTTTGTCCTTGCATTCTTCCAGAGGGTTACGGGGTGTTGATGTAATGTTGATGCATGTGTTTGTGTGTATGGTGTTGTGGGTGATGGTGAGGGTGGGGGTGGGGGTGTTGCATGTTGCGTGTGTGTGTCACCCTCTTCCCCCCCCCATCCCCTGTGTGCTAGGTGCAGTACTCACCGTGGTCGTCGCCGCCGCCATTCGTAATCCTTGTAGATGAGAAGATAGACCAGCATGGGAAGGACCTGCAGCTCGGGCTCCAAGGCCTCCTGGTTCTTCATTGAGTGTCGAGAGGTGAGTGGTTTCCCTTCTGTGTACTGTTTCCGCCGTGCTTTTGATGGCATTGGTACCGCCCTGGAAAAGCTGGCAGATTAGCCTGTTGTAATAGGGTGGGCGGTACATTGTCATCTATTTGGCTGTTGGCGGTTACCGCTGCGGTGTTTGTTGCTACCGCCGTGGCAGTCGGAGTGTTAAAGTGGCTGTCTGTGTTGGTGGTTTCCACTGTAGTCGTGATTCCATTTTTATTACCGCTGGCCTGTTGGCGGTATTACCGCCGCTTTAACACCGGCCACCAGTGTTGTAATGAAGGCCTAAGTTTTATTCAAAGCAAGTAAGTTCAAATTTGTAAATTGAAATCACATTGGGTGAGGAGTATTGGTCAAAACACAATAAGCTACAAATTCCACATCAAATCTCTAGTCATTGATTCTCCATGTGTATCTAGCTCTAGTTTTGCTCCTTGAGGCTTTATTTTACTTTCACTCTTATCGCCTAATCTCTATCCCCACTGCCTCTCTCATCCTTTTCCCCACTAATCCTTTTGTTTGCGGTTGCAACTGTCTACCTTCCCCTTCCTGTCTCTCCTGTTACCTCCTGCTTTTTCTGTTTACTCTCTTACCTTTCTCTCCATCACCTCCTCTTTTCAAAAACCTCTTTTATGTAAATCCTAATATTTCACATTCTATCTCTAGTCCTCTTCTCCATAGACCATGTATGGCAATGGAAACTTTCTCTTCCTTGTGCATGGCCATGAACAGCCACTGTTGGCCATTCTGCTTTTCGCTGTTCTTCTGTCCTGGAAGCCTATCAACCTGGGAGCCTTCTGGAACTGGAGAAGTCCCTTGCGATCATGGAACAAAGAAGTTAGTGCAATGTGGTCATTATATCCATGCAGCTTGTTTTCCATTTTTTTGGCCTGGACATCAGGCTGCACTACCTTCATAGTGTGATGGACTTCAACAGGTTGTCAACAGCACTGGAAAAGAAAATGTTTCTGGTAAAAACACCTGAAACATTTTCTTTTCAAAAATCAAAGTCGGGCGTGACTGTTTTGCGTAGCAGTCTGTGTGCTCTGACATAACAGCAAAATAAAAGTGAAAGCAGGCTGCACCAATGGAATATACTTAGGCTCACAAATGTCCTACTACACAGCCTTCCTACCCTTCTACACCACTTGTGCAGCTGGGTTATCACCCGTAAAAGGAAAGGCTTCAAAACACAGCAAGAAAACATCACAATTTTGACTTGCAAATTGACCCATTCTGGTGATGAGGGTAGCTGTGATATTTAGGCCAGGTCTGCACCCAGGGAAACCTTTCCCAGACAGTTCTGAAAACAAGGCACCTATGAAAGTCTAGCATGGTGTGGCTTGTATCCCAATACCTTATCTCATTCAGAATGCCATGCTAATACCAAACATTAGCTAATTTACAGATTTTCCTTATATGTCTGTGAAGGGAAATTCCAGAATCTGCGAGGATCCATAAAATTCCTACCACCCAATATTCCAATACGTCCCCTAATAAAAATGGTGCCCCAAATGCTTACCAAGTATTATACTTTTTGTACATTGTTAGACCTGACAGCCTTAGAGTGGTCATCTCCCAACTTTTTGCCTGCCTCCCTGCACTTTTCTGACCCGGGTTTTGCTGGTTTTAGGACTCTGTGCACTTTACCACTGCTGGCCAGTGCTAAAGTGCATATGCTCTCTCCCCTATACATGGTAACATTGGTTCCTACCCAATTGGCAGTCCCTAGTTAAGGGCTGTGTGTGCAGTTTCACTGCGACTTCGACTTGGCATTTAAAACTACTTGCCAAACCTTAAACTTCTCTTTTTCTACACATAGGTCACCCCATAAGGTAGGCCCTAGGTACCTCATAGGGCAGGGTGCTATGTAGGTAAGAGGCAGGGCATGTAGTTATGTGTTTTACATGTCCTGGTAGTGAAAAAATTGTTTCCACTAAAGTGAGACCTGCTCCTCTCATAGACTAGCATTAGAACTGCCCTCATATACTTTTGAGTAGTAGATTCTGATCTGAAGGAGTAGCCCTGCCATATTTAGTATTGCCAGAATGGTAATAGGAAATCCTGCTTACTGGTGAAGTTGGATTTAATATTACTATTTTACAAGTGCCACTTTTAGAAAGTGTGTATTTCTCCACACTTACTGCCATCTGTGCCTTATTGCCCTGTCTCCAATCCACGTCTGGTCTGTGCTGGTTGACAACTCTCCTTGTGCATTCTTCTCAGATAGCCATAAACACATGACACTCAGTCTCATCGGCATACTGAATGGGTCTCCCTGGGCAGGAATGGTGGAGGGGCTCTCTCTTACATTTGAAAGGCCAGTGGTCTACCCTCACACAAAGCACTACTCCCACAGGGATCCTGGCAAATGGACCTGGAATGAAAGGGGAACTTGTTCACTTCAAAACCACTCTTTGAAGTTTTCCCCACTTGAAAGGCATTTGTGGGTATAAAAACTGGGTCTTTGACCCCACCAAATCAGATACTTCTGGATCTACACCTGAACTCTGTCAGAAGAGCTGCCTGGCTGTCCAAAGGACTCATCTGGATTGCTTTGCTGAGAAGGACTGCTGTCTTGCTGTTGCTGTGCTGACCTGCTGGCCTCTGACTTTGCTGGAAGGAGTCTGCCTTCCCCAAAAGTGCTTTCCAAGGGCTTGGAATGAGCTTGCCTCCCAGGGCCAACAAAGACTTCACCAGCCAGCTTTTAGCTAGTTTTCTGACTTCAGCGATGCCAGCAGCGATGCCGCAGCCTGCTCCCACTCTATGAACATCGCTGTACACAATGACCGCGTCCTGCAATGCTAGTCTGATGTTGCTGTGACACCACTGACATGACACAGGGTCATTGCGACATTGCGAAGGCGACACCACATCTTGACTGCCTGGATCCATTGAACCCACCGGGTCACTATGAACTGACGCATTGCCATTGATGCTGCCCCAGCTCTCTCTGCAAGCAGACGGAACCAACGCCTCGCCTCCCCCTTCCTCATAATGCAAACCAATGCCTCATCTTCCGGGATGCTGTACGGGACTGACGCCGCACCGGCCCCAGTGACACCGCATCTTCCTGACTCAGGGAAACATCTTTGCTTCTTTGTTTCGAAAAGGTACTTACCTGGGGGTCCATGTGACTACGTGACTTGTGCCTGTAGCATAAGATTTTTGGGAACATCTCCAGTTTTAGCTATTGTGCTATTTTGACCTTATTTTATTCAGATAAATATAATCTATTTTTCTAAACCTGTGTGGTGTATTTTGTGGTGTTTTCACTGTGTTCCTGTATGACTTATTGCACAAATCCATTACACATTGCCTTCTAAGTTAAGCCTGCCTGCTCTGTGCCTAGCTACCAGAGGGTGAGCACAGGATAATCTCGGTTGAGTTGTGACTTACCCTGACTAGGATTGTGGTCCCTACTTGGGCAAGGGTGTATACCTCTGCAATTAGAGACCACAATTCCTAACATACATCAATTACATAGGGCCTCACAACAGTAGTTTATTTACTATGATCCTAAATTATATAAAAACAAAGCAGAATTTCAAAGGCGTCAATAAATTTTAAAAAGTAAATTCACACCACACAGATCCTGGATTACAATACGTACAAATCAGAAAACTTTAAGAGGTCAGTTAAATAAATAAATATAATTATGTATTTATTGTTTCAGCTGTCAGCCTTACAATAGGTAAAAACAATGATAAATAAAATAAGGAAAAAGGTTAAAAAAAGCAAATATTGAAAGATGAAAATATATAAAATCATGTGCAAGATGGTCAGCTAATAACATTGCAGCTAAGCACAATCCTGTTAAGGTACTCATCCAATTATAGGTACAACACAATTAATTAAAATACACATAGAGCATGATCATCTAAACATTACAGCAGCACAAAACGTTGAATGCCTTATTGAGTTCACACTAGTCAGCCAACTAGATTACCAGTGCAAACCTAGGTTGTACAAAAGTGCTTCTGAATAAAAGGTTTGGTAAAAAAGGAGCTAGTGTATAAAAGGCTTGGAAAAAGCAACTAATATGCTGAGCAGCCTGGTGCCGTACATTGTGAGATCTGCAGTAAGCCACTCAATAGAGGAAACAAATACCAAGTTTTTATCTTGCATAATCGCTTAGCCCGAAGATACACTGATGGCTTAAGGGGTTCTTTCCATTCGGACACACCAAGCTTAGTTGGCAGTTCTCTCAAGCAGGGCCATGTGGCCCATATATAAGATGCTGCAGAATTGTGCACCCTGATGTCACAAGGCCTAGTACAGAGCGCTAATGCAGCTTTAGTACACTTTACCCCACAACACTTGAAAAGGGGCAGGAGCCACTGCAGCAGAGTAGAGTTACATTTTTTGCAAAACAGGGTAAAGTAGGCTAAGTTGTCGATCTCTCCAAAGCTGCAGTGACAGTGCTGTGATCCCACTGCAAGCCTGCAGGTGCAAGTAAGGTAGCCCCAAGTCAGTAATGAGAGGTGAATTATAATACTAATGCTTTCAGTCTCATATGCCCTGATTGTGGTTTCCACATTATTTGGTTCAAATAAAGAATGATCAGCTTGTTGACCCTGGCAGGGATATCTAGATATTGAACCATTTTTAAAAGATAATAGTTATCTAGCTACTAGCCCTTTGTGATATGACAGGCTATATTTGGTCCTTTCACTTTCCCACTACTGCTATTTAATGCATTTGCAGCCCTCTTTAACAGGCACATTACCCAATCTATCTGGATCCTGCAATCAAAATAATGTGTGCTCGAGCGAATATATTTTCTCAACAGCTTTAATTCTCACCAGGTCAGTGCCCTTAGAAAAGTTGTAGGTCAGAGCAATGACAGTCAAATGTCAGTCATACCTGAATTGTAATGACTCCTTCTCAGCCCAATAGGTTTAGCAAACACTACACCTCAATGAATTCTAGAGATTTCCTGATTGGACATTGCTTCTGAATGGCTGGTAGGTTTAGGTAATGGCAGCCACTTCTGTATCAGGAATATGAAAGGTCATGAGTTGCTAGCTTAAGGACAATGTGACTCAATGTCCTACACTATTGTGCAATCTTTTCACACATCAAATTATTGTTTGACATGCTATATATGTCAGAAGCGAGTTCAGCTAATGTCCATTGAATTTTTGGCTTCTCAACTGTGACTGTGAATTAGTGCTGGTATCACCTTTCACATCAGCTCCTCACACACACCACCATGGCGTCCCTCAGGGGTCCATCACACCCCATCTATTATTCAACAGCTACTGAATCCCTTTACAAACCCTGATTAAATAATTAAATCTTACCCGTTATAGCTATGTAAATGACACCCAAAACATTTTGAAAATGGATGGCCTGGAAGACCTCTGCAATTTAAAACTTGATGACTGCCTTCGGGCTATAAACTCATGGATGATATAACCATCTAAAACCTAGTACTTCAAAGACAGATTATGACCTGCGGACAATGGAAAAAATACCAGCCTAGTGCCATATGTCCTTAGAAAAATGAGGATCCTCCAACAATATCAAGATGAATCAGAAACCTAGGGATAACCGTAGATTCAGATCCATACTTGATACTTCTTCTTAACAATGTCACATAGAGTTACTTCTACACAGTGAAAACACTTTGTCACATCTTCCCAAAGCTTGGATACCAGCAGAACTGCAAATCAATCTCACACTCATAATCTCCAAAAGTGTGTGCTAAAAACCTATACCTTGGTGTGCCCACAATCATCATACACAAAATACAGCTCTTCTAAAATGCTACTGCAAAACTTCTTCTCTGCCTTCAACCAGGAAAACAACCAGGAAAACACATGACTCCAGTCTTGCAATCACTCCACTGGCTACCTATACCTAGAAGAGCAATGTTCACCCCACCTCCCATTTAAAAGGACCGCTATACCTATAACTTAAATTCATGCAACAAAAACAAAACTGAACAATGCTCTCCATGCTTGCACCTCTTATAATCACACCCTCTCAGCATATGAAATATGCAGGAGGCACTGCTTTCTCAGTACAAGTTGGCAAGCCCTGGAATTCACTACCAAAGATCATTCAAAGCATCCAATAGCCTTTATACTTTGGTGGACAGTTGAAACCATGGCTATTTCAAAGACAACGTACATCTCGGCAACAGAACCCAGAAAGAGAATTGCACAATTCACAGATTGGAAATAACCCAAAGAGCAAACGAATTTCGATAGGCATGTAAGTTAAGAAGGTCTGACCTATGGTACGATTGGGTATTATATAGTTATGTAATTTCATTTATAACAGTTGTGGCACACTAATACCATAACACTCAGTGGTCAGCAGCAAACTGTAACTTATACCTCTTCCATTCACATAAGACATTACTGCTACAAGAGTTGTCGATCACCAGAACTCTGCAGCTGATAAACCAGCCACCACCAAATTAACATGTATGGAGTAACTAAAGAAATCTGCTGGTTACACAGAGGACTTATATTTAGTTCACCACTGCAAATATCGAAACCACTGTAGCCGCTTCATTACATCTCACAATGACACTCAGCTATAGGGCAATAGTAACAATACCCACAGCATCTCTTCACTTCTGTCCAGCCATGCCAGCTCAGGCCCACAACTATACATACATCTTCTGAATGGACAATCCAGTATGGTAACCAGCTAAGCAGGCAATAGTCATATGGAATACCATAAAGGGACCTGCAGAGCTGTTCAAAGCTGCCAGCATACTCAAAATCCATAAACTGCAACTGTGTCTCTCACACCTACTTATCCACCACACTGCTGTGCTCTGTGTCTCATAGCACGATAACCACACCTCGGTGGTCATCACGCATGGCATTGAAACACTTCCCACTTAGGACCACAAAACAAAAACAACATCCTTCCAACCATGCATCCTATATAACATTGCTGTCCATGTAGGTAAGTGATTCTATGTCACACATAGGGGTAGGAAGCGCTATACAAATATTGCAACAATACAATATTTATAATTGTGAATTACCAAGATTTGTTTTGATCCTATTAAACTATTGTTCCAGTCACACTTCAAATGCTTTCATAATTGCTGATTTATTTTGAAATATGTGTATAGTTATGAGCGCTGGGGTTTACATTTTGTTGTGTTTTTAAAGTCATTCTTTTCACACTGCCTGTATCCCAGTGAGATTGTCACAGAGTTCGCTTTACCAAATTTTCATACTTTGTAGGCCGAAAAAGAGAAGTGAGTTTTTGATAATTACTGAGCCAGCTGCCTGGATCGCTTAAGATTCATATTGGCTGGCCACGCCTCCAAGAACACCCCCCCTCCCCCCAAACCCCCCTCCTCCCACCCCCGTGGCTACAGCACTGCTGAGAACTAATTGTAACATTTGGATCGTTAGGACCCGGGTTGTTGTGAAAATCTCTTTTTTGTTTTTCGGATTCGTGGTATTTGGACCTCTGCTCTGTCACTGGACTCCCTCACGGAGTCTTATCCACTAAATTATTTGTGTAAAATATTTTGAGCTGCAACCTCCAGTCGCCACTGTCTAAAATAAGGGCATTTGCTATGAGCAGGTAGAGCATGACATGTGCACACATGTATGTGCATAAACGAAGGCTGTAGAGCGAAGACTGTTGTCTGATTCAGTCTAATACCAGTGCACAGGAAGGATTATGGCATATGGCACTAGTCTACTTTTTAATACTTCGAATGGGGAATGAAATTAACTGCACCATTCATTTTGGGTTAAACTGTATAATGTGTCATGCTTTCAATTTTTTCCACTTTATATTAAAACTTTGTTTGAATTGTCTCGTGCTTGGGTTAGAATATGGTAGAAGGATCAGAGTCGCTGACGTATACATGTTTCTGGGCCAGGAATCAATTTCTAAGGGTATTAATATCATTGATATAGTATGGGTTCCATCATTTTGTTATGTAAGGCCAAGATTCTTCGATCCAGCCCTTAATGACTACCCTTTGTGCCAGTGCTTAATTTGTAAATAAAAAGGTGCAGGTGCTCAAAGCTCTCCTCTTAAACACGCACTGCTGCAGTTAAAAGTGTGAGCAACGAATACTGAGGCAGCGTAATCCTGAAGCCACCTCGGGCCTCTCCAGTCCATTTATAGCCACTCCCTGCCCCTTCAGCTCACTCTTGTAGCTTCCTGCTTTTACCCTTCCTCGTGCTCTTTCGTTTTTCTCTACCTCCTTCTTTCCCACGTGTCTTTTGCTCGCAGCAGATGCTTGAGACAGAAAACTAAGCGCCGGCCCTCAGAAATAAGTGCTGGTACTCAGCACCAGAAACAACAAGCACAAATTAAGCACCGCTTTGTGCTGCCTGGCTGT
Organism: Pleurodeles waltl; assembly: GCF_031143425.1. Taxonomy (NCBI): domain Eukaryota; kingdom Metazoa; phylum Chordata; class Amphibia; order Caudata; family Salamandridae; genus Pleurodeles; species Pleurodeles waltl. The sequence goes on from NC_090444.1 coordinate 1,141,948,806, forward strand.
TTTAATTGTCTTTGTTACTATGATTACTATGCTCCTCCACCTGGAATGTCAAAAGACCCAGTAGACAATAGGCCAGTTCTGGTGCGATTGAGAATGTTCTGCCAAATGAAGGGGCAGCACTGGACTCTCTGTAGCTAAGCACCAGCAACTATCGGTTTTGATCCGGGTCCAATAATGGGGAAGGGAAATCTGTCAAGGCTTGGGTGGAATTGAAAATTACACCATCATAATTCACGTAATTTTTTTAAATTCCACATTAAGGCCTTTATTTATACTTTTTGACGCAAATCAGCGCTAGCGCAGATTTGTGTAAAAAAGTTTAACGCCAGCAAACGCCATTCCAATGCGCCAGCCGGTGCCATATTTATGGAATGACGGTAGCCGGCGGTGCGTCCTGATTAGCATCAAAATAAATGATGGCAACCGGGCAGCGGAGGCGAAGGGAAGACTGGGGGTTGTGCGCCAAAGAATGGTGCAAGTCAGATTAGAGTGAAAAATATTGGCTCTAACCTAACTAGCGCCATTTTTTGATGCACAACCCCCATGGAAATGACTCCTGTTTTAGCAAAGACAGGAGTCATGCCCCCCTGTCCAGTGGCCATGCCCAGGGGAATTTTGTCCCCTGGGCATGGCCATTGTGCACAGTGGCATGTAGGGGGCCCAAGTTAGGACCCCTATGCCACTTAAATAAAAATAAAAGAAATACTTACCTGCACTTACCTGCACTCACCATAGATGGGTCCCCCCATCCATGGGTGTCCTCCACGGGTGGGCGAGGGTGGCAGGGGGTGTCCCTGGGTGCTGAGAAGGGCACCTGTGAACTGCTTCCATGGTCTCCCACCATGGAAATGAGCCCACAGGTCTTATAACGCCTGCCCTGACCCAGGCGTTAAAAAACGGCGCAAATCGAGTAGTTTTTTGCACGGGAATGCCTACCTTGCATGACATTAGCGCAAGGTAGGTTTTCACATACAAAAAATGGCGCACACTCCATAAGTTTGGCGCTAGATGGGTCTAGCGCCAAAGTATATTTGTGGAGTTAAGTTTGTGCCGAATTTATGCCAAAGTAAATTACGCAAATCCGGCATAAACAGAGTATAAACATGGGCCTAAGTTTGTTCTGAGAAAGTCCTAACATTACCCCACTATGTCATATTGTGTAATTCCAAGCCATTTGCAAGAAAAATTTACTACAATTTCAGCATTTGCTGCAAGAATCCACTGTGAAATGGGCCAACAGAACAAGAGCAGGTGGTCACTATTTTTTAGTATGAAATGCATTAGAAATTGACATGAAGGCACATTTTATAGTGCTAAATGATGGATTTGCATTTTGCATAATGTTAGACTGTACAGCCCTGGCGTGGTTTCCCCTGACTTTTTGCCTTCAAACCTCTTCTTTTGCAGACAGATTCTTTGCTGCCTCTAGGACTCTGGGTACCTTACCACTGCTAATCAGTCTTAAACTGGATATGCTTTCTGCTTAAAACATGTTAACATTGACCTATCCACAATTGACATGTCAATTTTCTGCTAAGTCCCTAGTAAAGTGCACTACCTGTGCCAAAGGCCTGTAAATCGAATGCTACTAGTGGGGCCTGTAACACTGATTGTGCCACCCTCTTAAGTAGCCCTTTAAACATGTCTCATGCCTGACATTGCACAGCCGCTGTATACAGTTTTAAACTGCTTTGTCGACCCTGCAAAATAACCCCATTGGCAGGTCCAGACTTTAGGCCCTGGACAGCCTAAGGGCAGGGTACAGTGTATTTAAAAAGTAGGACATGTACTTTTAGGTTTTAATTATTCTGGTAGTGAAAAACTCTTACATTTGGGCCATATTTATACTTTTTTTAGAGCCGCATTTGCGCCACTTTTTGATGCAAAAGCAGCTCAAACTTACAAAATACAGTTGTATTTTGTAAGTTTGTGTCGTTTTTGCCTCAAAAAACGGCACAAATGCGGCGCAAGGAAAGTATAAATATGGGCCTTCGTTTTTACTACTGCAAGGCCTATCTCTCTCATAGGATAACATTGTGATTACCTTATTACATTTTATAAGTGTAATTTTTGATTTGGAAGAGATGGGACCCCCAAGTTTGGTGCCCCTGAAATCACAATTTAGAATCACAACTGGTGAAGTCGGACTTTCAATTGGAATTCTTAAAAATGCCACTTTTAGAAAGTTGGCATTTGTTTACTTAAGCCATTTGGTGCCTACTGCCTGTCTCTGAATACACGTTTGGGGTGGGTGACAGCTGGTCTTTGTGCATTCCCTCTAGTAAGCTACACACAAAGGGAACTTAGGTGTGAGTGATGGGTCATCCACATCCTGATGGTTCATCCTGGGCAGGATGGGAGGGAGAAGCTGATACACCTGAATAGGCTGTGTCCTATCTCCAAGCAAAGGGCTGCATAGCCCCCTGTAGGGAGTATGGAGCCAGGATAAGAAGGGCAGGGACTCTCTGAACTTCAAAGTTACAACTGGGTAGAAGTACTGGACCTCTGACAACACCACTTCAGTACACATCTGGACCTGTGGATACTCTGCCAGGAAGAAGGACTGCAGTGCTGCTGAAAGAACTTACACTCTGTTGAACTGCTACACTGCTAGATTCCTGCTCTAGCGTGCTGACCTGCTGCCTGCTGCACTTGTTGCCTGGAAGTGCGAAGGACTAGACCTTCGTCTCTCCAACCCACAAATAAAGTAACTCCAAGGGCTTGCTGGCTTGTCTCCTTTTTTGGAAGTCTCAGGGACATAAAATACTTCCAATTCATCGCATACAGCACCTGTGGGTTTTGCCCTGCGAAGTGGTGTCTATCCAGTCCTGGGCCCTTGGAAGTGGGTATAAAGTGCTGCTCAAGGCAAAATCAATGCATCAACGCAGTTCTGCCACTTGTGACTGGCACATCTCAGGCAATGCCGATGCATCACTGCTGCTGCGAGGACCAAACACTGCATTGCTGACAACACAACACATAGCTTCCATTTGTGACACATCTCTGACTTTTCACGGCTCAGAACCGACGGTTCACCCACATCCTAAGGATTGATCCTGCTCCTCACATCTCCTCGATGTCAATGCAAACAAGGTACTGTTGCAGCGGGCCAAGGCTGGTCCCGGTATCTGACCCGTGTTCCATTACGGTCGTCCTGTACTTTCAGATTTGACCTGGACTAGCGCGACTAGAGAGCCCTGGTTGGCGCTTTATGCCTTTAAGCATTACATTTCAGTTTATTCTTTAAAATTCATATCTCAGGTTCTACTTATTAGATTTTTGTTGTTTTGGTCTTTTTCTCATTAAATTAATCTCTATATTATTCTAACCAGGAGTGGTATCTTTTTGTGTGGTGTGTTTACTGTTTTAAAGTTTGAAGTGCTGCACACATTGCCTCTTAATTTAACCCTGACTGCTCTATGCCCAGCTTCCAGCGGTGAGCACAGGTTAGTTTAGGATATGCTTGTGACTTACCATGCCTAAGATTGTGGTTCCTGCTTTGGCAGGTTGCATACTTCTGCCAACCAGAAACCCAAATTCTAACACATAAGTATGAGTAATTTCATGTAATTTTGTTGAAACTGCTGTAAGCAAATTATGCAAATTCCACACACCTTTACTTTTGTCTCCACTGCCAAGCAGTTAACCCCTTCAATGATTTTAGAGGTAAGAGTCAATCCTGCATAGGCAGAAATATACTCAGAGGCTGATTGGGTTTGGTTTTGAAGCGTCATGCCATGTTGAATTCTAACCAGAATGATGTATGCAGGGGTAGCACAGTCGAACAACTGTTTACTTGAGTGTAATTTAGAGATTGAGGCTTGATCAGGAATCACCTAATTGGGTGGGTACTTCAACAATCATAGAAATTCCCAAGTCCAATTTCCAAATCCATCTCCGATCCAAAAATATACTCTTTGCTGAAGTTGAAGGGGGGGGCAAGGGGTTGATAATATTGATGTCTACCAATTGACTTGGTTCTGGCTTAGAAAAGTGCAAGAGCCCTTCTATATTCTGATTCATATTACGCAAATAAACAAATGTGAAAGCAGGCATTTGGCTCAAGGGTCCTGCTAAGTATAGCTCATAGACAACTGCTTCAGGAAATTCTGATACTCTTACAGGATTACCAATCTCTTGGAGGCACCTGGCTATGGGTTGATGAGCTCACTGTAAAGGAGTCCATCTTCCCAATTCACACTGAACGTTCTTGTTGAGGTCTGGCCCATGGCCACCATTCAAAGGCCCACAGGGGTAGATCGTTCTGTTGGGACAGTGCAAAAATGCTTTTCCATGATGATCCTCCAACTTTTAATAGAAAATATTGCATTTTGGACAAGACAATATCTAGTACAATCTTGAGACCTTGTGACTTGTCATTTTACTAATTGCTCTACCCTGATGAATAATATTCAACTTTCTTCACAGAAAACCAAAATCTTTCTGGTAATTTTCAGAAATCTTACCCCATAATATAGAGACCATCACATACATTGGAGGAGAATCTTATAATTCTCTAAATCAGCCTTCTTGAGGAACACAATTTTTTCTTTAAGCACCTTGCTTGTTGTCATCATAAACATTTCAGTATGCAGGCCTCTTAATTAACAAGAAATGATGTTGATGGAATATTACTGTTGATTCACTTGTGTACATGTCCAGCACAGGCTCACTTCTGTATCCTTTTGGAAGAAAATCATCATCTTATTCATTAATATTTTTGATGCAAAATCTTCCACGGCATCAAACAATTATTTCACTTCTCCTATCCACAAGTCTAAGATTTAACCCCAAACCAAACAAAACTTTTGGGCAGTATGTTACCTAACGTTAGCCAGTTGATAATGAGCAAATGAAAACAAACTGTACTATCATCATACTAACATTGATGGCACACCAAAAGCATTATTTATCAGCTTCTACATGTAGGGGCACAATACTCGGTTAGCAACTTGACTTCCAATCACACTTATCTTCAGCTTGAACTGTTTCTCAACAAATTACCTCTAAAAAGGGCAAATCCTGCTTAAGCTCCTTTGGCCACGAGGAGTGGCAGGGGTCGGCCATTTCTTGGGGGAGCACAGCAACACTTTCTCTGCATCTGCTTGATGCTGTGGCCCAGGGTTTGGGGCCTGGGCCCTTCCCCTTCTGGTCCTTAGGGCGCAAGACAGCCCACTCCGGTTCCTCCTGGGGGCTGAGGTCTGCGAATAGGGTCCTGGCCCTCATTACATTGCTGAGGTGTCCAAACCTACATGGCTTGATGATTACCAGCCTACAAAAGTGGTGTATCGAAACTGGAGGGGGCCCCCTGCAATGAACATGGAGGGGGCCCCCCTCCACACCCAGTCAGGCCAGGTGCTGTGCTGATGTGTGCCCCAGGAGTCCCCCTGCATTGCAAGGGCTGCAGGAGCCTTTGTTATGCCACTGGCCTACTGCAGTGTTGCTCCTTTGTACAATCATTCTGCAATGGATTTTCCCATTTTAATCTTCTGCCTGATTTACTGTGCTCTCACGGTCGCACATAAAAAAACATACTACCTGCACATAGAATAGGGATTAACTACCTAAAGACTTGTAGAATGTAAATCTTTGACAACCAGACTTCTCTTCTGAAGGTACCCACCTAAGGTTGTTGTTTCCTATCCTTCTTGTTCATTCCTCTTCCTCTACCAGTCCTCCAGTAAACAGAAATGTATGGCCTTTGTCCACTGCAACTCCACATGTGTACCTTATAAACAACATTTTTAAAACTATTACTATGAATTTCTGTAATTAATTCTAAACACTGTCTATCTCTTTACTCTATTATGACTATGCTATATATGATGAGGTCTAGTGACATGCTTTTTGGAAAACAATAAAACTTTTGGAACAAACATTTTCATTAGCAGCTTCAGAATCATAACTTCCTCACAGCAAACTACAATTTAAAAAACATGCATTTCAGGTATATTTTGGTGAAGGTTTTGCCAGTAATGTCTGGAATTATAGCTTGGTAATTGTGAATAATGGGGATGTTTTTCAATGTGGGGTATTTAATGTGGGGAAATTAAATAGTCGAGAGTGAAGCTGCTATCACATTCCACCAATCCTGTTAATTAAATTATTATATTATACAGCTGTGACTAATGCAACTGTTTCTCTCTTGAGCTCCTTCAGTACTCATCAATGGAATCTGTGCAACAGTTTCCTTTTTGGGCTCCCTCAGCCTTCTCTAATGGCATCTATTGCAACTATTTGCTTCTTGGACTCTCTTAGTATCCTCAAATAGAGTCTCTACAACTGTTTACTTTTTGGAGTCTTGTGAAACGGTTTGCATTTTGGGCTTCCACGGTACTTGCAGGACTAACCCGGAGGCAACAGTACTACAACTGTTAATCTCAGTCTTCCTCAATATTCCCTAATGGTGTCTACTGCAACTGTTTTCCTCTTGGACCTCCTCAGGAATCACCAATGGAGACTGCTGCAACTGTTTGCTTCATGGGCTCCCTCAGTACCCACCAATGGAGTTCACTGTCAATATTTGCCTCTTTGACTTCATCAGTGTAAGGAAATGGATCATTAGTTGTGTGCCTGCGCAAGTAATGGGTCCACATTTGCACTCCACTGGGAACCAAACTCCTTATTGTACTGATTGACTCTCTCAGGGTAGCAGTGCAGAGCAGTCCAAGGCCTACTCAAGGGAGGTGGTGTGGCCTTATAATCACCATTTGCTGGCACACAATAATAGCAATCAATAAATGATTGTCCAGGCTTTGCTCTTATAAAAACACTCACATCAATCAATACTATGCAGCAATTTACAAATATTTACAAATATACATAAGGTTGATGGAAATACCTTTTGTTGACATTGCATAATCACCTCTAACACCCAGTAAAGAGGTCAAGTTCAACAAACCACATGCAAAAACCATAGATTTAGGAGTAAATGTGATAATCAAACATACACTTATTAATGATAATAAAGCATTTGCACTTTGTTAGAAATTGGGTTTCTGGTTGGATAGGGTATGCCCCTAACCCAGGCAGAACCCACCCACTTTAGTCAGGGCAAGGAAGTTACACGTCCAAGATAACCCCTGCCCTCCCCCTTGGTAGCTTGGCACGAGCAGTCAGGCTTAACCCGGGGGCAATGTGTAAAGCGTTTGCACAACACACACAACACACGTGATGCAATAAATACACCACAAAGGAAACACAACACCAACTTATATAAAAATAAACTGTATTGTATACAACATCAGTAGACCAAACACAACAGGTCAGTAATACCCTACTACCCAAGCAGTTGTCAGAATGTTACATAATAATGTTACTCTGCAGAAATCAGCAGAAGTCATGAATAACACACAGGCTACTTATTATTCTGCAACATAAGCAGTAGTCAGGAAAATATTACAAAAGACTTGCACTTGTCCTGAAAGTATCATAAATGTCCATACCAGGAACATTAGGAAACATAGGGCAAGTCATGAAAACATATTAGCGTAGAGTACCCCTAAAAAGGGCATTAGAAAATGCAGGTCATGAGAACACATCGTCGGATTAGCACCTGCGCTTATATTACCCACGGGTGGTAACCTCCAGCCTCCTTTGTGAAGAGAAGGAGTTCCTATGTGGGAAAATACTGTACTCTCAAAACTCATCCAAAAAGGACAGCAAGGTGCTCTGCAGGGACAGGACCTCCGGTGATGGCTCCTCTCCCGTCCTGTGAGCTGCCCAGCGAAGCAACACTTTGAGGACTGTGGCTGAACCCAGAGGAGCTCACGCGCTCCCTTCACATCCAATGTGGCAGATGGGGCTCAGCAGGGACGGGCCCCCAGTGAGGGCTCATTTCCCGTCCTTCAAACTGCCCAGCACAAGAGTTAGTCTCCAATGCAAGTTTCACTGGGGGAGGAGAGAGAAGGCACCCACCACCGGGACCAGCAGAAAGACCTTGCCTTGTCTCACCTCCTCTGGGATCCACTAAGTGGCTCCTTCTCTACCAGGAGTAATACGGTACCTCTCCAGGCACAGTACACATATATGTTTGGGTTGTGCCTCAGGGGATTCCTCCGGTGGGGCCCAGCGAATCCTGTCCAGGGCCTCCACTGCTCCGCCGGCGATCGCACCCGCGTAGGTGCGACAAGGGGTCACGGACAGTCGGCGCCTCCCTCTTTTTCTCACGAGGCAACAGCGTTCACCACGTGCTTCCACTGGAGAATTCTCAGCGCTCACCACTCACTTCAGCAGAAGAATACTTAGCGCTCACAAGGCACAAGGAATACTGGAACCGGCACTCACAAGGTGCCAATGTAATAAAAATGAAGAGCTCCTCAGGTGCTATAAGCAGGCCAATGCAGGGGTCAGGGGCCACAGCACTCAGCCCCTGGGGACACAAAGGTGGAGCACAGGGTGGTAGGGCCCAGCAGCAGGCCAGCACAAAGGGGATGCAGACAGTGGCAGTTTCTCTAAGTGAGCAAAAACGTCACGGGTCAGCACAGCAGCAGCAGTTCATAGCAGTTCCTGGTGAGTCCCTCCAGCAGTATTCTGTGTCCAGTTCTAAGTATGTTTCTTGTGTCATTTAATGGGGAAAAAACCCTGTACTTATACTCAGTGTTGCAAAGCATTTTCAATGACGGGGAGAGGGAGTTTCAACCAGTTAGAACTGGTTCTGGGAGTGTCCCCTCTCCCCTCCAGCACAGGCTCCAAACATCAGTTGGTGGTAAACCATCCCTTTGTGTGAGGCTGGGGCACAGCCTTTACAGATGCAAGGGTGCCCTGCCTCCTCTTCTCTCAACCCAGGAAGACCATTCAATATGTAGATGCACCTCTGTGACACCTCCACACTCCCTGTGTACAGGTTGTCTGAAAAGTATGCACAAAGCCCAGCTGTCACTCTGCCCAGACATGGATTGGAGTCAAGCTGCAAAATACCAGTCATAAACACAGAGAAATGTTCACTTTTTAGAAGTGGCATTTCTATAATGATAATAAAAAATCCACCTACACCAGTAAGCATAATTTCTCACTATCATTGCAACCATACCAAACATGCCTACGCTACCCCTCATAAATTAGACAATACCGCCTAGACATAAGGCAGGGCATTTCCAATGCAATCCTATGAGGTCAGCACTCACAGCAGTGAGAAACCAAATAGGCTGTTTGTCACTACCAGGACAGGGCACGCTACTAGGCACATGTCCTGCCTTCTACCAACATAGCAACCTGCCCAAAGGGCTAGCAAGGGCCTACCATATGGGTGACTTACATGTAGGAAAAGGAGAGTTCTGGGCCTGGCAAGTAGATTTATATGCCAGGTCTCTGTGGCAGCAAACTGCAGTCCTGAGACAGGTTTGAAAGGCTACTTCAATGGGTGGCGCAAGCAGCGCTGCAGGCCCACTAGTAGCATTTAATTTACAGGTCCTGGGTAGAGGGATATTCCTGTATAAGGGACTTACTGGTAAATTAAATGTACAATCAGGTATAAGCCAATCATACCAAGTTTACAAGGGAGAGCACATGCACTTTAGCACTGATTAGCAGTGATAAAGTGACTAGAGTCATAACGTTAGCCAAAAAGGGTCAGAAAAATTAGGAGAAGGTAAAAAGTTTTGGGAATGACCCTGTAGAAAGGGCCAGATCCAACACACTTTGATCACTAATTCCTGTCAACGTTATTGTTAGAATTGGGGTCTTTGGTTGGCAGTCAGGTTACCCCCTGTCCAAGCAAGGATCCTTACTCTAGTCGGGGTAAGTCACCCACAGTCCAAATTATCCTGTGCCCACCCTCTGGTAGCTTGGCACTGAGCAGTCAGGCTTAACTTAAAAGGCAATGTGTAAAGTATTTGTGCAATAAATCATGCAATAACACAGTATAGCACCACAAAAATACACCACACAGTGTTTAGAAAAATATATAATATTTATCTGGTAAGATGCAGGTCAAAACGATTAAGATGCAATAAGTATATGTTGAAATATCACTGTAGAAATGTTGTAAAGTATCTTTAGTCTCAAGTGTCTCTTCCAAGCACAAAGTACCTGGTTTGCGTTCAAATTCTCCGCACGGGACCGCAGAGGAGGGGATGCTTGGAAAACGGGGAGGTGTGCGTCGATTTTTCTGTTGCACACAGGCGATGCGTCATTTCGTTTTCACGCAGGGAAGGCTTTGCGTCGATTTCCGGCATACGGATTTGGATCCTCTTCGAGTTGCTGGGTTTTCAGACTATCCACTGGGCCATGCGTCGAATTTCCGGTCGCTACGCTGGTGCTACGTTGATCTTCTCCTTGTGAAGTTGGGCTGCATCGTTCCGGTTAGGCATACAGTGATTTTCTCACCGCGATGCAGACTGTGCATTGTTTCTTGCAGGCTGTGTGTCGATTTTCCAGCACAGGGAGTTCTTCTTGCAGGAATGAAGTATTATGGGTCCTGAGACTTCAGGGATCAGGAGGCAGGCTCTATCCAAGCCCTTGGAGACCACTTCTCCAGCACAGCCAGAGAGCAGCAAGGCAGCAGGGCAGCAGCAAGGCAGCAGTACCTCTCAGAAAAGCAGTCAGGTGAGTCCTTTGGGTAGCCAGGCAGTTCTTCTTGGCAGGTTCTGGTTCAGGTTCTTCTCCAGGAAGTGTATGATGAAGTAGAAGTGTCTACCTCAGAAGTGTCTGAGTTGGTAGGGGCAGAGGCCCTGTTTAAATACCCATATGTGCCTTTGAAGTGGGGGAGACTTCAAAGAGTGGCATAGAAGTGCACAAGGTCCCCTTTCAGTTCCATCCTATCTGCCAAGGTCCAGTTAGGAGGTGTGGCAGTCCATTGTGTGAGGGCAGGCCACTGTCCTTTGACATGTAAGCGTCAGGCCCTCCACCCACCCAACCCAGGAAGACCCATTAAAAATGCAGATGTATGCAAGTGAGGCTGAGCATCCTGTGTTTGGGGTTTGTCTGAGTGAATGCACAAGGGAGCTGTCAACAGCACCTAGCCAGAAGTGGATTGTAAGGCACAGAAGAATTTAAGTGTAGAGAAATGCTCACTTTCTAAAAGTAGCTTTTCTAAAATAGTACTATAAAACCCAACTTCACCATTAAGTAGGACTTTGTATCACCATTCTGGCCATACTAAATATGACCTGGCTACTCCTTACAGATCAGGATCTACCACTCAAACAGTATATGAGGGTAGCCCTAATGCTATCCTATGAAAGGAGCAGGCCTCACAGCAGTGTAAAATGAATTTAGGAGTTTTACACTACCAGAACACATAGAACACACATGTTCATGTCCTGCCTCTTACCTACATAGTACCCTGCCCTATGGGCTACCTAGGGCCTACCTTAGGGGTGACTTATAGGTAGAAAAAGGGGAGTTTAAGGCTTGGCAAGTACTTTTAAATGTCAAGTCGAAGTGGCAGTAAAACTGCACACACAGGCCCTGCAATGGCAGGCCTGAGACATGGTTAGGGGGCTACTGATATGGGTGGCACAACCAGCGCTGCAACCCTCTAGTAGCGTTTAATTTACAGGCCCTGGGTAGATGTAGTGCTCTTGACTAGGGACTTACAAGTAAATTAATTGGGTATGAGCCAATATCACCATGTTTTAAGGAGAGAGCATATGCCCTTTAGCACTGATTAACAGTGGTAAAGTGTGCAAAGTCCTAAAGCCAGCAAAAATGAGGTCAGAAAAAGAGGAGGAGGAAGGCACAAAGTTTGGGGGTGACCCTGCAGAAAGGCCATTTCCAACAGTTATTATATCAATAAAGCATTAACAACAAAAAAGGAATTTCTCATGGGTCTGTGTGATGTTTATATTCTTGCATTATTGAAAACACAATTATAAAAATAGCCCCTAGAAAGCACCACATTATCATCACACAGAACTGTAACCATTGGCTTCATACGCTCTTTTAGACACCTTTAGACCACAATAATATGACCATTAACGTATTTGTTAAAAAATGCTGAACTCCCAGTTTAAGAGTACATGCTCCAGCTTAGGAATTGCTTGAAACTTTGAGGAAAACCCTGGGTAGGTCTTTCTTTTTGGGACATTGTAAAGCTATGGTCAGAACTTACGAAAGCTTATTATGGTCTCATTGGCGGAGTTCCTGCACTTCTACTGCTCCCCTGGGATCTCTTTTACATTGTGGTGGCCCCAGTCCACTAGGGGCCAACACAAGAAGAAAGACTGGCAACTGGGAAGACCCTGCATGGCATTGTGGGGAACTTCCTAATCTTTTATTAGTGGTTTCACTGCTTCGCTTTGTTGAGCTGCATGGGCTTGTGATGTGCAGCTTGTCCTTTGCTCTTTTTTATCCTCAAGTGTGCCTTAGCCCACTTGGCCACCCCTGTGTGCTCTTCACGATGGGAACAGCACAGGGAGCCCACTCCTGTCTGCCCCACCAGCTCCCCAAGCGAGTATAAACCTATCTGTATTGCTGTGGGAGCCGGGAGGTCTCTTCTGCCCCACATGTTCCTGAACACAGGGCTGGCTTGTCGTGGCAGACTCCTGCTCTCCCTGTAATGGCCACTGGGAGTGGAGTGGGGTGGCCACTTCTGGGGGCAGCTTCCTCTACATCTTCTTGATTCTGGTGCCCAGGAGTTGTGTCCTGGGTGTAGGAAGTTGGCCTGGTGTGTGGTGGACACCTATGGTGTTTGCACCTTATGCCAGGTCCAGGCAACCGCTACTAGTTGGTGGAACAGTGTCTCAGAAGCCAGGGCTCTCTAGTGGTAGCTGTGGTGAGCAGCCAAGGTTTATCTAGGTGGAGTGTAAATATCACAGCAGTCACACAGCAACTTATCTCACATGAAAGGAACCACACAGTGTTGCAGAAATAAAGGTACTTTATTACAGCAACACTGAACTAGATTACTATAGACAGTCTCCCACTGGAGGTAAGTATGCATTATATATACATAGTAAGTACTCGGAATTAGCATAGAAAAACAACAAGCATTGGCAAATAATAGTAGAAAATAGCTAGGGCCCTATCGGGGGGGGCAAACCATATACTAAAATAGTGGGATAATGTAGGAAGTTGGCTCTGTATGCACTATTTCAAAGTAAGGAATAGTATGCACAGAGTCCAAGGGTTCCCCTTAGAGGTAAGATAGTGGCAAAAAGATAATACTAATGCTCTATTTTGTGTTAGTGTGGTCGAGCAGTAGGCTTATCAAAGGAGTAGTGTTAAGCATTTGTTGTACATACACACAGGCAATAAATGAGGAACACACACTAAGAAACAATTCCAGGCCAATAGGTTTTTGTTATAGAAAAATATCTTTTCTTAGTTTATTTTAAGAACCACAGGTTCAAATTCTACATGTAATATCTCATTTGAAAGGTATTGCAGGTAAGTACTTTAGGGACTTTGAAGAATTACAGTAGCATATATACTTTTTACATAAAACACATTTAGCTGTTTTAAAAGTGGACACACTGCAATTTTCACAGTTCCTGGGGGAGGTAAAGTATTGTTAGGTTTTGCAGGTAAGTACACCACCTACGGGGTTAAGATTGGGATCCAAGGTAGCCCACCGTTGGGGGTTCAGAGCAACCCCAAAGTCACCACACCAGCAGCTCAGGGCCGGTCAGGTGCAGAGTTCAAAGTGGTGCCCAAAACACATAGGCTTCAATAGAGAGAAGGGGGTGCCCCGGTTCCAGTCTGCCAGCAGGTAAGTACCCGCGTCTTCGGAGGGCAGACCAGGGGGGTTTTGTAGGGCACCGGGGGGGACACAAGCTCGCACAAAAAGTACACCCTCAGCGGCACTGGGGCGGCCGGGTGCAGTGTGCAAACACGCGTTGGGTTTTCAATAGGTTTCATTGGGAGACCAAGGGCTCTCTTCAGCGATGCAGGCAGGCAAGGGGGGGGCTCCTCGGGGTAGCCACCACCTGGGCAAGGGAGAGGGCCTCCTGGGGGTCACTCCTGCACTGGAGTTCCGATCCTTCAGGTGCTGAGGGTTGCGGGTGCAGGGTCTTTTCCAGCCGTCAGGATTTTAGAGTCAGGCAGTCGCGGTCAGGGGGAGCCTGGGGATTCCCTCTGCAGGCGTCGCTGTGGGGGCTCAGGGGGGACAACTTTGGTTACTCACAGTCTCGGAGTCGCCGGAGGGTCCTCCCTGAGGTGTTGGTTCTCCACCAGTCGAGTCGGGGTCGCTGGGTGCAGTGTTGCAAGTCTCACGCTTCTTGCGGGGATTGCAGGGGTCTTTAAATCTGCTCCTCTGTAACAAAGTTGCAGTCTTTTTTGGAACAGGGCCGCTGTCCTTGGGAGTTTCTAGTCTTTCTTGAAGCAGGGCAGTCCTCTGAGGATTCAGAGGTCGCTGGTCCTGGGGAAAGCGTCGCTGGAGCAGGTTTCTTTGGAAGGCAGGAGACAGGCCGGGAGGACTGGGGCCAAAGCAGTTGGTGTCTTCTTTCTTCTTCTGCAGGGGTTTTCAGCTCAGCAGTCCTCTTCTTCTTGTAAGTTGCAGGAATCTCAATTCTTAGGTTCAGGGGAGCCCTTAAATACTAAATTTAAGGGCGTGTTTAGGTCGGGGTTAGTAGCCAATGGCTACTAGCCCTGAGGGTGGGTACACCCTCTTTGTGCCTCCTCCCAAGGGGAGGTGGTCACATTCCTATCCCTATTGGGGGAATCCTCCATCTGCAAGATGGAGGATTTCTAAAAGTTAGAGTCACTTCAGCTCAGGACACCTTAGGGGCTGTCCTGACTGGCCAGTGACTCCTCCTTGTTATTCTCATTATCTCCTCCGGCCTTGCCGCCAAAAGTGGGGCCGTGGCCGGAGGGGGCGGGCAACTCCACTAGCTGGAGTGCCCTGCGGTGCTGGAACAAAGGGGGTAAGCCTTTGAGGCTCACCGCCAGGTGTTACAGCTCCTGCCTGGGGGAGGTGATAGCATCTCCACCCAGTGCAGGCTTTGTTACAGGCCACAGAGTGACAAAGGCACTCTCCCCATGTGGCCAGCAACACGTCTCGTGTGTGGCAGGCTGCTATAACCAGTCAGCCTACACGGGTAGTTGGATTAGGTTTCAGGGGGCACCTCTAAGGTGCCCTCTGGTGTGTATTTTACAATAAAATGTACACTGGCATCAGTGTGCATTTATTGTGCTGAGAAGTTTGATACCAAACTTCCCAGTTTTCAGTGTAGCCATTATGGTGCTGTGGAGTCCGTGTTTGACAGACTCCCAGACCATATACTCTTATGGCTACCCTGCACTTACAATGTCTAAGGTTTGGCTTAGACACTGTAGGGGCACAGTGCTCATGCACTGGTGCCCTCACCTATGGTATAGTGCACCCTGCCTTAGGGCTGTAAGGCCTACTAGAGGGGTGACTTATCTATACTGCATAGGCAGTGTGAGGTTGGCATGGCACCCTGAGGGGAGTGCCATGTCGACTTACTCATTTTGTTCTCATCAGCACACACAAGCTGCCAAGCAGTGTGTCTGTGCTGAGTGAGGGGTCCATAGGGTGGCATGAGATATGCTGCAGCCCTTAGAAACCTTCCCTGGCATCAGGGCCCTTGGTACCAGAGGTACCAGTTACAAGGGACTTACCTGGATGCCAGGGTGTGCCAATTGTGGAATCAAAAGTACAGGTTAGGGAAAAAACACTGGTGCTGGGGCCTGGTTAGCAGGCCTCAGCACACTTTCAATTCAAAACATAGCATCAGCAAAGGCAAAAATTCAGGGGGTAACCATGCCAAGGAGGCATTTCCTTACAGATAAGGAGTGAGGTCCCCCACTCATTGATGTGGAGTAGTTACAAGGGAGCTGGGAGAACTCGGGACCCCAAGAGGTGAGTATCTAGATGACCCGCAGCGATCAGGAGAGCAGAGGTAAGTTACGTGGTCTTCCCATAAACTAACAAAGGGACTTGGAAAAGGAACTTTTCGAGAACAGGACCAGTCCAGTGAAACCCAATGGTGGATTCTAGATGAAGAGGACCTGCAAAAGAAGTGGACAGAGTCCAGTCCATGTAGGAGTGTCCAAGGGGGGCAGGAGCCACTATCCCTCTTCTGTGGATGAAGATCGGGGTCGATGGTGGAAGATGACGGCCAGCTGTGGAGCCCAGGAGCTGAAGAGAAGTCCCTGAAGTTGTGCAGAAGCTGTTCCACACTGGTCGCCGGGACGCAGTCAGGTCAGTGGTCAAGAAGACCACCAACAAGCCTTGGCAACGCAAATCCAGGCAGAAGAGGATTTGCAGAGCTGAAGAGGGCCAGCAAGCTCTAGGGGACTCGACCCTTGGAGGTGTGTCTGGGCTGAACCTCAGCAGTTGGAAGAGCCAGCAGTAGGCAGTCATAACCCCCACAGCAACCCACTGGCATCAGGCACAGTAAGTTGCAGTGAGGCCCAGTCAGCACACCTGGAGAGGAGTCCCAGGTCACTGGAGCAGCAGAGGGTAATCTGTCCTTGCAAGGATGAAGTGCTGGAGGCCAGGGCTGCTTAGAGCCGGAAGACCCCTCAGAGCAGGAGTCATCAAGCCTTGGTTGCTGCAAGAGACATGGTGGACAGGGATTGTGTACTGCAAGGAGAGGCAAGGGCTCACCGTTTCCACATCTAGGGGACACAAGGAGGGCACCAACCCACTGACTATCTAATTCAAACAGTTAAGAATTAATCATCCTGTATGATGCCACACATGCAATCAATACTTCATGAAATATTCCAGCAGAAAAGTGATGAATTTCATCGTGAGGGTATATGTGTTCTCTAGATGTGGAGTTAGTGGGACTGGAGTAGGTTACCTGTACTTGTATGCATGATTAATCAGTGCTGTTGTTGTTGTTGCTCTAATTTATTGTGTAAACATAATGATCATAAAAAATTGACATCCATTTTATATTACGCCGTATGTGGTTTTATTCAAATATAGAATTAGTCCATGCTTGAACTAGAACATTGAGGCCCTCATTATGAACTCAGTGGGAAATCCCGCCGAGTTTGGTGCTGGAGGTCGAAACAACGACCGCCAGCACATTGAAGACCCCGCCAGCCAAATAAACAACATTCCACTGGGCCGGCAGGCAGAAACAGTGTTTCCCCCAGCCGGTCCCGCGGAATGCAGGGCCTGTACATTGCCAACGGCTCCTTATGGAAGTAGCAATGTAGCAGTACAGCGGGTTCAACAGCACCCGTCGCTCATATCACTGGCAACATGGCTTTGCACGGGGGCCCCCATTCCACCAGCCTTTCCCTGGTGGGCTAAACCGCCAGGGAAAGGCTGGAGGAACACAGGTTCATTATATGCTTGCAGCGCTGCCCTGTCGGATAAGGAACTCCGCCATCACCAGGCTGCCTGGCGGCGGTAGACTGGCGGTGGCGGAGTTCCGCCTGTGGCGGTCTCGCCATGAACATTAATTGGCGGTCCGGACCGCCATGCCGGTGGCGATACTTACTGCCACCGCCGGCATGGCGGACCGGACCACCAGTGTTCATAATGACCGCCTAAATGTTGATATTCATCTATATTGAGGTAATTATCAAAAGGTGTCCTCCTTGAACATTTGCTACATTAGAATTCTAAGTACCCAGTTCTTTGGAGAATAATGGGTTGCCCTGTCTATTATGATACCCTAGCCACCCAGAGCACTTTTCTTCAGCCTCTAAGGCAGCGAAATTTGTAGGGGACTGATTCCACGGGCTCCCTGTGCCAGCAAATGATCTTTAGTTCCTCTGGACCCCTCTCCTCTTTGGTGCAGAAAGCTAGTCTTGCCCCCAACTAGTTCTCCAGGGGTAAAAGGGGACCAGCTTCCTTGGTCCTGGGGAGAGCCCCAATAGTCGTGGGATCAACTGAAGTTGGAGTCATTATTCCAAATGGCATCAGGGGAGTTCTTACTTCCAATTGTTAATGGCTGCTGCCTCCATTTCAAGAGTCCAGCAGAAAGTCACAACCAAGAGAACACCCTCCCCCTTGGGCAAGACCTTTTAAGTGAGGGTGAAAGGTTCTAGAGGTAAGGCACCTCTGGCCTATCCTGGGGTGCCACATCACATCACCTCTCCGCTCCGATCCCAATATTCCTGCACAGCCTGTTGGGACATTTCAAAATGGTGTCACCCAGGAGTCACATGTCACATCTGTTCTGGGGGTCTCAGCTCCGCCCCTTGCTGACATCACTACAAAGGCCTTTTCCACCAAATCTTCAAAGGGAGCCCCTCGTGTGCTGGCTCCAGAGGTGTGGGATCCCTCCTTGGTTCAGTGGGTTTGAGCAAGCCCATCCCTGGTACTGTGTGACAGCTGGTTAATTGATGCAGATCATTCCACCGCACCACTTTCCCCCTCAGGAGCTGAATGAAGCACTGTTAATTGCTCTCTTAGTGTGGGGAGGCCTTTGTTCCTCCTGCTGGAGAGAAATATAATTAACTTGACCCAACAGGGTGACACAAGGCATGGGCTGTGATCTTGAGGTGAGGGAGAGAAATATGACAATGCTGGATGATGTATAAGCTCTACGGATACCTTTTTTGAAACTTGCAGTATTTATTTTCCTGCACAGGTTATGTCCCAATTCAATATGTCTCTGGCCATTTACCACGATTTTACCATGGGTGAATCACTAGTCATGGGGTTCCCCCACAGTAAAAGGTGGAACACCAGGTGATCAAAAATCGAAAAATCAGGGCAGATTAGATGGGCAGAACCTATCATCTCACACTCAGTATTCGCCAAATAGGTCTACAGCAACTGTTTGCCTCTTGGGCTTCCTCAGTACTCTCCAAGGGACTCTATCGAAACTGTTCAGTTTTTGTGTGCCTCAGTACTCTCCAATGGGGTCTACTTCAAATGTTTCCTCTTATGCTCTCTCAATTCTCACCAAAGGAGTCTAACGCCACTGTTTGCATCTGGCGCTTCCTCAGTACACCTCAGTGGTCTGTAAACTGTAAAAACATGTATTGCGGCAATTAATATAAATTGGTGCAACAAACAGCATTGAAAAACTCTGAGTTACATAGAATACAATATTATAAAAAAGGTTCAAAATTTTCTATGTTTTATTAATTTGAACCGATAAATACAGAAAACAATGTACTAATGCTGTCTGTATTTATTTTTAAAAGCAGAAAAATGCATAACATTGTTCTTCTTGTTAGTGACTCTTATTGCTGGCTTTTATGAATTCCAGGCCAACAGCTGAGCAGATAGACAGCATGGGCAGTTAAAAAGCAGGATAAGATTTTCTTAAACACAGGCACATGTTAACATATATTTGTAGATAATGCTATTTTTTACTTGTGGGTGAGGTGTTTTGTTTTATTTGGCTGCTTAATTTGCTAAAAGCCAATAGCATTCGTTTTTTGTGCATCGTGATCAGTTAAACAAACATCTAAAAATACCATTTCACGAGTTCATTTATTTTCAAAGGGCAAATAAATACCAATACGATGGCCATAAAATAGGTATTGATAAATACTAATGAAAATGGTAAAAAAAATACCATAAAAATGGGAGCCCAATTGTGAGTAAATATAAAAGAAAACAGAGTCAAGTGGCTTATGTGCCCAAAGAGGACGAGATACTTTAGACCCAGCCTAAGCGGATTTGACTTCACTATTACGCTGGGGTGCCAGGTCTATCCATCGCAATGTGCAGGATTTTTGAAAAATTGCCAGCAGTCCCTCTGGTATTTAGACAGTAGACCCAGGCTTCGTCACAAGTGTGAATCACGTGGGTTAAAAACATTGGTCTCAATAAAGTCAGACGTGATTTTAGAAATGCTAGACAACAGTACAGTAAATTAAGCATTGATTCCCCCTTATGATCATAAAACCTTCAACTTTGCTGATTGACTTGTTTTGCCCAGTTTGTCCTGTTTCCTTGAATCGGTAGAGTCATTAGTCTGGGTCATAATATTGAGCGTCTAGTTGTTTTGTTTAAGGACTCCGAGATAAGACTGGATTTTTGCGTTCTAGTGGGATTTTGCCATTAAATGTGCTTACGGTGCATCTATTTTCTAGACATTTGCTTTATAAGAAATGCGGATGACTTGTTTTGCAGAATAGATTTGATGGAAAGCGATAAAATGTTTGGTGCAGATAGCAACTCTAAGCTAAGCATTAGATCGTTGTCAGTTGTTGCGAGGTATGATTCCAATGAGATATTCTACGCCTTATAGATCTTCAATAGGGACTTCTTTAAGGTTCCTGAGTTTACAGTGATGAGTGTGTGGCAGTGGTTAATTTGTAAATAAAACCGTGCCGGTGCACAAAGCTCTCCTCTAAAAAATGTACCGGCTGCATTTAAATGTGCGAGCACAGAATACTGAGGCAGCATAATCTTAAAGCCATTTTGGGCCTCTTTAATCCATCTACAGACACTTCCTGCCCCTCCAGCTCATTCTTGCAGCATTCTGCTTTCTCCCTTTGTGGCGCTTTCCTGTCTTTCTCTGCTCCATCTTTACCCTTTGTGTCTTTTGCTCGCAGTAAATGCCTAAAGCAGAATAGTAAGTGCCAGCCCTCAAAATTGAGTACCGGTGCCCCTACCGGAAACCACCGGCTCAAATTTAGCACTGGTGAGTGGTAGCATTTAATGTGCAATGCCTTGCACTCCAGCTCTTGCCTGATGAGGCAAACTCCAGCCGTAACAGCATCAGCCTTGTGTCCTTTGGCAGGATGAAGAGAAGCCTGTAGCAACTGCACTGTACTTTGTGTAGTAAGGTTGTCAGTTTCCCAGGGTAAGTTTGATGGCCATAGGAAATGGTAGGCAGTATTTTGCTCCCACAACTTGAATTATTGCCTCAGTCGAGGAGATGCACATGTCTTTCATTAATTTGCAGACTGATATGACTTCTGACGCTCTTTTGTTGCAATGCTGTAAATGTGTGTTGAACCTGCGATTCTTAGCGAACCAAACTCCTAGGTAGTTGTATTTTAGTGAGTTATTAATCTTCGGTTCACTTAGCCCCCATAACTGTTTCGATTCATGTTTGTATTTATCAAATATCATGACCTTTGTTTATCCAGCCTTGGCAGTAAGCTTTTTATAAATGTTCAGCTGATCAAGTGCATTCCTTTTCTGGTTTGATCCAAGATGATCAAATCATACCTGAATGGGAAACTGTATGGCCCGATCCACGGCTGTACTCTTTTAGCTTTAAATATTGCATACCCTAAGTCTGCTGCATGTAAATTAAACAGAGGTGGCGGACCCGTTTCAGGCCATGGTTTGTCGGTATTTCGGGTGTAGGATTTTTTCCATTATCAAGCTTAACATGGAGCCATGTGTTGGAACAAAGGGAGATGATTGCCTTCATCAGAGAAGAGGAGTTGCGTTGTTGTGCTAGCTTTGCCCATTGTATATTCCTGTCCACACTATTGAATGCAGTGAAGTAGTCTATGAAGCAATAAAGAGCGGAGGACTGAAGGTATGCATGCTTTGCAGAACCAAATAGGATAGAGAGGTCATGTTATCCTTGGTTGATGATTTCGACCTGAACCCAGTTTGGTAACAGGAAATTACATTTTCCTCTGTGGTCCATGCCTCAAGTTCCTGCAATAATTGATAGTTCTATGGATCAGTGTTAAGTCCTATTTTGTGGATTGACTGTAATATCCATCATTTCCAAGAATGTAGAATTTGAGCAGGGTGGAAGCAGTGATAATAAAGTGGACTGAGGATATTTAGCCACGTCTCAGTGTCTGACTCAAACACCAACCCTGG
Source organism: Pleurodeles waltl (assembly GCF_031143425.1). Lineage (NCBI taxonomy): Eukaryota > Metazoa > Chordata > Amphibia > Caudata > Salamandridae > Pleurodeles > Pleurodeles waltl. The sequence goes on from NC_090444.1 coordinate 1,141,970,428, forward strand.
CATTCTATTGGGGCCCGGCGCCCCAACTTTTCTAATTTTTTTAAAAACATTACTGACAGCTGCATTGCTGAACATGGTCACTTGTCGATCATGACCGATGATTTGTATCATCTCCATATTCTTTCTCACTCTTACTCGGTTTATAAACTCCAAGAGAGGTTCGATTGATTCATGAGACGACTGGTCGGCATAGTTTGTTGGAGTTTTTAGGAGTGTGTCTAGAGCTTTGTTGCATATTAAGGGGGGCTTGAACACCGGAACCCCTCGTTTCTGTTAATTCTTTAAGGCCTCCACATATTTCCATAATGACTCCATTTCCCCTGAGCACAAGATTTTCTGTCTAATTGGTGATATGCTGCCATTTTGCCTGGTTGTCTCGATGAAAGACAGAATAAACGTTGAGCCATTCTTTTTCCAAATGTTTAGTCTTATCAATCCATATCCACTTTCGATGCTCTTTTCTTGATGTAAGTACCCCTTTGATGCAAAATTGAGTTGTATCTGTTTTTGGTGTATTCTCTGATGACTATAGTGCCATGCTGCTTTACCGTGTGCCAACCTTGTGCCATGGGTTTTTAGAAAGCCCTTGGAGAGCTTTGTATGAGTGTGTAGTTTCCTGTCTTCCTCACAGAACAGTTTCCATAAAGATGTCCCAAATTGATGTCAAACTTTAACCTGAGGCAAATATTTATTCCAGCTAAAGGCCAATTTCCATTGATTGAATCTCGATTTGGTAATCTTGCTCCACTTTAGCCATTTTAATAATAATACATAAATCTCATCACCTTGCATCTTACCCACAATGATCAGCTGGGTGGCTGCGCTGGCAGTTTGCTGAAGTGAGGAATACTGTGTGAGATGGTCAACGGCCTAAAGTTTATTGTTTTCATAGTCTTTATAGGTGCAGCGTATTGCAAGACTTGAAAATGTGTAGTCCACGGAGAAAAAGGGTCTGAATGTGGGTAGTAGCTTACTATCTTTTTTGTCTTGGCTGAAGCAGAGCTCGGTTATTAGTTAACAAAAAGTCAAACATATTCCCCAGTGGCTGAGCCTTCAGAGCTTGATTTTGGTCTGTTGGGTAGAGATTGCCAAGATTGCTCAGATTAAAATCTCCAGTTAGAATAATTTTGGTGGTTGGGTTTGTACAAATAAGGTCATCCAGAACTTCACAGTAGTAATCCAGTATTGCATTCCTATTAGTCCCATGCAAGGAAATGTTAACCTGAAGTATTGTTCTTGATTTGCCGCCGATATGTCAACCATTAATTTTATGACAAGACCAGAGGCTCCTATTATGCGTTTCTTTTCTTGCTTTAATAAATGAGCAGCAGTCAAGAAACTACAAATCCCATAAGGCTTAACACAAACAGCCAATGGGATTAAAAACGTAGTACACAAACATATATGAACCAATAGGAATAGTGCCATGTCATTGTGATGTCACTTGACTGCAAGCAGCCCTCTTTTCTTGCTGCTGCAGTCAAGATAAGTCACATTTTCATTTTCTCATGTCTTTAGTTGCTTAATTAATTAATTCATGGTGTTTTTCTTGTGTATTTTTTTCTACCGCTGTCAAACTTTGCATGTTGCCGGCAGGTTGCCGCATACTGTGTCCATTATTTACCCCTTATTTATTGCATTCGTTCAGGACAGCGTTCGTGCTGTTCTGAGCCGAACGCTTCGGCTTTGTTTACATTCCTGCACACGTCGCGCGTGCGTCAGCATTCCTGGCTTTTTTTCGCCTCAGGAAGCAACCGTCATTCGGGTTGCTCCTGAGGCGTGGAAACAGCTCAGGAGAGCGTGCATTCTTCGCTTTGTCTCCCGTCTGGCAACAACGTTTCGTTGTGCCAACACAATATTTATTGATTTAACCTCTATCCAAGTAAGAGGTTTTGGGCATTTACCCAACTTTCTTATTCTATTAAACCTGTGTTTTCCTGGCAAGTTTTTTCTTCAAAACTTTACCTCAGCTTCATTTTTCCCTTTATTACAGTTTTTTCTGTAGTTTGATTCTAATTCCAGTATTTATTTATTTATTTTTATTTATTTTTTCCTACCATGGAGCCTGGCACTTCCACAATGGAACAGGGTGTTTCTTCTGATTTAGAAGACATAAGACATGAACTCTGTAACTTCATTAGGAGTTCTGCCCATCAGGCAGTTTCATCCTCTATACAAAAATTATCAAAAAATCTAGAAACCAATTTATCAAATTTATTATCCAAATCTTCGGCCCAGACTGCGGGGGAGTGCAGTAAACATCCACCAACAAAGCCAGGTGTTGGGACGCAAAAGGAGAGTGAGTCTATCTCACACATGCCAGAGGACGCGGTTCCTCACAAGGCTCCTGCCAAGGAGTATAATAATATGGCATCAAAATCTTCTTTAAAACGTAAATTTAAAGAACGTAATGTTCTTCCTGTTCCTACTTCCGCTATCCAAGATACAGATGAGGACATGCCTGATGTGGATTCAGATTCTTATATATCTGACAAGGATGATGATGATACTTTTTCCATTCCTCCTACTAAGAAATCAAAAGTAGCCTCAGCTGTTCCCTCTCTATTTGATTCAGAAGGGTTTCCCATGTTTGACCCCTCTCAAATTCATCACCCTAATTCTATGGAATGGTTCCCAGCTGACCATGTGGGTCGCTATGTGGCGCAAAAATTGTTTTCACCTCAAGACAAGCAAACTAGATCCAATCTGAAATCAGAATGCCCTCGTCCTGTACTTCCGAACAAGGCTACCATTACCCCTTCTATTGACCAACAAATGTTGACTTTCTTTACTAAGCAGGGTAAAGATCCTCGCAAAGGAGTGGACAAAGCGTGGTCCTCCTTTCAGGACAAACTTTTGGACATTACGGGTCCGCTTACTAGGATATTTGATCTGGTTGAGTCGGCCAGATTAGAAGGTATCTTTTTAGATCCAGAAGAATTATCGTTATTCTGGAGTGGAATTTGTCTCTCCTGAATTTCTGGGAGGAGTGGCGGTAGTCATTTCAATTATGCCTGCAATAGTTCCTAGGTTAAATTTATCTTGGTTTGTTTGTTTTAAATTTTCCCTCAGCAGTGATAGTAATACTGGGAGAGTACACAATTTGTTGACTACTGGGGCACAGACCCAGTCACACTTTTCTACCAGTGCATTAAGTTTTGATTCCAGATTAGCAATGTTTGAGTCAATGTTGGATTTGGAAACGGCTACTGATTGCATTCAATCAATTTGCAACTTAAGCTTGAGTGAATACCATGTAAACGCCAACAGTGATGAGTTGATTAACATAAGAGTGGTGTTATTTGGAGAATTACAGCTGTGTTTAGAGCTTGTCTGCTTTGATATTGAGAATGCGGCCCATGTTTGACTGTTCCAGTACTTCTGGGATCTTATCGTTTGCGTCATTCAGTATGAAATTTGCGAGCTTCCTTAAAGGGGGGACATTTTGCCCGGGAAGTGGAGGTATTACCATTTGCGAGAGAAGCTTTGCATTCCTCAGTATCCTGTTTGAGGTGCACTTGTACCACCATTTCTGCAATTGTACTGTAATTACTCATGTGTGTGAAATGCATAGGAGGGGTGTGATATGCAGTTGAAGAGATGTAGGCTCAACTGGAGAGGAAAGTTCGATTATCTCTGAGTCTCCCATGTTCTGGTCTCCCAGTTTCACTCCCTTGAGAGTTGATTGTGACTCAGGTGATAGTGTTCTTTGGGGAAAACTAGGTTTTGTCGTCACTTTAGGCTGCACAAGATTTTTTGTGGCTTCCTGATTTGTAGTAGGTGCCTGACCCTGGTTTGTGTCTTAGGAAGCACTGATGAATTACAATGGTGTTTTCTCCAGCACCTCGACCAGGGAAAACCACTGGGAAATTCATAGACGCAGGTACACAAGCAGGTTCTGTTGAAATTAGAGTGCCCTGTTGAATAGGAGGGTGTTTGGGGGCTCCATCTCCCTTAAAGGAACCCATTTGTTTCCGTCTCATGGTGGAGATTTTATTTATGAATTTCTAGTTTTGAGATAGGGCGCAAAGAAACAGGAGGAGTCAATTTTCCACAATCTCTACTAATTCTTTGCTTTTTTTGTTGTTGTGTTCATTGGCATCACTGATTGGGGGGAGGGATGAGGGAAAGTATTGTTTTTTTTTTATAATTTATTTTTGCTTTGTTGGGTGCTGCTGCCTTCCCTGTTTGAAGTTAGTTGTGAGCTCATTGCGAGCATACTGGCTTAAATCTCAGGCAGATTGCAGGTATATTTATACAGAGTATGACAAGAGGCATGAATACAACACCTTATGTGGTGTGTATGCTGGGTGGCCAGCCTTGATTCTTAAGTTTTAGTAATAGGTGGTGCTTGTTATTGGGAGCTCGATCTTATACTTTTGTAGTAGGTAAGGCATTCCTGCCTCAGAAGGTGCTGTTCATTCTGTGTGCGGTTTATGTTTGGCATCCCCAGTGGTAGTCATTACGAGGTGGGGGTGGTAAGAGACTGCTGCATCTGGGGCACTTAGGAATGAAGCACTGACTTGCAACAGACTTGTTTCTGTTCCACCACCAAATCATCACCCTTGGCTCTTTGTCGCTATGCTGGCCTTCATGTTCTTCTCACCCACACTGAGCACCTGTTCTGGGGAAATTCCAGCCAGTCTGGAGCAGTGTGTCAGAGGTGAGGGAGACCAAAGGAGTGGGGTGGAAAGTGAGGGAAAAAGGGTGAAAGGAGGGGAGTCAGCCATAGCGGGCGGGCTGTGGCAGGCAGAGAGAATGGCTAACAATTGGTGCGGTTGGCTTGTCGTGGGGCGAGTTATTCAAGGGTGGCAGGCAGCTAAAGGGGATCGACCATTTAGTGGGCATGCTCCCCCATACAAGCAAGTTGCCCCTGCCTACCTCTAACTGTGTGCTCACCAGCGGTGCCCATGCACTTACCAGAGCAGGCTTTCCCACACCCAGCCACACAGCCCCACCGAATGCCACGTCTTTTTTTCAGTTTGAAGGGCACAGCTGCCCAGGTGCCCTGGCGCCCAATAACATTTTAGGTGGCACTCCCGCTCACGCCATCCTCGTGTTTTGTGAAGTATGTTGTAACTGCTTTCCTCATGTGCTTACTTAGCACTTGCAAATGGAGTCTGCTGCAACTGTTTGTTTCTTTTACTCTCTCAGTACTCACCAATGGAGTCTTCTTTGGATGTTTGTGTAGTGTCAGTTGCGCAATTGACACCTGTGCGTGCCGACACTGGAGACACTACCTGCACATGTAGGCAGGTCGTGGTGAGGAACACTCTAAAGCTGTAATTAGTGTGCAGTCCGTAGCAGTGAAGGTGGGCTTTTTTCTCACCATGCCGAACTGCCGCAATCTTTTATTCCTTGTCGCTCATGTTGTGAGGGACCACACCACACCACTACAACTTACAGGGGGTGGCTTTACACTCCTTACTCAATGCATGTGTCCCGATTGTCCCACCAGGTTGTCACTGGTGGGGCATTACGTTCCTACTTTATTTCAGCAACCAAAATCAAAAATCTCAAACAATAAACAAAACGTCAAACATATATGGCTCCAACTATTCTTCACTTCATTTATCTACTCTCATTATGGTCCCTGAGCATTTGGTGTCCCATAATGAGTTGACATCAGTCACACAAAACCTTTTGTCATACATGATTACCTCTTCTGAGGGCCAATCCCCAGCCCGTTACCTCACATCACATGGTCCCTCAATCAGGCGGATGGGGCAGGATTACTCCTCAACCCATATCCTGTATCAGTACTTCACCTTGTGGTCATGTCCTGCTGGGGCAGTTTGTTGTCTTCTCTTAGAGTTCCTCCTGGTGTGTCTGCATGGAGGTCTGCACTCACTGGCCTCATGTCATCCTCAGGAGTTTTGCTTTTTGTTAAAATGTGGTCTAAGTTACTGTGAGTTTCTGCCATTCCTTCTTCATTTTTGGATTGCAGCATTTCTTGGTGAAACCATATGAAGTGAGAAACGTTTCTTTTCCTCTTTTGGCAGTTATTTTGGTACAGTGTTTGTAGGTGGTCACCCATCAGTGGGGTTGAAAAGGGAAAATAAATTTGCTGCCAGGGCAACCGTCCTTGACAAGTACTTTGTCACCTACTTACAGAGAGGATTCTGTGGCTTTCTGGCGCTGTCTGGCTATGTTGTTGGTGGCACAGCATTTACCCAGGTATGGTGATCATTAGGGGGGTCAGGAATCCACTCAGGATGATATGGGATGGAGTCTTGGATCACCTTCCCCTTGAAGGGATGACCGGGTGCCTGGTTCGTGGTGGAAGGTGGTGTTCGTCTGTATTCTCTCAGGAATGAGTATATGGACCACTCCAGCGGTTGTTGGTTAGCGTGTGCAATTCTCAAAACTTTGTTTAGTGTCTTCATGAACCTTTCCACCTTCCCATTGACTTGATGCCAGCGTGGCGTGAATTTCTTATGGAGTATGTTCATTGACTTCAAGTATGTAGCTACCTCTTGGTCCTGGAAAGGCGGGCCATTGTCGGTCCTCAATTTTTTCATAAGGCAGAGAGTGGACATAGTTTTTTTTACTTTGGGAAGTAATTCATGCGCACCTTGTGAGTTTAGGATTTCTACTTCCGGGTATTTGGAGTAGTCGTCAATGAGAACAAGCATATGTGTGCCGTCTGGGATGCTGCCAAAATCTAAAATAGTGCCTACCCAAGGTTGTAGTTGCCCATGCTCTCTCAACACAGGAGCTGGCGGGGGGTCCTTCGGAAGCTTGGCACCATGCACATGAACGCACCACAATCTCCACCAGCTCATCCATAAGTGGAAACCACACTTTGGTGCTGAGAAGGCTATTTGTTTTGACCATCCCTTGATGGCCTGCGTGCACAAGCTGTACTACTTGGTTGGTGAGGCTGCTCGGGATGGCGAGTCGTGGTCATGCAGAAAGCAGTCACTTGAATCAGTTGCCAGCTCATGGTGGACATGGTGAATGCTGTCCAGAAAATGTTGTCCCTCTGGCATGCATTGTGCCCAGTGAGTTTTGAGTGCATGCCATTGGCTGGTTTGGACTGACCGTAGTGCTTTTTGGAGGCACTCATCTTGGGCAGTGGCTTAAGCAATGTTGTCGAGAGACATGGGTATGGGGCGGGATCGGTCGGCCACAATCCCGATATATTCTTCTGTCTCATCTGTTTCCTGTTCTTCTTCTGGAGTTGCTGCTTGTGGGTGTTGTGATAGATAATCCGCTGGGTTGGCAGTCCCTGGTTGATAATCTACCTCACAGTTATATTCCTGCAGCAGTAACATCCACTTTTCAATGTGTGGTGGTTGTTTCATTGAAGTCCCTCAGAAGAGAGGGATAAGTGGTTTGTGGTCATATGTGACAACAAAAGGGTGTTTTCACACATTAAAATGGAAATGATGGCAGCCCCAGTGTATCGCAATAACCTCCTTCTCAAACTCAAGTATTTCTGTTCTGTTGGTGCAAGGAATCTACTGGCATAGGCTACCGGTGCTCACTCGCTATCGTCAGGTCTCTGCATTCTTACAGCTCCCAGTCCTTTTGGGCTAACATCCACAGCAATGGTTGTCTCTTTGCTCAGGTCTAAGTAGACCACGGTGGTGTCTAATGACAATGTGTCTTTGATAGCTTGAAATGATTTCTTTTGCTTTTTACCCCATACCCAGGGAGCGGAAGACTTGGTCAGGTCAAGGAGTGGTTGGGTTAGGGATGTCAGATCCTTGATGAAACAGCTGCAGTAGTTTACCATCCCCAGAACACTGCGTACTTCAGACACCGTGGAGGGTGGCGGTGCCTCTTTGATATCCTTCTCTTTGTCCGGATCCAGCATTAGTCCCTCTGTGGAGAACATGTATCCAAAGAATCATATCTTTTGTTTCAGGAATTCACACTTGCTGTTGTGCAATGTGAGTCCTGAGTCTTTTGGCCTTCAAAGAGCCCCTCTGAGCCTGGTGTTGCGTTCTGACATCGATTGGGCATATACAAGGATGTCATCACTGACATTGATCACCCCTGGGAGATCTGCTAGCAGTTCTTTAATGGTGTTCTGGAACACCTTAGCAGCACTTGAGATTCTGAAATTGAGTCTCTTGTACCCCTGCAGGACTACATGTGCGGAGAAGGTGGTGATATATCTTGAATCTTCATCTAGTGTGAGTTGGTGGTACTCAGAATGCAGGTTTCTTTTTGAGAGCCAGCAGGCTCAACTTAATTCAACAATCGGGTCAGCAGTGATGGATGTAAGGTGGGGTTCTCTCTTTATTGCAACATTGGGAAGTCGCATGTGGACACAGATGCACACTTCACCTGGCTGCTTCGGTTGCCTAGTTACGACGACGGGGGCCACCCATTGAGTAGGCCCTAGCACTTCCTCTATAATTCCAGCTGCCTCTAAATTCTCCAATTCTTTCTCTACCTGAGGCCTTAGGTGAAAAGCGATGCATTGATGTGGTAATGCCGAGAGTTGGACAAAGTGGTCAATGTGGAGTTTCACTGTCTTTCCTTTTAGGCATCCAATACCACTGAACACCTTTGATAATTCTGCCAGTATTTGGGATACACCTTCTGGATGCACTCCGAAGGAGAAGATTACAATTGCTAGTGCCTTGGCTGTACAGACCCAGTAATGTGCAATGACCTCCTTCCCCCCACATAGATGTAGGCATCTACTGTCTGTAATCCATGAGTAATGGGTGCTATGAATTTTCCTTGTATCAGCAGAGGGGTGTCCTGCCCATATGCGAAGACTCTTCTGTGGCTTGTGCAGGTGGAGCAGAAGTGTTGGCAGTGAATGAGGTTGTCGACAAAATGTTGATGGATTAACTGGTGTCTACAATGACAGTGATTTGGTGGGCTCCTACTTGTATTTGGCAATGAGGAAGGTGGTAGTGTGTCTTGGCTGCAGTTCCCACCGTGAACATGGAGTTCCTTGTGTGTACTGCTTCTTCGTCATCATCGATATTTCTAGTTTCTCTTTGTGTTTCCAGTAGTGCGTTGATGGTCTTGTGTGGCTTTTAGTTCTTTCCTGAATGGCAAATTTTGGCAAAGTGGTTGGACTCCCTTCACGTGGCACATCATCTGCCTTCTGTCGTCTGGGGGGTGTCATTGTCTTCTTGGGTCTGTCTGGCCCTTTTCTGGGCATGATCACATTAACTGGTTCAGCCTTCACTGCTCCCTGTAGGACTGTTTCCATGTGGAAGGCACAGGCCTTGGATAGTTATTTCGATTGCCCTGTTGTTAGGATGTCAGTCAGCGACTTGCCTGACTCTTGTAGGATATGTTCTCTCAGTTTTATTGAGGCACACCCTTGGATGATTTGTCCTCAGATTTCCTCGCTTTCATCATGGAATCCGCATGTACTAGCCAGTTCTTTTAGCTGGGTGTGGAAGGTGTTGATGAACTCTTCTGGCAGTTGTCAAGCATGGCGGAAGATGAAATGTTCATAGTCTCTGTTTCCCACTGGCTCAAAGTATGGTTTGAGCGCTGTTCTGAGTGTTCTGTGTATTTTTGGGGTGTCTTCATTGAGAGTCTTTAATATTTTGTTGATTACTTTACCTCCTAGATGAATGAGCATGGCTTGTTTCCTCTCAATGGCCACGGCTGTCGCTTCAAAGAACAGCTCTATCCTTTCTACCCAATCTCACCATCGGGAGGCTTGTGCTGAAGGGGCTCTTTCCATCACAAAAGATTTTATCACGGGATCTGCGCCATGGCAATAATGACATTCCAGGCGGTGGACTGCTAAGGTGGGTATATGGTCTCAGAAATTGGTATGTTTTATGTGGTGATTTGGTACTTGACTCACAGTTGCTGTGCTTGTTGTCTCTCTTTAGGGCTGTGAAGCGGCCACTCTCTTTTCATCTAACCAAGTAAGTGACCCCACTGCTACAGTGTTATCTTTGTGTGACTTACTGCTTTGTGTGTATGGTGGTGAGTTACGTGAGTCACTGCGCAGCCTGGGTGGTAAATCTGAGGAGTCTGTTTTTTTCCTCAGTCCTAAGGATGTGATGTGGTGGGAAAGTCATGCTCCTTTCTGTTTTGCCTACTTGTTGTTTACCATGCGGGGAGAGGGGCGAGCAGTGGCAGCTCGCTACTCAGGTACTGCCAGTGATCCTGGGGTCACCCACTTGTGTAATAGGTCTCATGTGGTTCTAAGCCTTGAGCGCCGTGTTGGGAGATGGAGTGCACTCGTCATAGACAGTCAATTTGCTCCCCTTTCGCTGAAACAGCGTATATCAGCAGGCAGATCCATGTGGAAAACACGTGTGGCACGATCAATGCACTCCAGCCATGGAGTATGCAGCAGCTGACCACGTGGGTGTGCACTTAGAGGTACAGCAGCGAAGACGCACAAGTCTGACCCTCATTACCAGTATAGTGTTGGTTGTACAATGGACACCAAGGCCCTCATTCTGACCTTGGCGGTCGGCGGAGAGACGGCGGTCGGACCGCGAACAGACCGGCGGTATTAAAAATGGCATTCTGACCGCGGCGGTCACCGCCGCGACCGACCGCCACTTCCCCACTCCGACAGCCACGTCGGTCATGACCGCCGGGCTGGAGTTTGCGCACTCCGGCCCGGCGGTCGTCCCGAGACCGCCAACGGTATCATGACCCTGCTTACCGCCGCGGTTTCTGGCAGTCGGGAACCGCCATGCGAACCATGGCGGTAGGCACTATCGGGGCCAGGGAATTCCTTCCCTGGCACTGATAGGGGTCTCCCCCACCCCCCACTGCCCCCCCGAGTCCTCCCCCCACACCCTCCACCCCCCTGCCATCCCCCAGAGGTGGTACGAACCCCCTCCCCACCCCCACCCCGACATGCACATACACGCACCCCGACATGCACACACCCCCTACATGCACATATACACACCCCCTACACACACACATACACAACGGGGACACATACCCGCACACATACATGCCGACATGCGCACCCGCCGAACTACACACATTGCCCATAGGCACAGCAGCACTCCCCGCCCGCATGCACGCACTCACACACCCCCTCTACACACTCCCACGCACACCCTCATGCACGCACACAACACCCCCCCACCCCCTCCCCTCACGGACGATCAACTTACCTTGTGCGTTGGTCCTCCGGGAGGTGACAGGAGCCATGGGGAGGTGACCGCCAACAGAAGACCGCCAACAGAAGACCGCCACACAGAAATGTGGGTCGTAATTCTGTGGGCGGTGTTCTGCTGGCGTGGCGGTGGAGGTTGACCAGTCTCCACTTTCCCGCCGACCGCCAGTGTGGCTGCTGGCGGTTTTCCGGCGGTACGCTCCCAGCGGTCAGAATGCGCACAGCGGCATACCGCCGCGGTCGGCGGTCTTCACCGCGGCGGTAACTCGGCGGTCTTGCGAAAAGACCGCCAAGGTCAGAATGAGGGCCCAAATCTGGAGACACTAGATGCACATGTACACAGGCAGCAGTAAGGAACACTCTGGAGCTGTAATTATGGTGCAGACCGCAGCAGTGCAGGTGGGCCTTTTTTCTGACCACGCCCAACTGCCCGGTACCTTTATTACTGTTAGCTCACGTGGTGCGGGACCGCACCACATCACTACATCTTACAGGAGGGATGGGTTTACAACCCTTACTCAATGGGTGTTCCGATCGTCCCACCATCTGGATCATTGGTGGGACATTTCAGTTTGCTTGCACTGCAATAGCTACTGTGTTTGGCTCCTTCAGTCTTGCCAATTGGGTCTCCTGCAACTGTTTGCTTCTACTGCTTTCTCAGTACTTCTTTCAGTGTTTTACAATGGATAACAATGATTCAGCCTGCCTGCTGCCTGGCTTGAGTAGACCCTCCACATTCCCACTCATCTTGTCTCCTTACATTGGATGCCGATGGTAAAATGGGCAATCGTTGGGGCATATTTATACTCCGTTTGCGCCGAATGTGCGTCGTTTTTTTCGACGCAAATTCGGCGCAAAACTAACGCCATATTTATACTTTGGCGTTAGACGCGTCTAGCGCCAAAGTATGGGCAAATAGCGTCATTTTTTTGCGTGAACGCCTTCCTTGCGTTAATGAGATGCAAGGAAGGCGTTCCCGTCTAAAAAAATGACGGCGACGCAAATGCGTCGTATTTATACTCCCGGGCAAAAATCACGCCCGGGAGTGGTCGGGTCAAAAAACCCCGCATTTGCGCCACTTTTTAACGCCTGGGTCAGGGCAGGCGTTAAGGGACCTGTGGGCTCAAAATGAGCCCACAGCTGCCCTCCCATGCCCCCAGGGACACCCCTGCCACCCTTGCCCACCCCAGGAGGACACCCAAGGATGGAGGGACCCACCGCAGGGACATTCAGGTAAGTTCAGGTAAGTATAAAAAAAAAAATATATATATATTTTTTTTGGCATAGGGGGGCCTGATTTGTGCCCCCCTACATGCCACAATGCCCAATGGCCATGCCCAGGGGACATAAGTCCCCTGGGCATGGCCATTGGGCAAGGGGGCATGACTCCTGTCTTTACTAAGACAGGAGTCATGTAAATGGTGTCTGGGCGTCGTTTAAAATGGCGCAAATCGGGTTAAGACGATTTTTTAGCGTCAACCTGACTTGCGCCATTTTTAAGACGCCCTAACGCCATTTTTCCCTACGCCGGCGCTGCCTGGTGTACGTGGTTTTTTTCCACGCACACCAGGCAGCGCCGGTCTGCTTGCGCCGGCTAACGCCATTCAATAAATACGGCGCCCGCATGGTGCTTCAGAATGGCGTTAGCCGGCGCAAATTTTTTTGACGCTAAACTGCGTTAGCGCAGTTTAGCGTCAAAAAGTATAAATACGGGCCTTTATGTCTCTTTGCTTCTGCTTCCTTTTACAGTCAAGGTTGCTTCTTTCGGAAAAAAGTTTGGCATTGCACTCCTAGAAGATTCTTGAGCTATTGCAGCACCGAGCTTCCGATCGATCAAATAACTTGTCGCAGTAGGCTCGGGACTTGGGAGCCCTTCCTTCTCAGGGCCTACTGCGAGACCTCTAAGGCCTGGATAATTATCTGCTTTTCAGGATGCAACTCGACGAGTCCGACGTTCGGCCTCCCTCAAGTGTTAGCTCTTAAACGTCTGTAGATTTACATTTCCCGTTCCAGTGTCAGGGCCCCTGCCCCTGAGTAACAGTGCTTTTGAACGGTTTGAAAAATGAAATTTTAAAAATATTGAAAACTTCTAAAGAACGTCAGATTTTCAGGAAAAGGTACTATCTGTGTGAGCTGTCGAACAACGGTCACTCCAGCCACCTACTCTGTGTAATTGATTACTTTTATCGAGGTTTAAATTCACTTTGTTTTCCAATCATTAATTCACAGAGCATAAGCTTTGAGGAATGCAAACACACACACATACCACAGAGAAAGGGAGTTCACTAGGCTAAGTGCTTTGACTAGTCATGATGATTCATGTATTCTAACTTGGATGAAGCAAGCACTTCCAACTCAAGCTAACACGTGCGTTAAGTTCTATTGATTCGCCACTAGAGGTCCCCCTGTTACAATTTATCACTCTTTCAAATTAAAACGGTAATTGACATGTAATTTTAAAATTATACGTGCAAAATAGACAATTGATTTAAGGCTCCGATTAATTTTGCTGCAAAGGGCATTGTGCCGATTCGAATTCTGAATTTTGTGGCCCACCGACCCTATTCCAACTCACGTTTCTTTATTGTGGGTAGAGAATTTCCGAAAAAGTTACTTCGAATACGTTCATAAAACTTAGGGTCATATTTATACTCTGTTTGCTCCAAATTTGCGTCCAAAATTTTGACCCAAATTCGGCGCAAACCTAACACCATATTTATACTATGACGCCCGACCCCGCGAATGTCAAAATTCCTCTGTATGCGTCATTTTCTGGATGCGGGAAACTGCCTTGCGTTAATGACATGCAAGGTAGGCGTTCCCGTCCAAAAAATGATTTAAGGACTGTGCGCCTTATTTATACTCCCGCGCCATTTTGACGCACAGGAGGGGCCGGCCTTAAAAAACGGCGCCCAGCCCGAGGTGTGCCATTTTTTAACGCCTGGGTGAGGGCAGGTGTTAAGGGACCTGTGGGCTCACTTCCATGGTCTCTGACCTTGGAAGCAGTCCAGAGGTGCCCTTCCCTGCCCCCAGGGACACCCCCTGCCACCTTCGACCACCCCTGGAGGACACCCATGGATGGGGGGACCCATCCCAGGTAAGTACAGGTAAGTAGAGGTAAGTATAATTTTTTTATTTTTCAAGTGGCATGGGGGGCCTAACTTGGGTCCCCCTACATGCCACTGTGCCCAATGGCCATGCCCAGGGGATAGAAGTCCCCTGGGCATGACCATTGGGCAAGTTGGCATGGCTCCTGTCTTTGCTAAAACAGGAGTCATTTCAATGGGGGTTGTGAGTCAAAAAACGGAGCAAGTCCGGTTAGAGCCATGATTTTTTACTCTAACCTGACCTGCACCATTTTTTTACGCACAACCCCCATTTTTCCCTACGCCGGCGCTGCCTGGTTAGAGTCATTTTCTTTTTACTCTGACCGGCCCGCTTCGCTGGCTAACGTCAATCCTTAAATAACGAGCCGTAGGAATGGCGTTAGCAGGCGGTAAATTGCTTGACGCAAACCAGCGCCGGCTCTGGTTTGCATCACAAATTATAAATATGGGCCTTAAAGTTTTCCTTTTAGACATCGGTTTGACACATTGGAGATGAGTTCTTGCCTAGAAGGCATTAAAATTAATAACTCACTATTTTGTTTACAAAATCAATTTCAGTAACAACTCCTATGGTTGCAGCAGCGATAGGATATGTGTATGTAATTATTAAACAAAAATAACATGTCAAGATCATTCTATCCACATGCACAGTTAAATATATTTACTCCCTGTGTCTAAGCCATTGCATTCAATACATACAAATTGTGCATGCGGTTTTTTGTATAAAAACCAATGGCACTCTCACCTGTAATCATGTACATCTTTGACAACCGTGTAGGCTTTAAAAGAACCATATTTAGATGTTTTACCTACACATGGATGTCATTTAGGGGTCACAAGTTCGACCTCTGTCTTGCCCCTTGTGACCCCTAGCACGGCCTTTGCGACCCCTGGCCTTAGAGGTTACAAAACAGTGCCAGGAACACAGTGACAGCTCCTCCTTATGGACGTCAGTTGGGGCTCCACTTTCTTTGTTTTCTCTCAATCGTTTTATTACGCTAATAGTGAATACTGTGTCCTTATTCACTACTAGTGTAATAAGGAGCGTAATAAGCTGGAATATGAGCTTCCCTGCCTGCTGAGGTAAGTAAAAAAATGCTTCTAAATGTATGTTGTGGGCGTGCTTGACAATATATGTTTGTGCTTGTGAGAATGTGTGTTTTAAGTGTGAATGTGCACGTATGTGAAAGCATACCTGCGAGTGAAATTGAAGGTCATACGTCATGAGATGTCACTTCCAGTACCCATGCCATTTTAGTGAATTGACGTTCACGATTACAAATATTACAATGTGAATCAAAATATTGATATTATTGAGATTTGTATATCTCATACTTGCTATTGGTTTATTCCCGTAGTTCTGAACCTTACCCAGTTTGCTGCAGGCCGGGGTTCTTAGCAGTGTTCCAAGCTGTGTACATTGATGCTGCGTTTGCGCATGCTTATGTATGTAGAGTGAGAGGGAAGAATAGTGAAGTCATACACACATTCATAAAATGTACTGGCTGGATAGTGATTTATAAATTGTTACTCTTTTAAAAAAATGTTTATTAAAGATGCACAGCAGAGGAAAAGAACAATACAGATAGAAGGCATATAAATACATATAAATACATACACATTATCTCATCCATATATAACAAACAACATTTATAAATTAGATTTGTTAAAACAATCCTAAAAGAAGATGATAAAAAAGGGAATAAAGTGCAGATAGAGTGCCAGAGTTAATTGAGCCTAGTACACATCCCCTGCAATCAGTGCTCAGTTATCAGCAAGCCACTGTGCAAGCGGGGCCCAGACTGAGTTACCAAACCGTCTACGAGTTGGGCCCTTAAGCGAATAGGAACACATCCCAAGGTAAAACATTGAGCACAGCCGAGCCAACCAATGTTTAAAAGTTGGTGGCATCGATTCCAGCCAATCAGATGTTATACAACAGCGGGCCACTGACATAGCTAAGAACAAAAACCTCCGTGGCTGATCCTGGTACACGGCTCCATCAATTCCTAACAGTACAAGTTGAGGCGTAATCACAACATCATGATAAATAATCCTGGACAAAAACCTAGTCATATCGACAAAAAGTTAATGTAATCTACAACAGCTAAAAAACATATGGACTAAGTCAGCCGCTTCACTCTTGCAGCTGGGGCATACCACCCCCCTTGAGGTGCTCCATTTAGCTAACTTAGCAGGGGTATAATATAAATGGAATACTGTTTTGTAATGTTGTGCTTGGGGACCAGCCACAAGCAACAAACGCTGAGCCATATCTAAAGAGGCCAAAAATAAGGCTTCAGAGACCCCAGTACTCTGGGCCCACCTCTCAGTGTGATTGCCCAGATCATCTGGCAGTAAATCCAAAAAAACAGGATATAACATCTGAACCCGCCTCTTTGTAGGCTTATGTAAAAACTCGAGGAAAGGAATTCTGTCCCCCAAAGACCCACATACGGAGGTAGAGGTTGTCAACAAAAAAAACCTAGGGCCATATTTATACTTTTTGACGCACAACTGCGCCAACGCAGTTGTGCGTCAAAAAATCTAACACCGGCTAACGCCATTCTGAAGCGCCATGCGGGCGCCGTATTTATTCAATGACGTTAGCCGGCGTTATCCGGCGGTGCTGCCTGGTGTGCGTAAAAAAAAATGACGTACACCAGGCAGCGCCGGCGTAGGGGAATATGGAGCTTGGGCGCCAAAAAATGGGGCAAGTCAGGCTGAGGCAAAATTATCGCCTCAACCCGATTTGCGCCATTTTTTTCGACTCCCAACCCCCATTGAAATGACTCCTGTCTTATCAAAGACAGGAGTCATGCCCCCTTGCCCAATGGCCATGCCCAGGGGACTTCTGTCCCCTGGGCATGGTCATTGGGCATAGTGGCATGTAGGGGGGCACAAATCAGGCCCCCCCTATGCCACAAAAAAAAAAAAAAATTATACTTACCTTATGTTCCCTGGGATGGGTCCCTCCATCCTTAGGCGTCCTCCTGGGGTGGGCAAGGGTGACAGGGGGGGTCCCTGGGGGCATGGGAGGGCACCTCTGGGCTCCTTCCGAGCCCACATGTCCCTTAACGCCTGTCCTGACCAGGCGCTAAAAAACGACGCAAAAGCGGCTGGACGTCATTTTTTTTGACCCGCCCACTCCCGGGCGACATTTTTGCCTGGGAGTGTAAATACGGCGCACATGCCTCGGAGTCACTTTTTTAGACGGGAACGCCTACCTTGCATATCATTAACGCCAAAGTATAAATATGGAGTTAGTTTTGCGTCGGAATTGCGTAAAAAAAAACGACGCAATTCCGGCGCAAACAGAGTATAAATATGCCCCCTAATTTGTAGGAATTTGAAAAAGTCTTTACTGTCAAGCTTGAAATCGTTTGTCAATTCCTCGAAAGATTTAAGATGGGTATCCACATAAAAATCCCCAATACACCGAACACCCCGCTGTGCCCAGTTGGTACAGCGTTTATCCTTAAAGATGTCCGGGAGTATGGGTGAGTTTAAAATTGGGGTATAAAAATTAATCAGTTTTATTCCCATTCGAGTTTTGATACTGGACCACACCTTAAATTCCGCCCGGACGGTCTTGAACTTAACTTTTGTAAAATAGCTAGGCTCAACAATTCTCATAAAGGCTGCGTTGACGTGACTTCGCCAAATCATATTAGAAATAGAAGGACAAATTTCCCCAAAACCTCTGTTATCAGAATCTGGAGTAATTAACGGTTGAATATATTGCAAAGCGGTTGCCCAATAATAAAAAAGAAAGTTAGGAGCCGCCCACCCCCGTTTCTTTCTTGGAAGCGTTAGATACTTATATGCCCGCCATGTTTTGGCAAAAGACCATATGAAGCTGTTTGCTAAATTCTCGATATGTTTAATACAATCCTTATTAATTTCCAATGGGATGGTACGAAAAAAGTATAAAACAGGGGAAAAATGTATTTCGACAATCTGCTCCAGGTTAGTCGTTAATCTAACACCTAAGTAGGTTACTTGTTCAACCCTTCTATTATCAACAATACAAATCCATTCATTGCCTAGTATTTGACTTTTAGCCTTATTTAATAAATAGCCTGAAACTTCACCAAACTCTGCGGTAGCTTCTCTATTTCTTCGATAGCCAGCCCAGGATCGGGAGTAGTAACGGCTATATCATCGGCATAAGCCAAGATCTTAAACGTGCCATCCACCATTACCACAGGCGGGATCAGATTTCTTTGAAGAAGCCTCCTAATTAATGGATCAATATAGAATGCAAAAAGTAAAGGCGAGCAGGGACAGCCCTGTCTAGTACCCCTTGTGATAAAAATAGGGTCGGAGGCTGCCCCGGCCGATTGAATAATCACCGTGGGTTTCTGATATAAACCCTGTATAGCCTTAATAAAGCCTTTAAAAAAGCACTGCCCAAAGATATTCTCAGCACACCCTATCAAAGGCTTTTTCAGCATCTAACAAAATTAATGACATGGGTGGGGAGCCATGACCTGGGAAGCATCCAACATGGCAATAACCCGCCTCACATGATCAGTTTTCCCCCGCCCAGGGATAAACCCGTGCTGCCATGGGGAGACAAGCCCGCTAATTACTCTACTCATTCTGGTCGCAAGAATTTTGGCATACAGCTTAGCATCTGCATTTATTAATGAAATAGGGCGGTAGGAGCCTGGTAATAATGGGTTCTTCTCTTTCTTTAGAAATACAATAATCTTGGCATCCAGCCATGAGCCCGGCACCTGCACTCTGTCCTGCACTGACAAAAACAGCGCCAGGATGTCATCTTTCAGTTCTTCAAAAAAGGTCTTAAAAAATCCCATTGGGATCATGTCGGGCCCAGTAGCTTTCCCATTAGGCAGAGAAGCTAATGCTACTGTGATCTCATCTGGCGATATAGGTGTAGCCAGCTGGCTTCTCGTCTTCAAGCAACCTAGGGCCTGGCGTTTCATTCAAATACTGGCTAATCTTCCCTCCTAGATCACATAAGGGGTGGTTTTCCTGTTGCTACAAACGCAGACTAATAATCCTTAAAAACCTTCAATATCGTCAGATCCCTCCATACAATCTGTCCCTGACTATCCTTGATAGCGATAATGGCGTCCCGGGTCACCTTCTGTCTAGTAATGTAAGTAAGCAGCTTGCCCACCTTCTCACTAAACTCATAGCACTCCTGTCTGTGCGTCTGAGCCTTAACAATATCTTGCTCTAGATACATCTGGGTGATCATGGCTTTCATTGCGGCGGTCCTATCTAAAGTATCCTGTATAGGAAGATCATTCATTGTCAGCCCCACTATCTGCCGTTCCAAAGAGGCCAGCTCCATCTGGGCCACCGAGATAGCTAAGCTGCATTGTTTTTCATGGTTAAAGGCATAGCTCAAAGTTTCCCCGTGAACAGCTGCTTTTAGGGCATTTCAAAGCATCCCAGGAGGAGCTGTGCCCCTGTTAAAGCTCAAAAACTCCAGTATCCATTTTTTCAGTCGTAACACATAAGCCGAATCTAACAAAAGCCCCCGATCAAAAGACCAGGGTTTGAGTCGTTGCTCTTTACGCAAGACAGAGAATTGTGATACCAAAGGATTATGATCAGACAGGACCCTGGGAAATGTTTCAACAGAAAGCCCTTCACACAGTGTGGCTGACAGAAAAAAATAATCTAGCCCAACATACTTCCTGTGTGGATAGGAAAAAAAGGTATACCCAGGATCAGCAGGCATGCAATGCTGCCAAGCATCCACAAGACCATGGCTCTGCACTAAAATTTGTAGAGCTCGAAATACCCTCGGTTTTCTTCCTGAATATGAATCCTGATTCTGCCAGGGGATACCAGTCCCAATATGTATATTCAAATCCCCACACACAATAAGTGGTAGAGGCCAGGCAGCGAGCTCCACATTCAGGTTATTAATACTATCCGGATCGTCAAAATAAGAGTCATAGATTGAGCACAGAGTAAAGTTAAATTGCCCCATTACACACTCTAATATAACCCAGCGACCGAGATTGTCAACCCTTTTTTTAGCCACCGTAATGAGATCACGTCATGCAAGCACCACAACTCCTTTTGTTGTAGTTCCTTGAGTGATATAGGCCAATAGTTGGAAACCCTGAAAGTCCAACAGATGTTTTTTGGTCGGGGTAACATGCGTCTCCTGTAAGCAGATTATGTCTGCTTTTAATGTTTTTAGGCCATGAGTGACAAGGCGCCTTTTTACCTGGTCGTTTAACCCACATATTTACCTTGGCTATACGGAGAGTATTATTATGCCCCATTTAAGGTTCTAACAAATACATCCTTAATTAAACCGAACCTAATCATATATGCAAAAAAAATCTTCAACACCTTCATATACATTACTTTGTGCATCTTCATTACTTTAATATTACCCCAGCCTACCCAGCCCCACCCACCACCCACCTACCCCCACAAACCAGGACCCACCTCACCCTCCCTCCCCCCCCACACCCTACCAAATGAGACAACCAGACTGAAAGTCTGTAAGATGGACAAGGCGCCCTCCCCTCAGGGCTCCAGCAGAGGCACCTAAAAAAAAAAGAAAAATAATGGACAACCCCCCTAATAACCTCAAAAAACAACCCCCCCAAAAAAAACCTAGGAGATAAGTTCCAGCCACACGAGGAACCCCTGGTTATTAAACTGCTAAACCAACAAAATTTTTCTTTCATTTTCCCCCTCTTCTCGATTCTTTTTCCTCTTCTCCATTCCCCCTCTCCTCCACCTTCCTCAGAGCTTACCTCCCCTCTTACGTACTTCTTTTTTTCCCCTCTTTTCTTTTTTTTTCCCTCCAATTAAGTCAGAGATTGCAAATATTCTTTAGCCTTAATCTCAGACATGAACACATGGACCGTGCCTTTATATATTGTCGTAAGTCGAGCAGGAGACAGTAGAAAGACTTCAACACCCTTCTCCTGAAAAGGGGTAATCAACTGTCTCAAGCGCCAGCGTCTCTCTACTGTGGCATGGCAGAAATCTGGATGAGAAAAAAAAGTGTAGCCCTCACAGGTAATCTTGGAGTCGGGCGGGTTTTCTCAGAAATTATTTGGCGCAGCAAATAATTGCCAAAATAAACAAAAAAGGCCCTCAGCTGGTTTGCCCAGGCTCCTTCTGCCACTTGCTGCCTCTTCAAATATGATGGAAACCGATGGGCTCTTTGTATCTCTTTCTCCCAATCCCATCCAGTCTGCTCTGGAAATGCTGCCCTAAGCAGTCTAATCATAAAGGCCCTTGGTCCTGCCCTTCTACTTCTTCTTGTATCCCCAGTATGCGTAGGTTGTTACGGCGTTGTCGGTTTTCAAAGTCCTCTATTTTCCACTGGATGTCAGAGAGTTGAGTATCGTGCATGGCAGTTTCTTGTACCACTTTTCCAAATCTGTTTCTAATACATTAGCCCGGGACTCGATTGTAGCAATCCGTTCCCCAATTTCTGAGTAAGTCTTTGCTATTTTACTAACTGCTACTTGTAGCTGCTTCGTGGCCACCCTAGCTATCTTGCTATCCCCCTGCATCTTTTTGTGTTGTGCCATTCTAGTTTGATAGATGAGGCCCAATGAGGGGGAAGAGGTCTCCGCCTTTGTAGCATCAATCTCGAAGCCAGCTGGTTCCACCGAGAGATCATCCAGATTGTGCGGTAATTTTTGTATACCTGAATAGTTCCAGGACATTGCTCTTGCACCACGTGGCGTTTTCTTTTTTTTCTTTTTCTCATTAGACTCCATAAGTTTGTCCAGATTGGGCCCTTCACCTTGCCTCTCATGACATTTAATTGCAGTCCGCCTCAACATAGAAGTGGGGGCTGTGGAGCTATTTCCAGTCTCTGTGTCTGTAAAGGAGCTGGTGCTGGCATTGTCATTGTCTGAGTCCCTAGATCGATCTGAAAGGGAATAGAAATTCTCTCCGACTTCACCCAATGCAGGGCAATCCCCATTTCCCTGCCGGGAATTGCGGGTGAACCCAGGGACACAAACAGGGACCAGCAGGTCTGCACCTGCCGATAGAAGCTTTACTGGTGACAGATCACAATGCTCTATCTCAGGGACTTGAGCAGGCTTTGCATTGATCAAAAAGGGGGGGCCTTGTGGCAACTGGCAGGTCTTTCCCTCAGGTAGTGCTTGCTGGTCATCACCGCTAGAACTGAGAGCGGAGAGATGTAAAGATGTCATGGGGCCCCCGAAATTAGTAGGCTCTATGGGCATATTGCCCCTTGAAAGATCTAAATTTTTAGGGGTTTTAAACATTAAGGGTATAGTCAACCCTCCCCCATGTGCACCAGCCTTGTTAACATCACCTCTTGACTTATAGTTTTGGTCCAGAGCTGATTGTTTATCCTCAGGAACCCCCTGGGCTCCTAAAGTAGCCGGCCGCCCAACATTGCCAGCACTGCCAGTGCTGCCACTCCTGGATGCAACCCCCGAGTCAGAAGCGGAGGTGAGAAGGACGCTGGTCCTGTAATCAAAGTTTTGATTGGCTGCCACGCACAGTTTTCAGGGCCATTAATGCTGGATATCCACGTCCACGTCGGGATTCAGAGGAGGAAAAAGAAAAAAATGAAAAAAGCGTCCTGGAAACCGCCGTTGTGACCACTGCAGCTGAAGACACTGGTGCGGCCAACACGGCTCGCCGAGCAACAACAAAAGGCACAGCCACGAGAAATCACAGCAGAAATACTGCTGGGTACATCAGTGCTCGTTTACCGCATAGTCTGCTTCTATTGGGAAGCGGGAGGCACAAACGCCGAGCAGGAGCCACGAGGGGGAGGGAGCCTCTGGCCGCTAGCAACTCGTGGCTGCCATCTTGTCTCGGGCTGCGTATAAATTGTTACTCTTGTGCATTGCTGAGCTCTGAGTTTCTAGCTCATAGCACTTCCCTGAGTCAGCCTTAAAATTGTTTCCTTCTCTTTCCTGAAAGTCGAGTTTTAAAAGGGTTACTTGATTCCAGTTTGAGGTGTACAGATGCACCTAGATAACAGAGGGAAACAGGCCTGCTGATACATTTGGGTCCGAATAATTCCTGATTTTCCCGGAGGCCTACACATTATAGTTTTTACAGTAGTGCTTTTTTTAATCAATTTTCTTGTTCATAGTAACAATTGAGAGCTGACACAATTCAAGTAAGAAACTGATGTAAGTTTACACACTGTGATTATAGCACGGCCCTTTAATGCAATTAAATAGGTGATTTTCTAGGGAGTGCATTTTATTTTATAAAATAAAAATATTTTAAAGGACAAACATTGATTACCAAGAAATCCAGATGTTTCTAGCTCTTTCTTTGGCCCTTACATCTAGTATATTTCATAGTCACTAAGAGACATAAGAAGATGTAACCTGGAGGCCTGTCACAAAGTATATCCAAGTCTGAGGCCTTGGAATTAGGTCTGGGTGAAAGTTTAATTACGCTGGAGAAATCAGAGTCATTTTGTTAATTTTGTGTTACGCAAATTTACCAAAAATCATGAGATTATGGCCCTCATTACAACATTGGCGGTAAAAGGCGCTTACCGCCATGCCGAAGACCGCCAATACACCGCCGCGGCAGCGGGAGACCGCCACAGCTATTATGACACACATCACGGAATCCGCCAAAATTCAGACACCCACACAAGTCCGCCACACCAAAGGTCAGCGATAAATATGCGGAAACAAATCCTCCACCTCCACGCCAACAGAAACACGCCCATGCTATTATGACCCACGAATCCACGCGGCGGTCTTTCAACCGCAGTATTCCATTGGCGGTACACACCGCTGCGCTCCAAATACACACACATCTCCAAAACACCGCCACATTGGACAATTTGAAATACACACACCTGATACACATACAAACACCACTCCCACACATCCAATACAATATAAAACAAACACTCACATCACCCATAAACCCCTACGACCACAAATTAGAGACGAAGGCCAGAGAGAGACAGCACAGAATAGATAACACCATCACACAGAGGCACACTACACCATCACCCACACAACTTCCACGCACAAAACACCACATACCACTACACCCACACTCATCAACACATACACCACCCCACACATCACACACACCACCCCATGTCACGCCAAAGACAACCCCGCTTCTCCGAGGAGGAGCTCAGGGTCATGGTGGAGGAAATCATCAGGGTAGAGCCACAGCTATTTGGCGCACAGGTACAGTACACATCCATAGCCAGGAAGATGGAGCTATGGCAAAGAATAGTCGACAGGGTCAACGCTGTGAGACAGCACCCAAGAAATAGGGAGGACATCAGGAAGAGGTGGAACGACCTATGGGGGAAGGTGCGTTCAACGGTATCCAGGCACCAGATCGCGGTACAGCGGACTGGCAGCGGACCCCCACCTCCTCCCCCACAACTAACAACATGGGAGGAGCAAGTCTTGTCCATCTTGCATCCTGAGGGCCTCGGAGGAGTCGTCGGAGGAACGGACACTGGTAAGTCTAATCTTCACTATCATATCCCCCACCCTACCTGCATGCTATCACACACCCCAACCCTCACACCCTCCCCTATCACCCTAACTCTGCACTAATCTACCCATAACACCAACCACCCATCCCAACCCCAAGACCTGCATGACACAACTAAGCATGGACACCCATCACTAAAGCATGCCCACTGCAAAGACCCACAACACCCCCCAACCATCACCACACAAGCCCCCACACAGGAATGCCTGCACTAGGGTTCATGCACACCCATCCATAGCACACCATGAAACACACATATGCAATAATCATGTTCTCATACCCCTGCAGGAACCCGAAGGACTGTCACCACACCAGAGGGTCCAGACAACACCACTACACCCCCAGAAGAGGCCCACAGTGACGACAGCAGCTCTGCCCTACTGGATCTTGATGACCAGCCCGGACCATCGTGGGACTCAGGACAGTCGGTTCCCCTTGCCCAGCCACAGCCCAACACCGAACTGCCACCCTCTGGGAACACCAGCACAGCACCCACCCAGCGGACCCATACCTCCCTACCCAAGACAGGTCAATCAGCGGTGTGTCCACCACTACAGGGCACCCAGGCTAACCCACCAACCCAACAACAACAGGGACCTGGGGGCAGTGGTAGTGGGCACACGGTCCAGGGGACGGAGGCACAGGAACACAGGGGAACTGGGAGGGCTGATGTGCGACAGAGGGAGGACAGGCCAAGGGAACCCACTCTCCACGAGGCCCTATCCTCCATCATGGGAGCATACCACCACTCTCAGGATACGATGGCAACGGTCCTGGACAAGTTGCAGGAGACCCTGCGCCTGCAGGAGGAGCAGTATTTGGGGTTCAGGGAGGAGCTCAGGACCATCGGCTCCGCCCTGGGCACCATCGTAGGGGTGCTAACGGACATTCAAAAGACTTTGAGGGACACCGTGGCACTCCAAGGGGCCCCTGACACTAGCCAGGACGACGAACTGCCCACCACCTCCACCGGCGCTAGTGGACAGGAGGACCGGCCACAGGACCACCACACCAGCACCCCACCCCCTGCAGACGGACAACCATCACACAAGCGGGCCCTGAGATCCAGGAACAGGACACAGCAAGATGGCAAAACCCCTGCCAGGAAATAAGACTACCTTGATTGTCCCCCCACTGTCCCACTTTGTTACCTTGTCCAGATTGGAACTGCCCCAGCTCCACTTCCAATGGCCAGATGTGCAATGTACCTGTGAGACTAACAGACTGGACTCTGCCATGGACATTATTCCACCATGACCTCTCCCCATTTCACAACCCCCCTACATTTTTATGCACTTCAATAAACACCCTTGAAACCTCAATAATATTGGAGTCAGTCAATGATTGTGAACTTTGTATTGTTAATTACAGTGTTAAAAAAGGTTAGCCATTGGAAGGTCAACATACCCATGTCACACATCACAAGCCTTTCAAGGGTGCAAGCTGTTGACACGTAGGTCGACACATTAGTGAAACTGAAATGGAAGGG
Organism: Pleurodeles waltl; assembly: GCF_031143425.1. Taxonomy (NCBI): domain Eukaryota; kingdom Metazoa; phylum Chordata; class Amphibia; order Caudata; family Salamandridae; genus Pleurodeles; species Pleurodeles waltl. Next base: position 1,141,996,604 of record NC_090444.1, read on the forward strand.
GACAACTCAGGTAACAAATAGGGAGTGAAATGTAGGTACAGGATAGAGGTAGACGTGTGAGATGTAATATAATGTGAAACATGAAATTGTACTCACCTGTGTCTCATTGAAAATATTGCTGTATGACTGACTCCCTGTTGTCGTTTTCATCTTCACCAGCTTCATCCTCATCACTGTCCACAGGCTCCCCAGGCTCCCCCGCTGCAACAACACCGTCATCTGGATCATCCTCCTGCAGAAAAGGCACCTGGCATCGCAATGCCAAGTTATGGAGCATGGAGCAGGTGATGATGATGTCGCACACCTTCTTCAGTGAGTACAATAGGGACCCACCTGTCATATGGAGGCACCTGAACCTGGCCTTCAGGAGGCCGAAGGTCCGCTCAATTACCCTCCTAGTCCGCCCATGGGCTTCATTGTAGCGTTCCTCTGCCCTGGTCCTGGGATTCCTCACTGGGGTCAGTAGCTAGGACAGGTTGGGGTAACCAGAGTCCCCCAATAGCCATACACAGTGCCTCTGGAGTTCACCCATCATATCAGGGATGCTGCTATTCCGCAGGATGTAGGCGTCATGCACTGAGCCAGGGAACATTGCATTTACCTGCGAGATGTACTGGTCTGCCAAACAGACCATCTGGACATTCATCGAATGATAACTCTTCCGGTTCCTGTACACCTGTTCATTCCTGCGGGGGGGACCAGAGCGACATGGGTCCCATCAATGGCAACCTATGACGCTGGGGATTTGTCCAAGGGCATAGAAGTCACCTTTCACTGTAGGCAAATCCGCCACCTCAGGGAAAATTATGTATCTCCTTACGTGTTTCAGCAGGGCAGCCAACACTCTGGACAAGACGTTGGAAAACATAGGTTGGGACATCCCTGATGCCATGGCCACTGTTGTCTGAAAAGACCCACTTGCTAAGAAATGGAGCACTGACAGCACCTGCACGTCAAGGGGGATTCCAGTCGGATGGCGGATTGGTGACATCAGGTCAGACTCCAACTGGGTACATAGTTCCCGGATTGTGGCACGGTCAAACCGGTAGGTCACGATGACATGTCGCTCTTCCATTGTCAACAGGTCCACCAGCGGTCGGTACATCGGCGGATTCCGCCATCTTCCAATATGTCCCAACTGACGGTGCCTGAGAAGGACAACAGCGAAAAAACTGTCAGCATTCCTCCAGGTATGTACCCACAGTCATACACAAGACTACACCAGACAATTAACCCATCCGGGAAAGGTTTTGAGTGTAGGCCTCGGTATGTGTGACGCAGTAGTAAATTAAGCCATGTGGGACCCTGAAATGGCGGCTGCCTGACCTCTAAAATGGGACAATGGAATTGTGGGGTAACTGCGCTGGCGTTGCACACCGTCGCGGTAGGCGGTCGTAGAGCGCAGCGCAATGCTGCATTGGTTTACATTGGACCCTATGGGTCCCAGGAGCCAATGAACAGGTGCGCTGGCGGTGATGATGCCCACCGCTGCGGACGTCACCGCCACGGACGTCACCACCATTTTCTATCTGTTCAATCACTAGATACCTGACCTTCGACAGGAGAGGACCTACACTGCTAGTGCTGCTGTGACCTCAGTCTGGAAGCGATGATGGCTGCTGCGTCCGGGGAAAGGGCCCCTGCCTTCACTGCACAGGAGTTGGAGAAACTTGTGGATGGGGTCCTCCCCAGTACACGCTACTCTACGGTCCTCCAGACCAACAGGTTAGTACACAGGGAGCACGTTGGATGGGCTAGGCCTGGGTGGAGAGGGCTGGGTGGATGAGGGAAGGGGGCAGAGTACATAGAACAGTCATGCATGGGGATGAATGGGCCACAGGGATAGAGTTGGGAGGGGGCCAATTACAACGACGGTGCAGTAGGTAATGACTGTTCCTCTTTCCTTGTGCATGTCATGTAGGTCAGCGACCACCAGAAGAGGGACATTTGGCATGCCATCGCCAAGGAGGTCCGGACCCTGGGGGCCCACCAGAGACGGGGCACCCACTGCCGGAAGAGATGGGAGGACATTCGCCGCTGCAGCAAGAAGACGGCGGAGGCTCAGCTGGGGATGGCCTCCCAACGTGGGAGGGGTGCCCGTCGCACCATGACCCCCCTGATGTTCCGGATCCTGGCGGTGGCCTACCCGGAGTTGGATGGGCGCTTAAGGACATCACAGCAGACACAAGGGGGTGAGTTCAACCTCATGCAATGGACTTTGCGTGCTGTGGAGCTGTCTGGGTGGGGGTGGTGGGCTGTGTGTGTCCCTAGGCCAGGGCGAGTTAGGTAGGCAAGGCCCCTCCGTTATGTAGGCCATGTGGCACTCTACTCCAGCTAAAAAAAAAGGATAATTGATGTATAGTTGCCCTTTTGCCATCCATGTGGCAGATGTCTACCATTGCCATGTAGGCCATTTCCCAGGAATTGCATGTGCAGAGGGCAGGAGCACGGCTTATGCAGGGGGCTGCTGCGTTTGTCTTGTCCGCCAACGGTAGCGGTATGCCATGCACTAAAACTCTCTTTCTTCTGTCTCCACCCTTTTTCTGCTCTCTCTGTCCTTCTGTACATCAGCATCATCAGGCGGAGGTACAGTGGCACCGGAGCACGAGGGAGCTGCATCCCACATGGCCATGGAGGGCCACACCACAGACTCTGATTTCACCAGTGGGACGGAGGGCGAGGGGAGCTTCACGTCGGCCACAGGATCACCAAACAGCGATACGGACTCGTCCCCCGATGGGAGCTCCCCTATGGTGGCGGCACCATCTGTGCGCCCCACTTCTACAGGTACAGACGCCACCTCCCCTACCAGCACCACCCTCCCAGCAGCCCCTCAGCGTTCGCCCCGTGCCCGCTCAACCAGGAGGGTGGGCATCACCTTCGCCCCAGGCACCTCAGGCCCTGCCCCTGTCACCCCTGCTGCCCTCAGTGAGGAGGCCATTGACCTCCTCAGGTCACTCACTGTTGGGCAGTCTACCATTGTGAATGAAATCCAGGGTGTAGAACGAGAGTTGAAACACGGTAATGCATTCCTGGAAGGCATTCATTCTGGTCAGGCTGTCCTTCAGCGAACCCTGCAATCTCTGGCCTCAGCACTGATGGCAGCCATTGTCCCTGTGTCCAGCCTCCCCCCTCCAACTTCCTCCACCCAGACCCAATCTCCTGTACCCCAGCCCATCCCAAGCACACCTACAGACCAGCATACACACAAGTCAACACCCAAAAGTAGCTCAAGCAAACATAGGCACCACACTCACCACAAGCACTCACACAAGCATCAGACCCATACAGACATAGCAACATCCACTGTCTCCACTGTGTCCCCCTCCTCCTCTTCTCCCTCCTCCCTCCCAGTCTCGTCTACACACACACCTGCATGCACCACATCTACAGGCACTAGGACTCGCCCCAGGACACCCAGCACCACAAGCCGCTCACTTGCACTCACCACCTCCACGGCCATATACACGTCCCCTGTGTCCTCTCCCAGTGTGTCTGTGACGCCCCCTCCCAAAGTACACAAACGCCGGCAATCACTCACCCAACATCCATCCACCTCACGACAGCCTCCAGTACCTGCACCTGCACCCAAAACACCTAAAGTGACACCTCCTACAACCACCTCCTCTTCCTCCACTCCCAGAGCCCCTCCAACTACCCATCTCAGTGTACGTCAGAAACTGTCCCTATGCCAAATTGACCTTTTTGCCCCCACCCCCCCTCCAATTCATCAGTCCCATCGTAGCGCCTCAGCCAAAATGCCTCCAGTACCAGTGGTGCGTGTTCCAGGTTTTTGGAGTGCCCCGTCCACCTGGGCAGGCAGTATGACCCGGAGCCAAGGCACTGTCAGCCCACCCCCTGTGAAGGCTCCGAAATTGGAGTTTGGACGACGGGATCATGTCAAGACTCCTGGTGGTACAAACAGTGAGACCACCGCCAGAGTCATAGCCCCGGAGGGCTCAAGTATCGTTACTGGTCAGGAGACCACCGCCAGAGTCATAGCCCCGGGGGGCTCAAGTATCGTTACTGGTCAGGAGACCACCGTCAGAGTCATAGCCCCGGAGGGCTCAAGTATCGTTACTGGTCAAGACCGCTGAACAGGGCAAAGACCGCCATGGCAAAGCACCGCTGAACAATCCATAGGCAGCCATGGCAAAGCACCGCTGAACAGTCCATAGGCAGCCATGGCAAAGCACCGCTGAACAAGGCCAAGACCGCCATGGTCAAGACCGCTGAACAGGGCAAAGACCGCCATGGCAAAGCACCGCTGAACAGTCCATAGGCAGCCATGGCAAAGCACCGCTGAACAAGGCCAAGACCGCCATGGTCAAGACCGCTGAACAGGGCAAAGACCGCCATGGCAAAGCACTGCTGAACAGTCCATAGACAGCCATGGCAAAGCACCGTTGAACAAGGCCAAGACCGCCATGGTCAAGACCGCTGAACAGGGCAAAGACCGCCATGGCAAAGCACCGCTGAACAGTCCATAGGCAGCCATGGCAAAGCACAGCTGAACAGTCCATAGGCAGCCATGGCAAAGCACCGCTGAACAAGGCCAAGACCGCCATGGTGAAGACCGCTGAACAGGGCAAAGACCGTGTGGGTATGAATAGTCCGGCACATCAGGCATCGTTCGCCCATGTGCAGCTGGGACAGTGACAGGACAGGTACTTCCACGGGGAGACTCATCCAGTCTGGGCACCAGTCCCCCTCCAGAACCAGTGGAGACCTGCATCTACCTGAGAGACTGTGGCTTTGCACTCCCCAGGATGGCACAGTTGGCAACCCACCCACTGTAGAGAGTTGAGAGACTGTGGCTTTGCACTCCCCAGGATGGCACAGTGGGCAAACCACCCACTGTAGTGACTTGAGAGACTGTGGCTTTGCACTCCCCAGGATGGCACAGTGGGCAAACCACCCACTGTAGTGACTTGAGAGACTGTGGCTTTGCACTCCCCAGGATGGCACAGTGGGCAACCCACCCACTGTAGTGACTTGAGAGACTGTGGCTTTGCACTCCCCAGGATGGCACAGTGGGCAACCCACCCACTTGTGAGACTTGAGAGACTGTGGCTTTGCACTCCCCAGGATGGCACAGTGGGCAACCCACCCACTGTAGAGACTTGAGAGACTGTGGCTTTGCACTCCCCAGGATACATCAATGGGCATGGAGCCCCGTCGTGGATCTGGCTTCGCATTCATGTGGCTGAGGTGCCCCCCTTTCCCTTCCCCCTGAGGTGCCTGTAGTGTTTCTATCTGATGCCCCGGCAGTGTTCTCTCGGATTTTGGTCAGGTATCTATTGTGGGCGTCGCCCATGCATTTTTGGACAGTTGGTGCACGGACATTGTTGTGTACATATCTGCACTACTTGTTTTGTATATTTATTTTAGACAGATTTGGTGATATATATCCGTATATTTTTTAATGAGTTGTATATTGGCTAAATACAAAGTTTGGGCGCTATTCGCTTTGTCATTGCATTCTTCCGGGGGGGTTGTGGGTTGTTACTGTGATTTTTGTGACTGTATTGGTGTGTATGTTGTAATATGTGAGGGTGGGGGTGGGGGTGTTTGGTGGGTGTCCCCGTAACTTTTGCCTCCCCCTCCCCCGTGTCGTAGGTGCAGTACTCACCGGTATGTTCTGCGCCTACGTCGCTGTTGGTCGTAGATGAGCAGGAATGCAAGGGCAGGTAAGATTTGTAGTTCCGGGTCCATGGAGTCCTCGTTCCTCGTGGGATGTGTTGAGGTGACTGTTTTCCCATTGCAAAAGCTGTTTCCGCCGTGTTTTTATCCACGGTGAATCCGCCCCGGAAAAGGTGGCGGATTGGTGTGTTGTGATAGTGTGGGCGGTACATTGGCTTCCGCCTGTCTGTTGGCGGTGACCGCCGCGCTGTTTGTCTGTACCGCCCTGGCGGGCAATGTGTTAAAGTGGCTGTCTTTGTTGGCGGTTTTCGCCAGGGTCGTAATTCCCTTTTTTTGTCCATCGGCCTGTTTGCGGTATTACCGCAGCTTTAACACCGTCCGCCAGGGTTGTAATGACCACCTATGTCTGTTAGTGTATTCAAGAGTAATTTTACACAAAAGCCCTACTGCAGGAGTACAGGAACCACAAATTTAGCAAGCATGAGTGACTGTTGTCTGATACTGTTCGTTCTGTAGCATTTAGTGCAACTTTTCTAAGTGCAAAATGTGTCCTCTGGTACACCACAGAAAATTATGCGAGTTACGGACACCCCTACTTGGAACTGCAGCATGTGGTCCCTATGAAAGAAAGGTGAAAACACTGGCATCAGAATCTCAGTCTTATAAAGTTATACTTCACAGGGTAGAGATTCATTTTGCTACACTTTAAAGGCCAGCAGTGATGTTGCTTTCAGTGTTTGGTTCCAGAATGTTAACGGGGTTCGATGTACCTGTTCTGAAACTCTTCTGCCCTCTTCAGATTTCTCATTGACCCCCTCCCATATCAATGAAATGTCCACCTTGACGAGTGAAAACAGTAACTTTTTCTGGTGCAGGGACAGTGCCAGATGCCCAATATCTTGCGAAAGTAAGCTGCTTAGCTGGAAGCTAGGCACCAGGCGCCTAATTTAGATTCACTGCTGTGGTTTCTGGTTTCTGTGCCTATAGCTAGTGTTAGAAATGGGGTTTCTGGTTGGCTAGGGTATGCACCTCAGCCAGGCGGAACTCACCCACTCTAGTCAGGGCAAGGGAGTTACACGTCCAAGATAACCTCTGCTCTCCTCCTTGGTAGCTTGGCACGAGCAGTCAGGCTTAACCTGGAGGCAATGTGTAAAGCGGTTGCACAACACACACAACACATGTGACGCAATATCCCCACCACAAAGGAAACACAACACCAGATTATATGAAAATATACTGTATTGTACACGAGGCAATTATCAGACCAAACATCACATATCAGTAGTATCCTGCTACCTTAGCAGTTGTCAGAACGTTACACATTAGTTACTCTGCAACCTAGCAGTAGTCACACATAACACACAGTTTACTCAGTATTCTGCAACATAAGCAGTAGTCAGGAAAACACGTTATTACATCACAGCACTTGTCATAAGAATATCATAAAATGCCCATAGTAGGAACATTAGAAAACATATGGCAAGTTAGAAAAATATATTAGCAAGCATGTCCATAAAAGGAAAATTTGCATACACGTATGTAAAAACATCAAACGCAGGTAGGTAATATATGAATCAAACAAAAGTCTGTAGAAAGAACTTTGGATTGCAACTATATTGGTCCTTTAAACAGTACCTGGTTGGATGAAGGCACCTCCAGTGCCTAGAAAGCGAATAATGGGGCCCCCGGCGCTCCTATGCGCAAAACGGGGGCCTCCCTTATACTCTGGGGTCAGAGGAGGGCGACATGCACCTCCTCTCTTTTATAGACAGGCTCCTCCGGGCACTGTGATTACTGGGTGCCCCCCAGGGCCTCAACGGGCCCTCACAAGGGGGGCCAAAGCCAGCAAAAACAACTTAGGGCAGGAGGGGGGCACCACGCACCCCCTCCGGTTTAATGACAGGCCCCTCCCGGGACCCACGATCTCTGGTGGCCCCCCCCGGCCTCCACTGGCCCTTCCACCAAGGGGGGGGGCCCACAATAATGCCCGAATTACCTAACAGCAGAAAAGGAGCGTCCTGCTCCTAACACAGAGGCCAGGGGGAAGAGGGCACTACCCGCGCCTTCCCCTGGTCCTGCCGTGAAGCCACAAGAAGATCAGACGCCTCCTGGGGCCCGAGCAGACACTCGCCTGCACCCGATGCGGTGCGCGAGTGTTCTTCCAGCTTCCCGGTCCGCTGCGGTGATCTTATTTAAAGGGGCACAATACAGCAAGGAGCCTACGAGCTCCCAAGGCTCCATAAGCGCGCTGCAATCAGCGCTATGGCAGCCGCAACCACGGAGAAGCACCACTCGTGGAGAAATGGATGCAGGGGTCAGGGACCACAGCACCCTGCCCCTGGGGAGCAGAATCTTAAGACAAGGTTCTCAGGTGGAGGGCCCAGCTACAGGCCAGCACAAGGGAAAGGCAGCAAGTGGCAAGTCCTTCACAGTGACCAGGCAGGTCACAGGTCAGCACAGCAGCAGCAGTCCATGGCGGTTCCTGGTGAGTCCTTTCAGCCTTTGGTGTCCAGTTCCAAGATGATTCCAAGAGTCTCCAAATTGTGGGGAAAATTCCCCTGTACTTATAGTCAGTTCTTACAGTGTTTTACAATGGTAGGGAGAGGAGGTTCCAGCCAGTTACAACTGGTTCTGGGAGTGCCCCCTCTCTCCTTTCAGCACAAGCTCCAAACATCAGTGGGGGGTTAACAACCCTATTGTGTGAGGCCAGGGCATAGTCTTTACAAATGCAGGTGTGCCCCGCCTCTCCCTTCTCTCAGCCCAGGAAGACTATTCAGTATGCAGATGCACCTCTGTGACACCTCCACCCTCCCTGTGTACAGGCTGTCTGAAAAGTATGCACAAAGCCCCAACTGTCACTCTGCCCACACGTGGATTGAAGTCAAGCTGCAAAACACCAGAGTCATAAGCACAGATAAATGTGCACTTTCTAGAAGTGGCATTTCTGTGATAGTAATAAAAACTACACCCACACCAGTAAGCAGTATTTATTATCACCATCACAACCATACCAAACACGCCTACGCTACCACTCATAAATCAGACAATTCCCCTTACACATAAGGCAGGGCACTTCTAATGCAATCCTATGAGAAGGCAGCACTCACAGCAGTGAGACACCAAGTTAGGCTGTTTGTCACTACCAGGACAGGCCATGCAATATGGCACATGTCCTGCCTTTCTACATACATGGCACCCTGCCCATAGGGCTAGCTAGGGCGTACCTTAGGGGTGACTTACATGTAGTAAAAGGGGAGTTCTGGGCCTGGCAAGTAAGTTTAGATGCCAGGTCCCTGTGGCAGAAAACTGCGCACACAGGCCCTCCGCTAGCAGGCCTGAGACAGGTTTGAAAGTCTACTTCAGTGGGTGGCGCAAGCAGCGCTGCAGGCCCGCCCACTAGTAGTATTTAATTTACAGGCCCTGGGTATAGAGATACCACTGTACAAGGGACTTATAGGTAAATTAAATATGCCAATTAGGTATAAGCCAATCATACCAACTTTAGATGGGAGAGCACCTGCACTTTAGCACTGGTCAGCAGTGATAAAGTGCTCAGAGTCCTAGAGCCAACAGCGAGAGGTCAGAAAAACCAGGAGGAAGGAGGCAAAAAGACTGGGGATGACCCTGCGTAAGGCAAAAAGTCCAACAGCTAGCAAATCACTATATTTGAAAATTTCAGTGACAGAGAGGCACACAAGTCAAAGATTACCACTGTTGTTCACTGATGACACAAGGGAGAAATTCGAGACAATATACATTTTAGGGTATGTACTTGGGGCTCAAAAGAGAATATAGTTGGCAGTGCTTCTATGGTGAGCAGTACCGAACTCAAGGCAGCATCTGCCAATTACCTCCCAAATCTACAGGCCTGGGGCTGAAGTTAAAGTAATCCCGAATACGTCTGGAAGCAGCCTAGTGTCATTGACTAGCTTTGTTGTAGTACAGGCGTGGTCAGGGATGAATAATGCTCACCATAAACTGCAACAGAAGGCAACAGCTTTGTGCCTGTGCCAAATAACTTACAGGAGATGGTACTAGTTGATCACAAAGCAGCTGGCAGGAGGCAGACTTCATGAGCTAGAGCTAGGCTAATCCCATGATTTCTCCCTAAGTTATATTTGGTGATCTGCACTTTGAACTTCACTGACAGACTGCCACTCTCCTTGAAAGACAGAGTCCAGCAGCAGTTTTGCCTTGCACAGACTTGCCAAAATATCACTTCTCTTTAGTCATCGAGCCAGGCTTTGCTCCAGTCTGGCAAGGAAGATAACAATTTTAAAAAATCCTTTATCTGGATCACAGATTTCTCTACGTAAAAATGAAGTGCATCTTATCCATAGGTGATAGAACAACATGGAACAAAGAAGACCAGTACCTATGGTCGTCCATGCCAAAATAACCATCTCAAACTTTTAAATATTGGGGGAGGGGTGGTTCCTTTAATCCTTTGACATGATCACTGTATGATGATGGCATGAAGGACTCATGCTCAACTGTACCTTCTCCTGAATTGGTGTGAGGTTGTCCTAATAGAAAGTAATTCCCAGACGTGGGGTCAGAATCTTCAGAGACATGGATACTTGCATAAACAGTGGGACGGGCTAGTAACATTCTGACAAATGCACTGTGGTTACAGGGACAACCACCCACAATGAAAAAATACCACTGTCTTTAGGCTTACGAGAAAGGGGTTTGGACATGCAGGCTCCTAGGCCCGAGATAGACCCTGAACAGCTATGCAGGATCTCAGCCTCCATTTTGAAGGCACAAACACTTGAGATCTGATGGACTCAGAAGGACACTTAGACATGCACGCAGACCTCACACTTCCTCAAACTCATACACTGATGTGCACATAAACCCTCCATACATATTCCTGACATTATGGTTGTAAATGATCCTGATTAAAGGAGGGAGAATGGACTTTTCACACTGGGGAAGCCGGTAGGCAAATTGACAAAAGGTTTATGTAAAAGACATATTCCTTAGCTATTATCTTCACAGCTACAACCACCAGTCTCTCTTTGATGGTGTAGAAAGAGCAATAGCCACTAACAGGGGTTTGCTTTGTTTTGCTAAACTCTGGACCCTTGCAGTCAGTTATTGATGGACCCTCAATGGGTTTGTAATCGACCATGAAATCAACATTTGGTTCTTAGTCTTGTGGCCAGGATCTGAAAATATGAAGGGCCCACAAGAGGGCATATCCCTGTTTCTCAACAGCAGGATAGTTCTTATTCCTAAGAAGCAGTCTGCAGCTGATGTCACTGAATGATATATTTCCTCTTTGTGTTAAACTGTGCTTAACTGTCCTAACACCCTTGTCTGTGGCATCTATCTGGACAATGAAATATTGACCATAATCAGGAGCCTTAAATAAAAGGTGACCAGCACAGTTCAGCCTTCTGATCATCAGTGGTCTTCTTAGTTTGGATTTAAGGGCTGTCAAAGGTGAAACTATAGTACAACAGATGGCCACAAATTTCCAATAATTGCTGGTGAGGCCCAACAAGTCTGTCATCTGGAACGGGCAAATAAGAACCTCCCACAACATCATTTATTGGGCTTTCACCCACAGGGGTCGAATCTTCTCACTGTTCACTTGCTGTTCACTTGCTATCCGAGGTAATTGACCATGGAATGATCAACTTAACATCTGGTTTCCGTGATGGCCAATTTGGTGCTGTGCAGCTAATTAATCTAGGTAAGCCATACAGAACTCTTGCAGGACTGACAATACATAATTGTCTAGGAGCTGAAAGGAGGCAGGGCCATTCTTTATTCCCAAGGGCATGACCTTAAACTGGCAGAAGTCTTGTGAGATGAAGAATAGCATGGGACACGGACACTGTGATCTGCCACTGGTTAAATCCTTGAAATTGAGCATTCAATTCTCTTTCATGTGCATAGAATCAAGAAGGGTGTCACTGTCTTCCTCAACTGGTTCAGAGACTGCAATGATAATGCATTTTGTATTAAGTATGATTTTACCCTATTAATATGGAAGTCTCATTGGGATCCCTTGTGGTACTATGTCAATCATTTAATTAACATGAGAAATATTTTGATTGTGGTGTGGGTCATAACATTTAGTCTCCAGAACATGAGAGCAAACAGTCTTCAGAATACAGTCCTCCTTCTATTCATGGTTAGCAAGGACATTCTTCTGATCAAAGCACTCTTTCATCACTGCTTAACCATGTTGGTTAAACTGTTTTGGTAGTCCATCTAGCTGCCCCTTATGAAAGCAATAGGTCCTTGGACAAGTAGCCCACAAAGGAGTTCGGAGGGTTTACGCCCTACACTTTTTTGTAGTATCTCTTTGTAGGCAAAGATAACATATGGGAAGAGAATGTCCAACTTCCACTTGAGGGGCTCTGTCAGAGTCCAGTTTATGCTCTTTGGGATCTTGTTAAATCATTTTAATAGCCTATTGTTCTGGGTGTGGCAAAAAGAAGATAAGTGTAGGCCACAGCAAACTCTTCCCCTGTGGCTCTGAGAAAGGGTGAGATGATGTTGGTCCTTCTGTCAGAAACTGTTTGGGGAATTTAACCTCATAAAAGATACTTAAGAGATAGTACAATTATGGTCCTCAGAGGTCTGCCTCGGCATACTTGGAGGCATGAGTCACAACAAGGATACACTTGCTGTGTGAAGGTTGTGCATGGATCAAAAGGACAAATAATATTGATTTATACTGGTTCAAAATGCACATCCTCTATTAAATGTACTAGTGATCTCTATCTGGCCACTGTACTTGTTATTGGCCTGACAAGCCACCACATCCAACAGAACCTTTTAAATTCCTGATCCATGCAAGATCAGTGGAACAGAGGTAGAAACTGGCACCTATCCTCTTTAATACCTACGCATCATGTTACGGGTAGTTCATAGGCCAATTGCATCACAAATTCTGGTGTGCTTATGAGAAAAGCATTCTCTTGATGGCTTTTAGCTCTGGGTCAGAAGCCTCACTGTAAAGGGCTCCATCTTCTTGTGCCATCCTCAACTTTGTGAAAATTCCTCATATGATGGTCCTCCAGCAGCTAACTGTTCCTGAAGCTGTGGAAGGGTTCAGGCTCCAACCGACATTCTGCATCAGTGCACTTATTTTTCTTTCTGGCTGGAGCAGGGGCACATGTTCTTGGACCCCTGCCTTCTTAGAGTCAACCCTGGACTTCCATAGCATTGTTATTTTTAGAATAGACAGGTGTTAAAAATGGGGTCTCTAGTTGGCAGTCAGTTTGCACTCTGCCCAAGCAGGGACTCTCTCTCTAGTCAGGGCAAAGGAGATACACACTTAAGATAACCCATATCTCAAAGGCAATGTGTAAAGTATTTGTACCAACACACACAGTAATACAGTGAAAACACTACAAAATGGACATCACATCAGTTTAGAAAAATAAGGAATATGTATCTAAATCAAGCAAGACCAAAACAACAAAAATCCAACATACACAAGTCAAGATATGAATTTTCAAAAGAATCTTACCCCATAGAAAACAATGGAAACTGTGATTTTACGCAAAGTACCTGGTTTTCATAAAAAATAAAGCCTCTCGGGCAAGTGTGTGTCAGAAATGTCAGGGATGCATCGCCTATTTTAGCAGCGAAGTGGGTGGTGCATCGTTTTTCAGCCATTGTTGTAGATGGTGCATCATCATTTTCCTCCCCGCACGGCATTCTGTGTGTGGATTTCAGTCCTTGATCTGCCAACTTCACCTCTCAAGGGCACCACTTGGCAGAGAGGAGTCTCAGATGAGAGTCCAGGTGCTGGCAGAGGAAGTCATTAATGGACCTGAGACTTAAAAACAGGAGGCCCTTGGAGATTCTTCACAAACAGGTATATACCACAATTTCCAGTCTAGGCCAACCCAGGAAAGCACAGTCACAGGCAAAGCAGCAGCACTCCTCCTCCAGCTCCTCTCCTGGGCAGAGGTTCATCTTGATTCCAGAGTTAATAAAAAAATCTGGGGTTTTGGGTCCACTACTTATACCCCTTTCTGATTTTGAAGTAGGGAACTTCAAAGGAAAGTCTCTGTTGTTTACAAGATCCTGCCTTGCCCAGGTCTGGCTCCAGACTCATCCCATGGGGATGTAGACTGCATTGTGTGAGGGCAGGCACAGCCCATTCAGGTGTAATTGACCATTCCTCCCGCCACTCTAGCTCAGATGGTCACTGTCTAGAGAGGATTCACAAACAGCCCAACTGTTGGTCTGACCCAGACAGGGAATACACAAGCAGGCAGAGTCACAGAATGTTTTAAGCAAAAGTGGCATTTTCAAACTGTCAATTTAAAAACCAACTTTAGCAAAAGATATATTTTTAAATTGTGAGTTAAGAGACACCAAACTCCATTTTACTATGTGCTCCCAAAGTGAAATGACACTTACATGATATTTAAAGGCAGCCCTCATGTTAACTTTCAAGAGAGATAAACCTTGCAACAGTGAAAACTAAATTTGTAAGACACAGCAGTACTTGTCCCATCTTTAACGTACACTGCACCCTGCCTATGGGGCTACCTAGGGCCTTACATGTATAAAAAGGGGAGGGTTAGGCCTGGCAAGTGGGTACACTTTCCAGGTTGAATTGGCAGTTTACAACTGCCCACACAGACACTGCTGTGAAAGGTATGAGCCATGTTCACAGGGTTACTCATGTGAGGGGCACAACCAGTGTTGCGGGCCCACTAGTAGCATTTGATTTACAAGTCCTGGGCACCTCTAGTGCACTTTACTAGGGACTTACTAGCAAATCAAATGTGCCAATCATGGAAATGCCAATCAGCAATACAGTTTCCACAGACAGCATAAGAACTTTAGCACTGGTTGGCAACAAAAACTAGTCAGAAAAAGTAGGAGGAAAGAGGCAAAAAGTTTGGGGATTGTTAAAAATTGGGTCTTTGGTTGGCAGTCAGGTTACCCCTGTCCAAGCAAGGACCCTCACTCTAGTCAGGGTAAAGGAGAATCACCCTCAGCTAACACCCGCTCACCCCCTTGGTAGCTTGGCACGAGCAGGCAGGTTTAATTTCAGAGTTCTAGGTATAAAGTATTTGTACCAACACACACAGTAACTTATTGAAAACACTACAAAACGACACAACACAGGTTTAGAAAAATAGAAAATATTTATCTAAACAAAAAATGTTTAAAACAAAAGTCCAACATACACAAGTCAAGTTATTAATTTTAAAAGCAAAAGAGTCTTAAATCCGTTTGTAAAAAGGTAAAAACACTGTTAGCGTTGAAAAGTACCTGGGTAGCATCAAAATAACAAGCACAGGTGAGTGTGCGTCGAAAAAGGTTAGCAATGAGTCAATTTCTCACCGCAAGCGAGACCGTGCATTGGTTCTCCTTCTCTGGTGGGGTCGGCATGCATCGTTTTCCTCCCTGCAGGAGAGTGATGCGTCGATCCGTGCAAGCACTCAGGTTCGGGCAGGTGTTGCGTCATTTTTCCGCACCTAGCAAGGTTTGCGTAGAAAATCCTGCTGCACGGTATCAGCAAAACCACGCTGTCTGGGTTTCGATGTAACCAGCCTCCATTAGCGGTGTAGCACGTCGTTTCTCCAGCCGCGTGCGTCAATCTTCCAGCTGCACTGCAGGTGGAACGTCGATTTCTTCAGCGAAGCCTGCAGCACATCATTTTTTCAGCCACGCCTCGGAGGTTGCATCGGAAATTTCCCCGCACGGTGGTCTGTGCGTGGATTTTCATTCTTGGTCTGCCAGCTTCACCTGTCAAGGCCCCAGGAACAGGATAGGGCACCACTTGGCAGGGCAGGAGTCTCAGCAGAGAGTCCAGGTGCTGGCAGGGGAAGTCTTTGATGGCCCTGAGACTTCAACAACTGGAGGCAAGCTCAACACAAGCCCTTGGAGTTTTCTTCACAAGCAGGAATGCACAACAAAGTCCAGTCTTTGTCCCCTTCCACCAGGCAGAAGCAGCAACTGCAGGATAGCTCCATAAAGCACAGTCACAGGCAGGGCAGCACTTCTCCTCATCTCTTCAGCTCTTTTCCAGGCAGAGGTTCCTCTTGATTTCCAGAAGTGATCTAAAGTCTGTGGTTTTGGGTGCCCTTCTTATACCCACTTTGGCCTTTGAAGTAGGCTTACTTCAAAGGAAAGTCTCTCTTGTTTGTGAAATCCTGCCTTGCCCAGGCCAGGGCCCAGACATACACCAGGGGGTTGGAGATTGCATTGTGTGAGGGCAGGAACAGCCCTTTCAGGTGTGAGTGGCCACTCTTCCTCTCCCTCCTAGCACAGATGGCTCATCAGGATATGCAGGCTACACCACAGCTCCCTTTGTGTCACTGTAAATAGAGAGATGCAAACAGCCCAACTGTCAAAGTGACCCAGACAGGGAATCCACAAACAGGAAGAGTCACAGAATGGTTTAAGGAAGAAAATGCCCACTTTCTAAAAGTGGCATTTTCAAACACACAATCTTAAAATCAACTTTCACTAAAAGATTTATTTTTAAATTGTGAGCTCAGAGATCCCAAACTCCACATGTCTATCCGCTCCCAAACGGAATCTATGCTTTGATCATATTTAAAGGCAGCCCCCCTGTTAACCTATGAGAGGAGTAGACCTTGCAACAGTGAAAACCGAATTTGGCAGTATTTCACTGTTAGAACATCTAAAACACATTAGTGTATGTCCTACCTTATACATACACCCCACCCTACCCATGGGGCTACCTAGGGCCTACCTTACGGGAAACATCCTTTATGCCGACTTTTTTATAACGAAGTCCTGGTTAACGAAAGCGGAACAACGCTTTCTTTAACCACGACTTTGTTATTTTGTGCCTTAACCACGCATGTCCTGAACAACGAACATGCATGGTTAAGGTACAAACAAGGGAGTCGGCTGAGGAGGACGACGCAGATGACGAGGCGACGACTCAGGTAAGTGGGGTTTTTAGGTTTTGGGGAGGGGGTGGGGGGTCGGGGGTTTAAGGTTTTGGGGTGGGGTTGGGGGGTGGGGCGTTTTTGGTTTTGGGGAGGGGGTGGGGGGTAGGGGTTTTAGGTTTTGGGGTGGGGTTCGGGGGTGGGACGTTTTTGGTTTTGGGGAGGGGGTGGGGGTCGGGGGTTTTAGGTTTTGGGGTGGAGTTGGGGGGGTGGGGCGTTTTTGGTTTTGGTGAGGAGGTGGGGGGTCGGGGTTTTAGGTTTTGGGGTGGGGCGTTTTTGGTTTTGGGGAGGGGGTGGGGGGTCGGGGTTTTAGGTTTTGGGGTGGGGCGTTTTAGGTTTTGGGGTGGGGTTGGGGGGTGGGGCGTTTTTGGGGAGGGGGTGGGGGGTCGGGGTTTTAGGTTTTGGGGTGGGGTTGGGGGGGTGGGGCGTTTTAGGTTTTGGGGAGGGGGTGGGGGGTCACGGTTTTAGGTTTTGGGGTGGGGTTGAGGGGGTGGGGTGAGGCATGCAGGATCAATGGGTGCCTGTTACTAATGACTTTACCAGGAATGCCTTTACAACAAAATATCGTTGTTAAGGCATTCGTGGTAAAGGCATTAGTAGTAACAACGAGGTCGGTGTTCCGACCTCGTTGTTTAGGCACCCGTTGTTTTGTCAGTCGGCATTCCGTCGTACAACCCTACCTTAGGGGTGTCTTACATCTAAAAAAGGGACAACCAGTGCTGCAAGCCCACTAGTAGCATTTGATTTACAGGCCCTGGGCACCTCTAGTGCACTGTACTAAGGACGTACCAGTAAATCAAATATGCCAATCATGGAGATCCAATTACATACACATTTTGTATAGGAGCACTTGTACTTTAGCACTGGATAGCAGTGGTAAAGTGCCCAGAGTAACAAAAACAGCAAAAACAGAGTCCAGCACACAACAACAACCTGGGAAACAGAGGCAAAAAGTTTGCGGAGACCACGCCAAGGATGCCAAGTCTAACAGGGATGACCCTGCAAAAAGGGCCAGTTCCAACAACAAGTTGTTTATGTGGAACAGGATGTCTTGTGGCTTTCACTCGGGCAACAGTTCAATCTTAATCGTCCGGCCTTCAAACATTATGGCATTTTGTCTAAGGCAATTTCCAAGGCATTTGTGAGGTTTTGTGAGTCATCATCCCTCTACCCAGAGGCATGAAAAGCAGCCTTTTTCACAAATGCTCCAGGCTTTTTGGGACAGTTTCAGAAATTTCACTCCCAGTAATGAAATGGATAATTTATTATGAGGCGAAGCTTGCAGTGCCATAGCAATGCCATGTGCATGCTTCTTTATATATAGCCTTTTTGGCATTTTAAATACTTTTTAAGCAGGCCTAAAACCAAGAACAGATGCTGGAACTGTATTAAGTGTGTGTCTTACTTTAGTACATGATATTGACATGACCACCTGTATATGCGTTTTTGGAGAAAAATCGCCATCTGTCGAAAACATCCACAGCATCGAAAAAGTCATTCGGCTCTCCCATCAATCTGTCAAAGGTTTATGTCAAAGCCAAGCATACATTATGTACAGTTTGTTTGCCACAGTCATTCACCTGATAAAGAGCAAAAGGAAAGGTAATTTACCATCACCCTACGACCATTGATGGAATGCCCTAACCACTGGGTAATAATTTGACCTTCAATCGCTTCTGGTTTCCTCTTTTCTACTATTTTGTGAGAAACCACCTCTGAAAAACGAAGATCTTGCTGAAAATCCTCTGGCAGAAGATGAGGTCGCAAAGCTACCATGACGTGACTTGTTTGTTTTCTCATTGTCCATTCCCCCTTCTCCCAGCACCACTACTCATTTATTCATGCAGGCTGCCTAAACATAGCTGCCAAGATGCTCCATGTCACGCGTCTTCTTCAGAAAATCCTGCCCTTTTAGAATATACCAGGTTGCTTTCTGAGACGTCTAGTTTTGATTTCAACATCAAAAAATCCCAGCATTCTAATTGATCCTAGCTAAAAAGGAAGAAGTTGTCATGATATGAAATGGTGGCAGTTAGCAGCAGCATAACGCTTTCAAAGAAGGATAGGCAAAATGGTCACAAACTATGTGCCCACCACACTTACAATTATAAAGAATGTTGTAAATCAACTCAGAATTATGTGACTAATAAGAACACTTGGGCCCTGATTTGTACTTTTTGGTGACAAACTGCACTAATGCAGTTTTGCACCAAAAAGTTTAGCACCGGCTTGCACCATTTTTGTGCACCAGCCGGGCACCATATTTATGGAATGGTGCAAGCTGGTGCAAAGGGCAGGCTAGCGTGAAAAAAATGATGTTAGTTGGGCGAGGCTGGCAGTAGGGAAGAAGGGTATTTTGCACCAATAAATTACTCTAACCTGCCTTGAGTCATTTTCTGATGCAAAACCATCCATACCACATGACTCCTGTCTTAGAAAAGACAGGAGTCATGCCCACCACCCCAATGACCAGCACAGGAGACCAGGGTCCCCTTTACGCATGGCCATTGCACCCAGTGCCATGTAGCGGGCCCATTTCAGGGCCCAATTGGCACTTAAAAAAATATATACTTACCTATACTTATACTTACCTGTGATGGGGTCCCCCATCCTCCGCTGTCCCTCTGGTGTGAGTGGTGGTGTCCCTGAGGTCTGGGGGGTGCACCTGTGGGCTTATTCCATGGTGTTCCACCATAGAAAAAGGCCCACATGTCCCCTAACGCCTGCCCTGACCCAGGTGTTACAAAATGTTGCAAAGCAAGCTTTGCACCATTTTTTGACCCTTCCTCCCTCCCGTGCTTGATTTTAGCACGGGGAGGGGGTAAATATGGCGCTAAGGCCATAGAGTCATTTTTGCACGGGAAGGCCTACTTTGCATCTCATTGACTCAAAGTAGGTTTCCACGTCCCAAAAATTAATTTAACTCCATAAATTTGGCGTTAGACTGGTTTAGCGCCAAAGTACAAATATGGAGTTAGTTTTGCACCGAACTTGTGCTAAAAGAAATTATGCTAATTTGGCACAAAACAAGTATAACTATACCCCTTGGACTCTTGGCTCATTTTTCTGCATGCTCATGGAATTCCTCATTGATTGAGGATATTGTTATAATGTATTGAAGGGATTACTATATTCCATTAGTTATACTTTGCTAGATAAACTGCTTCAACTCTTTCCTTCTTGCACTTCCAAAGTGCTTCTTACAGTGTTTTCAACTGATGGAAAATGCTGCAGCCCGAGCCCCTATTCACGGGCTAGGCACTCTCAAATGGCCATTTGTCTTGCCACTTTCCCTTGGCCGCCAATGGATAGCTAAAGTGCTTTTAGCCTCTTCATTTACCCAAAGACATTTTACAGTCACTGACTCATCTTTATTCAGAGGACGCGTATGCATTACTGTACAAGCAGATCTTGAAATCTTGCATTATCAATCTTTTGATGAACAAAAAAGTTTGAGGTATTAGGATGGGTGACCGTGCCTTCTTAGTATTTAGGTAATTAAGGACAGTTTTAATATGTTTACGCACAAAGCAGTGCAGCAAACAAAGTCACTTCACGAAAGGGAAGGTATGACAGTATTGGTCCCTCTCCTTCAGCTGGTGCATATTTGACTTCCTTTTGGCACCGCACACGCCTTTGCACTATAGTCCAAGACATGTGTGCATGATGTCAAGTATTGGTTTTGTACTGGAAGAGACAGAGGGGCATATATTCAAGGAAGTGATGCAGGGCAGCACTACACCAAAATTGGTAACGCTGCACTGCATCACTTCGGTAATGCAGGGATGCGCCGTATTTACAAAAATACGGTGCACCCTTGTGTGTGCCCTAGCGCTAGCACTACATTTAGCTGCCAACGCAGGCATCCTTGCACCATAGCACAAGGGTGTCTGCTTTGAAGGGAATGATTATTTATGTGCAGGAAGGTGTCCCTTTCTGTACATAAAAAATAAATAATGGTGATTTGGCACTTCTATGTGTGCTTATAGAAGTAGCAAATCGACATTCTTTAATGATTGCTTATGCGCACAAAGAGACACCTTCCTGCACAAAAACAATCATTTATGGCATTTTGCTCTTTCTATGTGTGCTGCAGGACACAGCACACATAGAAAAAGTGAAAACGAAGAGAAATAAAAGTACTTCTCCTCGTTGCGCCATGTTAACACCACCCCTGGAGTTTTTGGTGCTGCCTCAGATTTATGACTCCTTGTAAATCTGGAGCAGCGTCAAAAGCAATAGGTGTTGTGGTGGAATGCCTACCGCAACACCCATTGCATGCCCCTCTGCCGTAAAAAACTGCATCAGAGGGGCCCATAATGATAAGGTGGCGTTAAGCCACAAAAAGTGGCTTAGCACGACCTTGTAAATATGGCGCAGTGCACAGCACCATCGGAGCATCACAAAAAGTGACGCTATGGTGGAGCTAGGGGCTTGTAAATATGCCCCATATTTTAACACTCATAACTTTGTTAGTTAGCTGTATGTTCGTACACACCATAATGGCATATTTAAGGAAAGGAGCGCTGCACCTAGGGTGGTGCAGGGTGGGGGGCAATAGGCTTAAACATTTTTACGCTATTGATGTACTGTTCAGGGTTAGTGACAACATTTTGGTGCTAACCCTGAACAGTACATAGGGGCCTATGGTGAGCAATGGTATGCCCTGAGCAGGCGTTAAAGTGTCGAAAAAAATGACTCAAAGAAATGTCTTAGATTTCTTTGCATAATTTGTTTGGCCCCCCTATTGGGGGAACATCCCCTTTACATACATTATTCCTGGAGCAGGCAAAATGTAGCGCAAAGGGTACAAAGTGGTGCAATGAATACATTGCGCCACTTTGTACTAGGCTCTCTTAATTCAGGGCAAAACACAAATGATGGACGGATTGCAGGACCAATCAAACATTCACCCCCAGTCACAGATCTGGGTTTAATCCATTGTTCTTTTGCTCACCATGCCACACCAGTTTAGACCCAGCCATATGCAAATCAGTCTTGACCCTGTTCCTCATGGGAACAGTCCAGCCCGAACTGCCAGGCCAGGTCCTCCCTGGACTGGAAACAAGCATCCTGGGACCTGTTTCAGGGTTTCACCCTTCATCAGCCAGGCTAGCTTGAATCCAGTGGCATAGTGAGCCCGGGACCCATGTCTGGGCATACCTGGCGCACTTATGGCGGCAAAAGCAAAGCAAAACACAAATGATGGACGGAATGCAGAACCAATCAAACATTCACCCCCAGTCACAGATCTGGGTTTAATCCATCGTTCTTTTGCTCACCATGCCACGCCAGTTTAGACCCAGCCATATGCAAATCAGTCTTGACCCTGTTCCTCATGGGAACAGTCCAGCCAGAACTGTCAGGCCAGGTCCTCCCTGGACCGGAAACAAGCGCCCAGCCATATGCAAATCAGTCTTGACCCTGTTCCTCATGGGAACAGTCCAGCCCGAACTGCCAGGCCAGGTCCTCCCTGGACCGGAAACAAGCATCCTGGGACCGGTTTCAGGGTTTCACCCTTCATCAGCCAGGCTAGCTTGAATCCAGTGGCATAGTGAGCCCAGGACCCACGTCTGGGCATACCCGGCGCACTTATGGCAGCAAAAGCAAAGCAAAACACAAATGATGGACGGAATGCAGAACCAATCAAACATTCACCCCCATTCACAGATCTGGGTTTAATCCATCGTTCTTTTGCTCACCATGCCACCCCAGTTTAGACCCAGCCATATGCAAATCAGTCTTGACCCTGTTCCTCATAGTAACAGTCCAGCCCGAACTGCCGGGCCAGGTCCTCCCTGGACCGGAAACAAGCATTGGTGTGCCCCCTTTTGATGCCTGCTCTGAGCAAGCGTTGAAAGTGCCCAAAAAAATGACACAAGGAAATCTGTTATATTTCCTTGCACCATTTTTTGGCCCACCTAATGGGGAATGCGCCCTTTGCATACATTATGCCTGGCGCAGGCATAATATAGCGCAAAGTGTTTCACCGTGGCTCAATGCAAGCATTGTGCGTACTAAATATGGTGCAGGTATTTTGGCCTCATTGGGCCACATTAGCATTAAAAAAATGCCGCTAATGTGGTGCAACGAGGTGCTAGGGGCTCTTAAATATGCCCTAGGTTTATGTCACCTTATAAGCCCTTTGTGCCACATCATGCATAATATATGCATGATGTATGCAAAGGGGACGTTCCCTTGTTAGAGAATCACTAAAAATGGCGCAATGGAATCTACAAGATCCTAAAGCAGGTGTTAAAATGAGGCTCCCATTGATTTCAATTTTCAATCTTACCACTATACTGAATTAGTGCAATTTTTTATGCTAATCCAGTATAGCATTGCAATAGTGTAAACAAATGACACTAGTGTCACTAACATGCACCCTGGTGCGCCATATTATAAATACGGCGCTACCATGGTGGCGTTAGGGGATGCAAGGGGCCCGCAAGAAAAGTGGCGCATCACTAGTGATGCTCCACTTTCTTGTAAATATGGGGCATATTTATACTCTGCTTGTGTCTGCTTGTGTCAAATTCAGCTCAAACATAATTCCATATTTATAATTTGATGTTAGACACATCTAACATCACAATATAGGCGTTCACACCATTTTTTGGACGCATGCACCTACCTTGCGTCCCTTCTAAAAATTAGTGCTATCCCCATAGTCCCATATTTCTCCACCCGTGCTAAAATGACGCATGGGTGGGAGGAGGGGCTAAATAATGGAGCATAGCTTGCTTTGCACCATTATTTAACTCTTGGGTCAGACCAGGCGTTAGAGGACCTGTGGACCCATTTCCATGGTTAAACACCATGGAATGGGTCAACATGTACCCTCCCCAAGCCCAGGAACACCCCCACCCACACCAGAGAGACACCAGAGGACGGGGGACACCCTCCCAGGTAAGTAGGGTAAGTATTGGTAAGTATTTTTAAATAAAAAAATGTAACGTACCATTGGCATGGCACAGGGTGCAATGACTATGACCAGGGGACACTTGTTCCCTGTGCTGGCCATTGGGGTGGTTGGCATGACTCCTGTCTTTCCTAAGACAGGAGTCATGTTTTTGGTGGTTGTGTGCCAGAAAATGGCGCTAGAGGCATTTTTTTTGCCTCTAATCAGGCTAGCGTCATTTTCTGACGCACAATCCCCTCCTTCCCTACCACCACCCCCACCCGGCTAGTGTCTTCTTCTAAGACGCTAGCCCAAGTTTAGCACCAGCTTGCACCATTCAATAAATACAGCTCCCGGATGCCGTTGTTAAACGACATAAGCCAGCACTAAACTTTTTGTTGCATTAGCTCAGTTTTGATGCAAAAATCATAAATATGGGCTTATGTCCCTTGATCTGACTACTCAAGATGAATTATTGTAGCTTGCCAACAAGCAAGCGCTGCTGGAGCAGGCAGCTAAATCTTCCTACGTTATATCAGTTTACCACTAGAGGGCGATCCAGCCATAAATTAGTACAATTTCAAAGCAATTGTTATCTTAAGTGTCCGAGGTGAAATTACGAAAATAGATAAATAATATGGTTGTGATTGGAATTGTTTTGCTGCACAGTGCTGGTTTGAATTCTGCATTCTCTGGACTAGACTGTCCGTAATCAAGCTCAAGATTGTTTACAGTGGGCTGAGATTGTCCAGAGACACACTAATGATAATAGCTTTGCAGAATAAATACATTGGGGTGCAGTTCTAAAAAAATTGTCAATTACAAATGATTTTCCTCTTAAGCAGCGCCATTAACGCCATTAACAGTAACAAAGGCACATTTTTCACTTAAGGCAACCTCCTAATCTACAGCATTTGTCTGGCACCACAGGCAGATTACAAACTTCATAAGAAAAGAAAGACATTCCTTCTACATGTGCAGTTACACATGGTGCTTAGTTCATTGTAGAAAAAAGCATATTTTAATAAATAAAATTACACATAAATGAAAACATTCCATTATGTACAACAGGAGATATTATTTTTTTTAAATTGAGGGGCATATTTATGAGCCCCTAGGGCCATCGGGTGTTGTTAGAGGAGAAATGTTGCAGCACACATAGAAGGAGCAAATTGCCACTGAAGATTGTATTTGTGGATGAAGGTGTCCCTTCCTGCACAAAAACAATCTCCCTCTCAGAGCAGCCAATCTTGGACTATGGTGCAAGGGTGGTTACCTTGGTGCGTGGCAGCAAGTTTTGCGCCAGCGCTGGGGGCGAAACACAGAGGTGTGCCATATTACTGTAAGTACGGTGCATCCCTGTGTTTTGAAAATTATGGTATGTGGTGCTGCCAAATCTACTGCACTTTAATAGGGACTTACTAGTAAATCAAATATGCCAATCATGGATAAACCAATTACATACACATTTTGTATAGGAGCACTTGCACTTTAGCACTGGTTAGCAGTGGTAAAGTGCACAGAGTAACAAAAGCAGCAGCAGAAACAGTCCAGTACACATCAACAACCTTGGAAACAGAGGCAAAAGGTTAAGGAGACCACGGCAAGGATGAAAAGTCTAACACGTGTGTCCCCCAGCTGAAAGTGGGGAGTAACTGCCAAACCTCATGGGAGTTCTCATCACTAAGGCGGAAGAATCTGAACAGACCATCAGCATTGGCGTGTTCTGTAGCAGGGCGGTGTTCCACCGCAAAGTCCATCCCCTGTAGGGAAATGGACCACCTCAACAGTTTTGGATTCTCACCCCTCATCTGCATTAACCATCTGAGGGGCCTGTGGTAGGTCTAAACCCTGAAGTGAGTCCCAAACAAGAAGGGCCTTAGCTTCTTCAGCGCCCAGACCATAGCAAACGCTTCACGTTCTATGGCACTCCACCTAGGTTCCCTGGGAGGTAACCTGCTGCTAATGAAGGCTACAGATTGATCTAGGCCCTCTTCATTAAGCTGTGAGAGTACTGCTCCAATACCATGCTCTGAGGCATCTGTTTGCACAACAAACTCCTTGGAGTAGTCAGGTGCCTTCAGCACAGGTTCTGTGCACATGGCAGCCTTCAGGGCATCAACATCAGTCTGGCGAGCCTCTGTCCAGATCACCTTCCTGGGCTGCTTCTTAGAAGTTAACTCAGTCAAGGGGGTAACAATGGTACCATATCCCTTGGCAAACCTCCTGTAGTATCCTTTGAGACCTAAGAAGGCTCTCACTTCAGTCTGGGTCTTGAAGGGTATCAATCTTGGGCTGTAGGGGTGCCACCTGGCCACTCCCCACCTGGTGTCCCAAGTATCCAAGAGAATACTGCTCTATTTGGCGCTTGCTTGCCATAATAGTGAGGCCTGACTTCTGCAGGGCCTCTAACACTCTCCAGAGGTGTTGCAGATGTTCCTCCCATGTGGAATTAAACACAGCAATGTCATCCAGGTAGGCAGCACTGAACTCATCCAGCCCAGCCAACACCTGGTTGACCAACCTCTGAAAGGTAGCAGGGGCATTCTTCATCCCAAATGGCATCACTTTAATTTGAAAGTGTCCATCTGGGCTAGAAAATGCTGACCTCTCCTTGGCCCCCTCAGTTAAGGCAATCTGCCAATACCCAGACGTTAAGTCAAATGTACTGAGGTACTGGGCAGCTCCCAACTGGTCAATGAGCTCATCAGCTCAGGGGATGGGGTGTGCTTCAGTCTTGCTGACCGCATTGACACCCTGGTAGTCCACACCGAACCTGATTTCTGGGGTGCCACCAGGTGCCGCAGCCTTTGAGACCAATACCACTGGGCTGGCCCAAGAACTGCTGGAATGCTCAATAACACCTAGGGTTAATATTTTGGATCCTTCATCCTTAATGCAAGCCCTGCCCCTGTCAGTCACCCTGTAAACCTTTTGTTTAATGGGTGTACTGTCCCCAGTGTCGACATCATGTGTGCACAAGTGTGTGACCCCTGGGATCAGGGAAAACAGTGAGGCGAACTGTTCCAACATGTAGCAACAGTCACTCCGCTGCTCCTCAGTCAGGGAGAGGATCACTCCCTCCACAAACCCATCTTTCTCTCCTGCAGACAGGAGGTCAGGAAGAGACTCACTCTCCTTCTCTACCCAATCATCTGTTGTTGGGAGCATGGACAGTTCAGTCCGCTTAATGTGTGGCTGGAGGCTGTTGACATGCAAGACCCTTAAAGGGTTCATTGGAGACTGCAAGTCCACCAGGTAGGTGATTTCACTCTTGCGCTCCACCATCTCAAATGGCCCAGTCCACTTGTCCTGGAGTGCCCTAGGCTCCACTCGCGCCATTACCCACATTTTTTGTCCAGGTTGAAACTCAACCAGAGTGGCATTCTGGTCATACCAGCGTTTCATTTCCTTCTAGCTTGCTTCCCTGTTCTCCTGTGTGAGACTTCTGAAGCGGGCAATCTGGTTTCTCAAAGCCAGCATGTAACTGAATACATCCCAGTGGGGTTTACTAGGAGCTTTTTCCAAAGCTTCCTTGACCAGACTTAAAGGTCCCCTCACACGGTGGCCATAGGTCCGCTCCAAGGGACTCAACCCAAGTCCCTTTTGAGGCACCTCCCTGTAGGTGAACAGAAGGCATGGCAAGAGGATGTCCCACTTCCGCCTCAAGGGCTCTGACAGGCCCATGATCATGCCTTTCAAGGTGCAGTTGAATCTCTCATCCACACCATTACTTTGGGAGTGGTAAGGGGTGGTGAACTTGTAGGTTACCCAACACTCCTTCCACAGAGACTTCATATACGTGGATATGAAGTTGGTACCACTTACTTGGGGAACCCCATGCGGGTAAAAACCCCCATCAAAGCACGACCCAACACAGGGGAAGTGCTTGATCTCAAAGGAATGGCTTCTGGGTACCGGGTGGCATGGTCCACCAAGACCAGGATAAACCTGTTGCCCAGGGCTGTCTTGGGATCCAGAGGCCCCACAATGTCAATACCTACCCTCTCAAAGGGAGTACTGACAACAGTTAAAGGTTGGAGGGGAACCTTACATTTCCCCCCACTGTTGCCACTTGACTGACAAGTCTGGCAAGACCTGCAATGTGCATCAGAGTGCTTGCGCATTAGGGGCCAGTAAAAGTGGGTGACAAGCCTCTCAAAGGTCATGTCCTGCCCCAAATGTCCAGCTAAAGGCACATCATGAGCCAACCCCAGTAGGAAGGCCCTGAAGCACTGGGGTACCACCAGCACACGGGCTGACCCAGGCTCAGGAACCTTAGGCTCACTATACAGGAGGGCATCCTCCCAATAGATAAGATTCTGGCTCCTTGCCAGCCGCATGGTCTGCAGCTTGCTGCTGCAAAGCCTCCAGAGTAGGGTATGTCCTCTGTGCTGCACAGAATGCTTCTCTGGTGGGCCCCCCTTCCTGCTGCCACTGCGACAGAGCCTCCACCCTCTGCCAATTGATCGTCACCCACTGTACGTACTTTTTAGTGTTCTCTGGCACAAGGGTTCTCTGGACCATCTGACTGTCCCCTAGTGAGACAAGGGTCATCTCAGTTGGCTCCCACCCACCTGAAACCAACTCCTCCCCAAGCGCTACACTAGCCAAACCCTGGGACGGCACACCAGCGGGTGCCGGTGTACTCTTGGGGAATTTGAAGTCCCCCCCTCACATGACCCACTTGGTCACATGCATAACACTTACATGGGGGTCCCCCTGCCACTGGCTTCCCTTTGGAGAACCATGGCTTCTTCTCACTGGGGGGTTGGGAATCTTTACCCTGGGAATCAGTTTTGGGCCCTTTAGAGAACTCCCCCTGTTTGCCCTTACCCCCGCCTTTCTTCTGAGTTTGACCCTGCCCACCTTTGGAGTGGTCTCCCCCATACCTCTTTTGGACCCTGGTGCTCTCCCAGCAGTCCGCTTCCTGCGCAAGCTTCCTGGTATCAGTCAGCTTGCTGTCAATCAGGTGCTGGCGCAGCTCTGGAAAACATAAACTGTACAAGTGCTCCCAAGCAATCAGATTGTAAAGCCCCTCATACGTTGTTACCTTACTGCCCTTCACCCAACCATCCAGTGACCTGTAAAAAGAATCAACACATTCCAACCATGTTTGGGATTCCTTCTTCTTATAGGACCTAAACTTATCCTTATGCTGCTCAGGGGTGAGACCATATCTTGTGAGTAGGGCATCCTTCATGATAGCGTAGGTAAGATTCTGAGCATCCCCTAAGGCTGTCAGTGTATCCCTCCCCTGTACCTCAAAGTGCTTCCACAGCCCCACCCCGCAATGAGCTTTAGGGACCAGATTCATGTGGAGAGCAGACTCATACCCCTAAACCCACGAGTATATATTGTCCTTCCTTTTGTAATTCTTCACAAGATCTTTTGGAATGTGCACCCTCCTCTCAGAATGCACTGTGATGTGGCTGCCACCATCCCTACTAGACTGGATCCTCTGATCCAGCTCCCACAAGCTGAGCTCATGAGCCAACAACAACGTTTTCTCCTCTATGGCCGTCCTCATTTTCTCCAACTCCCTCTGGTGCTCACTCTCTGCCTGTCTGTCCTGCAATTCTTCAGGGGTCAGACCCTTAGATGAGACACTGCTACCTGCCCTGGATACCCTCTCCTTGGACATAACAGGCCCACCCATAATACCATTGTCTATGGAATGTTCTTCCGACTCCTACTCATCCTCCTCATCCTCTGTATGCCCTTCAGTGCTCTTGGCTGTCACCCAGTCCCTCAGCGCCTTTTGCAGCTCCTCCTTCTTGGATGAGATCTTAATGGGACAGTCAAAACGTTTACAGAAGTGCTTCAACTGAGCCTTTGTATAGCTCTCTAATTTCTCTAGGTCAAAAGTAGCTCCAACTGATGCATCTCCAGATTGGGACATGATGAACAGTCAACAAAAGTGCAAAGTTCCAAAAGGCAGACAACAAGTTCTCAATGAAGTTCAGAAGTAAATCAAAGATTACCACAAAAATGGATGTAGGGAAAAATCCAAGCAAAAGAGAAAGAGAAAAAGCAAAAATCACAAGACAAGTAGTATGTGGTCACGTAGTGGTCTGAACTCAAAACAGTAATGTACACTTAATACCTGTATGTAAAGTACAAAAACAAGTCCAATCCCAACCGCTGATCACCAATGTTAGAAATGGGGTCTTTGGTTGCCAGTCAGGTTAGCCCCTGTCCAAGCAAGGACCCTCACTCTAGTCAGATTAAAAGAGAATCACCCTCAGCTAACCCCTGCTTACCCCCTTGGTAGCTTGGCACGAGCAGTAGGCTGAACTTCAGAGTGCTAGGTGTAATCTATTTGTATCAACACACACAGTAACTTAATGAAAACACTACAAAATGACACAACACCAGTTTAGAAAAATAGAAAATATGTATCTAAACAAAACAAGACCAAAATGACAAAAATCCAAAATACACAAGTCGTCAATTAAAAACCCAAAAAAGGCGGGTTGCGATCTCACCAGCCTCCGTCAGCGAAGCTGTGCGTCTTTTCTTCAGCCGCGGGCGGCGATCTTCCGGTCGATTTGCAGGCGTGCGACGATTTTCAGCCGTGAAGCCGGCGGTGCGTGGATTTCTCACTCTTGGGCTGCCAGCTTCTCCTTTCAGAGTCCCAGGAACTGGATGGGCACCACTTGGCAGAGTAGGAGTCTCATCAGAGGCTCCAGGTGCTGGCAGAGGGAAGTCTTTGCTGCCCCTGAGACTTCAAACAACAGGAGGCAAGCTCTAAATCAAGTCCTTGGAGAGTTCTTCACAAGAAGGAAGGCAGCACAAATTCCAGTCTTTGTCCTCTAGCACAGACAGAAGAAGCAACTGTAGGATGCCTCCACAAAGCACAGTCACAAGCAGTACAGCTCTTCTTCCTCAGCTCTTCAGCTCTTCTCCAGGCAGAGGTTCCTCTTGGTTTCCAGAAGTGTTCTAAAGTCTGTGGTTTTGGGTGCCCTTCTTATACCCATTTTGCCCTTTGAAGTAGGCTTACTTCAAAGCAAAGTCTCTCTTGTTTGTGAAATCCCACCTTGCCCAGGCGAGGCCCTAGACACACACCAGGGGGTTGGAGACTGCATTGTGTGAGGGCAGGCACAGACCTTTCAGGTGTGAGTGACCACTCATCCCCTCCCTCCTAGCACAGATGGCTCATCAGGAAATGCAGACTACACCCCAGCTCTCTTTGTGTCACTGTTTAGTGAGAGGTGCAACCAGCCCAACTGTCAAACTGACCCGGACAGGGAATCCACACACAGGCAGGGTCACAGAAATGGTTTAAGCAAGAAAATGCTCACTTTCTAAAAGTGGCATTTTCAAACACACAATATTTAAATCAACTTTACTAAAAGATGCATTTTTAAATTGTGAGCTGAGACCCCAAACTCCACATATCTATCCACTCCCAAAGGGAATCTACACTTTAATCATATTTAAAGGTAGCCCCCATAGTAACCTATGAGAGGGACAGGCCTTGCAACAGTGAAAAACGAATTTAGCAGTGTTTCACTGTCAGGACATATAAAAAAACATTACTATGGCCCTCATTACAACCCTGGTGGTCGGTGATAAAGCGGCGGTAATACCGCCAACAGGCCGGTGGTAAATTTTTTTAATTCTAACCACTGCAGAAACGGCCCACACAGACAGCCACTTTAACATACCGACCGCCACAGTGGTAGCAACAAGCACCGCGGTGATAACCGCCAACAGCCAGGCAGAAGACAATGTACCACCCACAGTATTACAACAGGCCTATCCGCCACCTTTTCCGGGATGGTACCAATGACATCAAAAGCACGGCGGAAACAGTACACAGAAGGCAAAGGACTCACCTCTGGAGACTCAGGGAAGAACCACAATGCCATGGAGCCCGAGTTGCACATATTTCCCATGATTGTATACCTCCTCATTCACTACGAACAGCAACGCCGGCGAAGACGAACACAGTGAGTACTGCCGCCTAGCACACAAAGGAGGGGGGAGGAAAAAGAGAGTGACACACACACGCACCACGCAACACCCCACCACCCCCAACACCATACACACAAAAAGTAACATTACATATACACCCCGTACCCCTCAGGAATAATGCAAGGTCAAAAGGAATTGATTAAAGTGAGTGTAATAAGATATAATACGGGAAAATCGTGATTCAAAATCAAAACAGTATATACATATATACAAATGGAGGGACACTGCCCAGTCCTCAATGTCCGTGGGCCACAGGGCCACATCATATAGGCCAAGGCCCCACTTGACTCCTGCAACAACACGGAGAGAACACTGCAGGGGCATCAGGTCGAAAATACACAGGCACCTTAGGGGAATGGTGAATGGAGGGGCACCTCAGCCGGAAGATGGTACAACAACACTGGTCCTGGAGGGGGCTTCATGCCCTGTGCTTGGTCCTAGGGAGTGCAAGGCCACAGTCTCTCAAGTGGGTGGTTTGCCCACTGCTTGGTCCTGGGGAGTGCAAAGCCATAGTCTCTCAAGTGGGTGGTTTGCCCACTGCTTGGTCCTGGGGAGTGAAAAGCCACAGTCTCTCAAGTGGGTGGTTTGCCCACTGCTTGGTCCTGGGGAGTGCAAAGCCAGTCTCTCAAGTGGGTGGTTTGCCCACTGCTTGGTCCTAGGGAGTGCAAAGCCACAGTCTCTTAAGTGGATGGTTTGCCCATTGCTTGGTCCTGGGGAGTGCAAAGCCACAGTCTCTCAAGTAGGTGGCTCCTTCCACTGGTTCTGGAGGGGGCATTGTGCCCAGTGTGCTTCATCCTGTCAAGTAGGGGGTGAGTGGATGGCTTCTTCCACTGGTTCTGGAGGCGGCCTTGTGCCCAGTGTGCTTCATCCTGGCAAGGAGGGTGTGAGTGGATGGCTTCTTCCACTGGTTCTGGAGGGGGCATTGTGCCCTGTGAATCAGATCCTGGGGAGTGCAAGGTCACAGTCTCTCACCTGGGTGTCAGACCCGGAGGATTTGCAGGGGCCAGGACGCACTACAGCTCATGGAGGTAGGACTACACACTGCCCGCCGCCGGTGACGGCTACTCAGTGCTGGGAGGGGCAGTGCTGGTGTCGGGGCTAGCAGTGGTGGGGGGAGGCTCCAGCCCATCCCCTGCAGCCTCAGATGGCTGCCCACTGGAGCTGCTGTGGAGCTGCTGGTGGTGCAGGCAGTGGTGGAGGGAGGCTCCAGCCTATCCCCTGTAGCCTCGGACCGCTGCCCACTGGGGCTGCTGCTGCTGTTAGTGGTGCTGCTGGCGGTGCTGGTGGTGGTGCTGGTGGTGGTGCTGGTGTCGGGGATGCCAGTGGTGGGGGGAGGCTCCAGCCCTTCCCCTGCAGCCTCGGACGGCTGCCCACTGGGGCTGCTGGCAGTGGTGCTGGTGGTGGTGCTGGTGGCGGTGCTGGTGGCGGTGATGCCAGTGGTGGGGGGAGGCTCCAACCCTTCCCCTGCAGCCTCGGACAGCTGCCCACTGGGGGCTGCTACTGCTGGCAGTGGTGCTGGTGGCAGTGCTGGTATCGGGGATGCGAGTGGTGGGGGGAGGCTCCAGCCCTTCCCCTGCAGCCTCGGACGGCTGAACCGCCATGGTTGGTGGTGGGGGCTCAGAATCAGTCCCAGCACCAGGCCTCCTGTCCGTCCTGCCTGCAGGTGCAGGCCCCTTTGCCCTTCCCCTTGGCAGCTGGTGGTGCCTCCTTGCCCTTCCCCTTGGCAGCTGGTGGTGCCTCCTTGTCCTTCCCCTTGGCCGCTGGTGCAGGCACACTGTCAGTGCTGATGGCTGGTTCCCTGGAGCCTCTTCCACCTGCAGTAGCTGCTGACACTACTGTAACCGTGGACTGGGTTGCTGAGGTGCTAGCCTGGGTTCTGACCACCCTGGACCGACGTAAAGGACGGGGGGTAGGAAAGAAGTCAATGGCGGAGAGGAAAAGCTTCTTAGGGACACTGGCGCGGGAAGAAAGTAAAGGTTTGGGAATGGAGGATACGGGAGTGGTTGTTGGAGGTGTCTGTCTGCTGTGTTTGGGTGAAGGTGCATGGGCTGGATGCTGTTGTGAGGTGGATGGCTGTTGGGTGTCTGAATGGTTACGTTTGTGTATCTTAGGGGGGGGGGGCACAGACACAGTGGGAGAGGACACAGGGGACATGTGCATGGGTGTGGGGGTGGTGACTGCCAGTGAGGGGTGTGTAGTGATAGGTGTGATGGTGATGGTGGTAGTGGATGAGGATGTAGTGCATGCAGGTGTGAGTGGAGACGCTATTGGGAGGGTGGTGGACGAGGAGTAGGAGGGGGACACAGTGCAGGCAGTGGGTGTTGTTATGTCTGCATCTGGATGGTGTTTGTGAGAGTGCCTGTGGGATGATGTGTGGTGCTTGTGTTTGCCTGAGGCACTCCTGTTTGTTGTCTTGGGTGCATGCTGGTCTGGAAGTGTGCCTCGGAAAGGTTGGGGTTGAGGGGAATGGGACTGGGTAGAGGAAATTGGATGGGGGAGGCTAGAGACAGGGACAATGGCTGCCATCAGGAAGGAGGCCAGAGCTTGGATTGATCTCTGTTGGGCTGCCATGTCAGAGTGAATGCCCTCCAGGAATGCCTTTGTTTGTTGCAAATGGCCTGCCAGCCCCTGGATGGCATTCACTATGGCTGACTGCCCAACAGAGATAGATAGCAGGAGGTCAATAGCCTCCTCACTCAGGGCAGCAGGTCTAACTGGGGCAGGGCCTGAGGTGCCTGGGGTGAAGGAGATGCCCACCCTCCAGGGTGAGTGGGCACGGAAAACTCACTGACAGGCTGCTGGGAGGACGGTGCTGGTACGAGGGGTGGCGGCTGCACCTGTAGTTGGGGTGGGCACAGAGGTGTCCGCCACCAGCAGGGAGCTTCCATCGGAGGAAGTATCACTGTCCGAACTGTCCCCTCCTGTCACCGCCGTGGTGCTCCCCTCACCCTCCATCCCACTGGTGTCCTCACCGTCAGTGGATTCGGCCTCCTGGGACCTGTAGGATGGAGCTCCCTCGGTCGCCGGTGCTTCTGCTCCTCCGCCAGATGATGCTAATGCACATACGGACAGGGTGACAAAACAAAAAGGAGGGGAAGAGACAAAGGTACACTTGGTCAATGGCAGCAACAACACCACCGTAGGCGTACACAATACACACACACACACACAAGGAACAGCCATACGCACTAGGCAATGCACTACCAGTCACAATGCGAGTCACCAGCCCATGGACAGGAATACCTAACACCAATAGCAGCATACCTGAGACCCACAGACCCCTGCCTACTAGTGGATGCCTAATAGCTTGGTTGGAGGTGGTGTTCATCAGCCCCTGCCCAAAATGGAACCTACTCTGCAATGTCTGGCCTGGCCTAGGGGCACCCATAGGCCCACATCCCCCACTCGGAGACCACCCCACCACGCTTAGGTAGTATATAGGGAAACTGTACTCACCCCCTTGTGGCTGCTGTGATGCCCTCAAGCACCCATCCAGCTCCGGATAAGCCACCGCCAGGATGCGGGCAATCAGGGGGGTCAGGGTTCGACTGGCACCCCTTCCTCATTGGGGGGCCATCCCCAGCTGGGCCTCCACCGTATTCCTTGCACAGCGTTTCAGGTCCTCCCACCGTTTGCGACAGTGGGTGCTCCACCTGTCGTAGACCCCCAGGGTCTGCACGTCTTTGGCGATGGCACGCCATATACCCTTTTTCTGATGGGTGCTGATCTGCAGAAAAAGATACATTGAAAAAGGTATCAGTCATACCGTCCGGCCACCCATGGCTCACCATAGCCCTCACATCCCCTTAAACACAGACATTGCCCATCATACATGCATCACGCTGCCCAGAACCCTTCCACCAACCCCCCCATGAGGCCCTCACACGCAGCACTCCATGCATCCATGGCCCTTGCATCGTGCTCACAGTGTACTCACCTGTTGGTCTGGAGACCCATACAGCATTCAGTACTGGGGTAGAACCCCATCCACCAGTCTCTCCAACTCCACAGTAGTGAAGGCAGGGGCCCTTTCCCCAGTGACACGAGCCATGGTGGATTCCAGACACAGGTCACAGCAGCACTTGCAGTGTAGGTCCCCTCCTGTTGAAGGTCAGGTAGCAAATGAGTGATCAGATATAAAATGGCAGTCACGTCCGCGGCGGTGTGTACCATTACCGCCGGCGTACATCACTATTGGACACTGTAACCCATAGGGCCCATAGACAACCAATGAGGTGTTGCACGGCTGTACTCGACCGCCTCCCGCAACGGCGCACAACGTCAGCGGAATTACCTAATTTCCACCTGTCCCTCCAAACAGAACAGGCGGACACCATTTCAGGGGGGGCCAGCCCATGGCTCCTAACTGCGTCACAGTACACATTGGCACCATTTGGGCCTATCCAACGACCCACTGTTACAGTCACAACATGCAATGCAGTGTAGTGTTTGGAAATGTGGAATACTGACCAGCTGCTCACCATTTTGCCCCCTAGATTACAACCACTGCAGATGAATCGGAGATGGAGACATCCCCGTGTACAGACCGCTGGTGGACTTGGCAACAATGGAGGACAGGCACATTATCCTCACCTATAGACTTAAAAGAGCCACAATCACAGAGCTGTGTGCCCAATTGGAGCCTGACCTGATTTCTGCTATCTGCCACCCCACTGGGATCCCCCCTCTTGTGTAAGTCCTATCTGTGTTCCATTTCTTGGCAACTGGCTCCTTCCAAGTGACAGTGGGCTTGGCAGCAGGAATGTCACCGCCAATGTTCTCAATAGTGCTAACCAGAGTGTTGTCTGTCCTGATTAAAGACATGTGCAGCTACATCGTTTTCACCTAGGTGAAGGATTTGGCCACAGTGAAAGCTGACTTCTATGCAATGGGACATATCCCCAACATTATTGGGGCAATTGTAGGTACACATATTGCATTTGCCCCCCCCCCACCCCCCCCGGAGAAATGAGTTGAGAAATCGAAAGAGCTTTCACTCGATGAATGTGCAGATAGTGTGCCTGGCGGACCAGTACATCTCCCATGTCAATGCAAAGTATCCTGGCTCTGTGCATGATGCCTATATCCTGAGAAATAGCAGCATCCCATATGAGATGGCTCAACTCCAGAGGCTCCGGGTGTGGCTGATAGGTGAGCCCTGGTTCCCACCCAGTGGATGTTGGTGTATGGGTATGTTGTGGGCCCTAAGGGTTAGTGTGTGACTAACAGGTGTCCCTTGATATTTGCAGGTGACTCTGGTTACCCCAAACTCTCATGGCTACTGACCTCTGTGAGGAATCCCAGGACAAGGGCAGAGGAACGTTACAATGAGGCACATTGGCGAACAAGGAGAATAATAGAGAGGACATTCAGCCTCCTGAAAGCCAGGTTTCGGTGCCTGCATCTAACAGGTGGATCCCTGTGCTACTCACCCAAGAAGGTTTGCCAGATAATCGTGGCATGCTGCCTGTTGCATAACCTTGCCTTCAGATGCCAGGTGCCTTTTCTGCAGGAGGAGGAGGCTGGAGATGGGCGTGTGGCAGTAGTGGACCCTGTGGACAGTGAAGATGAGGAGGTAGAGGATGAGGACAGCAGAACGGCTATTATACGACAGTACTTCCAGTGACACACAGGTAAAACACTGTAACTTCACTTTACATTGACAGTTTTGTATTTGACATTGTACATGGCAGCCAGATTTTCCCACTTCTGTGGCCACTTACTGTACCCTTTGGCATCTCTATTTTCAGATATCTGTGGCCCAATCTGGCACCTGGTGTGTTGACTGCAGCCAACTACAGGTCATTCCTATGTATACATTACTGTACAGTTGTATTGCATTGATTAAACCTTGTGAAACGAATACATAGTTAAATCATTTGACATACTCCATACTTGTATTTTTTCAAAGGGTGTTTATTTAAGTGCTAAGAGGTAGAAGGGGATGTGCAATGGGCTGGGTGGATGATGGAGGAAAGTCCAGGATAGAGTTCAGTCTATTTGTATCACAGGTGCATTGTCCAAGGGGGCATAGGAAGTGGAGCAATGGTAGTTCAAGGTGGACAGGGTGACAGAGTGGGACACAAGGGTGACAATCAGGAGAGTCTTATTTCCTGGTGGGGGTCTTGGCAATGTTCTCTGGCTTCTGCCTGGATCGCAGGGACCGTTTGCAGGGTGGTTCTCCTTCTGCAGGGGGAGGGATGCTGGTGGCCTGTTGTTCCTGTGGCGAGGCGTCCTGTCTACTAGCGGCAGTGGAGGTAGAGGGCTGTTAATCGGTGTGGCTAGTGTCAGGGGCACAGTGGTGTGCCGCTGCCTCCTTCATGGTGTTGGCCATGTCTACCAGCACCCCTGCAATGGTGACCAGGGTGGGGTGGATGTCCTTCAGGTCCTCCCTGATCCCCAGGTATTGTCCATCCTGCAGCCCCTTGGTCTCCTGCAGCTTGGACAGTATCTGGCCCATCGTCTCCTGGGAATGGTGATATGCTCCCAGGATGTTGGTGAGTGCCTTGTGGAGAGTCGGTTCCCTGGGCCTGTCCTCCCCCTGTCATACAGCAGTCCTCCCAGCTTCCCTGTTGTCCTGTGCCTCTGTCCCCTGAACCGTGTGCCCACTGACCCTAGGTCCCTGATCGTCCTGTGTTTGTGGTGTGGCCTGGGAACCCTGTAGTGGTGGACACACAGCTGATTGACGTGTCCTGGGGACAGAGGTATGGGCCTGCTAGGTGGCTGCTGTGCTGCTGTTTCCTGAGGTGGGGAGGCTTCTTAAAGGAAAACGAGATGCATTTCAAAATCAAAAGTGAAAAGTTTTCTTTTCATTTTTTCAGAGCAGGCAGTGGTCTGTGGGACCACTGCCTGCTGTGAAAAAATATTTTCGCTACCATTCACAAATGTTTGCAAATGGGTTAGCACCAGTTTGAAACTGGTGCTAACTGCGATTGTTTTGCAACCGCATTTGTGGTCACAAAACAATCATACATACCATCTGGATTCGGTATTAGGAAGGGGCGCCTTTTCACACCCCTTCCTAATACCGAATCGCAAAACTCAAACTGCGATTCGGTAACAAGTTACCGAATCGCAGTTTGGGCTTTGTACATCCCAAAAAGCATTTTTCAAGTCGCAAACGGGCGGATTCTGCAAATCGACCCCTTTGCGACTTGAAAAATGCTTCGTACATCTGGCCCTAACTCAGCTAACACGATCCTCACAGCGATGCGCGCGGCATGGCGTAGGTCCCACCGTTTAGTAGGTATTCACCCCTCTTTACACGCCCAGGCCCCCATATGGGGTAATGACAGTCTAACGATCGGGAGAACTGCCCTTAGGTGGCCACAATGGAGCCTAGCTGGTATTGTTTGCATAGCCCAAGTCCAGGGACTGCCCAAATCATTTGATAAATTAAGAGAGGAATTCAATCTACATCACAGACAAGAATCGCACTTTTGCAACTTAAACACTGCCTTCAACGCTCTATGGGGGCTACTGCATGGGAGCTCAAGGTCTCACCTATCGTTGCCTATCTGCAAACCTGGGACCGCCACAAAGGCGTAATGGCAGGCCTCTACGATGTATTAGTGAGCCATCTTTACTCACAGCCCTCCTCCTTGAAACGCTGCAATGTAAATGGCAGACTCGACTAGGGACAGATTACATCGTGGCGGACTGGTCCGACATCCTAGATGCCCGAGACAGAGGCACTCAAGAAGCCCAACTGAAGTTCTGTCTCTTTAAGGTCATACACGACTGGTATTGGATCAATATTCTCAAAAAGTGCTGCAGCAGGCTACCAATCAACGCACCTAACCCAACAATTCCCCAAATATAAAAAGGTTCTATTATTCTTTGCTCCTGTCAGCGAGACCGGATCCTCGGGGTTTGCGCCTGTTCCCAATACGTCCACCTCTTGGCAGCTCCAAACTCTACTAGCTCTCATAGCACAGAGTTAAAGAATGGCCAAGTAGGGGATGGGGTTTTAGGTTGGGAACAGCGGGGATGGAGACCTGTGGAAACAAGAGTTAAGAACACAATAGCAAGGTTATTCACATTATTCACATTAATCTTCATGAACTTTGTTTTAATTATCTATACTCTAATAACATTAGAGATCAAGAACATTTCAATAACGTGACCTTTTTAACTCTGGATACCTGGAAATAAAAAAAAGGATCACGTAGACTTTCATATAAGCGTTTTCAAAATAACATCTTCTTATAATCATATCCTCTGAACATTGAACTCTCTCAAGTTAGTCCTTAGAATAGCAATTACTTAATAACAAGAATCAATGAATACATTAGTTCCAAAAGAATTAACTGCTATAGGATTCATGAATGATACTGCAGAAGAGATAAAGGGGGTCATTCTGACCCCGGCGGGCGGGGGGAGCCGCCCGCCTGGAGGGAACCTCCAGAATACCGCTGCACGGTCAAAAGACCGCCGCGGGTATTCTGGGTTTCCCACTGGGCTGGAGGGCGACCACCAAAAGGCCGCCTGCCAGCCCAGTGGGAAACACCCCTCCATGAGGATGCCGGCTCTGAATGGAGCCGGCGGAGTGGAGGATGTGCGACGGGTGCAGTAGCACCCGTTGCGAATTTCAGTGTCTGCTAAGCAGACACTGAAATTCAGGGTGGGGCCCTCTTACTGGGGCCCCACGACACCCCATACCGCCATCCTGTTCCTGGCGGCCGAAGCCAATGTCA
This sequence comes from Pleurodeles waltl, assembly GCF_031143425.1. Taxonomy (NCBI): domain Eukaryota; kingdom Metazoa; phylum Chordata; class Amphibia; order Caudata; family Salamandridae; genus Pleurodeles; species Pleurodeles waltl. The sequence continues at coordinate 1,142,036,737 of NC_090444.1, forward strand.
ATGACCGCCGGGGTCGGAATGACTCCCAAACTGACTAAACGTGTTTTGTCTAGAAAGATCACACTCTGTTTGGTCTGAGTTTCAAGATTCAATTGCCCAGAAATTATTGCGCACCTTGTTGCAAGACTGCACATCAAGACTCAAATACCTGAAATGATCGTGCAATCTGCCGATCTGAACTGCAAGGGTTAATTGCCAAGAATGAATTGCGCACACTGTTGCGGATTCAACCATCAAGATTCAAATGCCTCAAAATGATCGCGCAATCTGCTGATCCGAACTACAGGGGTAATTGCCAAGAATGAAAATCACAAGGCCAAAACTCAAATCCTTCTAGAAACGGAGTCGGGGGCCTACCCCGACCTCCGCCTTACCGCCCTGCTTGAAGATCAGCAAAATAATGTGGACAGGGCCAGGTAAATGCCTAAGTAGGCCTCCGGAACAAGAGTTCAGGGAAATGCTGCTGCTCTGCACCAAGACCTCTGAATAGTGAGCACATGGAGCTGGGCTGGGTTCCTTAAATAGACCCAAGCCCCGCCCACATGCCACACCCAGCCAGGCTGCAGGAAAGGCGTCTAGAAAGGCTCAGAATAGGGACCACACCCTAACCACACCCTGTATTCCTACAGCAAAGCCTTGAAAATGAACAATACATTACAAACAGTATTAATGACATTTCAAGATAAATACCTGCAATGCAAAAGGTTAATATACAATATCAACACATAATGCATGAATTATTACATTGCATAAGGTTTGTAATTTTGCATTATGCTGCCCGCAGAGCGCGCACTGTCCTGGTGTTGACAGCTCCTTTGTGTGCAATCAAACCAACACCTGCTGCCTAGGTGTGATCCTTTAGACTAAAGAAAAAGAGCAATTTAAAACAAGGGTAGTGCACCACCACCAATATTATTTCAATGTCCAATTCCTTGATGTGATATTATACAAATCTTCTCTTTATTCTTTTCTCTTTTCCAACAATAAAATATATTCATAGCAGCAACAGCCAATGCGTCTCATCCTTTAACATTGGACCCTGCTGAAATTGCATAGGGCAGGCCTTCTGCCGCATGCGAACTGCTGGCGATGCCCGGAGACTAGATGCGATCTACTTCACAACCTCTGTGAATGCCCATTGCTCCAGCCCTTGTGGGAAGCGGTGTGCCATACTCTGAAAGATTTTCTACCGCTACAATCCCTGATCCTCATCTTCATACAGGAAACAGGACCTCTCCCCACCCTATCGCGCTTGCAACAGAGATTACTACATACGGCGTTTGCAACAGCAAAAATTTGCATTCTTAGACACTGGAGGTCAAGTATCGTTCCTACCCCAGCAGAGTGGATGACTTTGATGATCCAAATAGCTGCACATGAACGGGTCGTTTACAATCTACAGGACCAAGCGGCCCTATTTAATAAGGTGTGGGCCTCCTTTCTTGCAGGACCGTTATAACTCACTGTCTGCTCCTCCTTTCCACCCCTCCAAACCACTACCACTGCTGGTAGGATGCCGGCACCCTCTCCTCCCCTTCCCACCCATACCCCGCTCACCCCATGCACCATGCTGCAGAACTACAGTATACCAATCATAGTTTCATCATGATCCATAGCCTCTAGCCTATGATTGTGTTCATCTCCTTATTTACCCACCTGCCCACCGGCCATGTCCCTCTCCTTCAATTCCATCCCTCCTTCTCTTTTTTTTACCCTCTCCCCATCCTTTCCCAATCTACCAAGTGCAATCCATATGCCCAGTCCAGGACTCCCTGCCCTGTCAACCAGGGGGGATACCCTACTGGTATGCTCTGACTTGGGCCATTTCTGACCTCCCTTGCATAAATGCTGGGTTGAGCACTAAGCGCTTACGATGGCGGAAAGTCCGACCGACCCACACTCAGCCTACTAGAAGGTGACTACGTAGCCATCCGTCATGATTACTCTCCTTACTGCCACGCAGGAAAACAAAGTGTCAGGACCAAGCGGCCCTACTTAATAATAAGGTGGACCTCTTTCTAGCCTTGTTACCCCCACTTTTGGCCTGTTTGTGAGTGTATGTCAGGGTGTTTGTCACTGTTTTCACTGTCTCACTGGGATCCTGATAGCCAGGCCTCAGTGCTCATAGTGAAAACACCATGTTTTCAGTATGGTTGTTATGTGTCACTGGGATCCTGCTGGTCAGGACCCCAGTGCTCATAGGTTTGTGGCCTATATGTATGTGTCACTGGGACCCTGTCACACAGGGCCCCAGTGCTCATAGGTGTGCATGTGTATGTTCCCTGTGTGGTGCCTAACTGTCTCACTGAGGCTCTGCTAACCAGAACCTCAGTGGTTATGCTCTCTCATTACTTTCAAATTGTCACTAACAGGCTAGTGACCAATTTTACCAATTTACATTGGCTTACTGGAACACCCTTATAATTCCCTAGTATATGGTACTGAGGTACCCAGGGTATTGGGGTTCCAGGAGATCCCTATGGGCTGCAGCATTTCTTTTGCCACCCATAGGGAGCTCTGACAATTCTTACACAGGCCTGCCACTGCAGCCTGAGTAAAATAACGTCCACGTTATTTCACAGCCATTTTACACTGCACTTAAGTAACTTATAAGTCACCTATATGTCTGACCTTTACCTGGTAAAGGTTAGGTGCAAAGTTACTTAGTGTGAGGGCACCCTGGCACTAGCCAAGGTGCCCCCACATTGTTCAGAGCCAATTCCCTGAACTTTGTGAGTGCGGGGACACCATTACACGCGTGCACTACATATAGGTCACTACCTATATGTAGCTTCACAATGGTAACTCCGAATATGGCCATGTAACATGTCTATGATCATGGAATTGCCCCCTCTATGCCATCCTGGCATAGTTGGCACAATCTCATGACCCCAGTGGTCTGTAGCACAGACCCTGGTACTGCCAAACTGCCCTTCCTGGGGTTTCACTGCAGCTGCTGCTGCTGCCAACCCCTCAGACAGGCATCTGCCCTCCTGGGGTCCAGCCAGGCCTGGCCCAGGATGGCAGAACAAAGAACTTCCTCTGAGAGAGGGTGTGACACCCTCTCCCTTTGGAAAATGGTGTGAAGGCAGGGGAGGAGTAGCCTCCCCCAGCCTCTGGAAATGCTTTCTTGGGCACAGATGTGCCCAATTCTGCATAAGCCAGTCTACACCGGTTCAGGGACCCCTTAGCCCCTGCTCTGGCGCGAAACTGGACAAAGGAAAGGGGAGTGACCACTCCCCTGACCTGCACCTCCCCTGGGAGGTGTCCAGAGCTCCTCCAGTGTGCTCCAGACCTCTGCCATCTTGGAAACGGAGGTGCTGCTGGCACACTGGACTGCTCTGAGTGGCCAGTGCCACCAGGTGATGTCAGAGACTCCTGCTGATAGGCTCCTTCAGGTGTTAGTAGCCTATCCTCTCTCCTAGGTAGCCAAACCCTCTTTTCTGGCTATTTAGGGTCTCTGTCTCTGGGGAAACTTCAGATAACGAATGCATGAGCTCAGCCGAGTTCCTCTGCATCTCCCTCTTCACCTTCTGATAAGGAATCGACCGCTGACCGCGCTGGAAGCCTGCAAACCTGCAACATAGTAGCAAAGACGACTACTGCAACTCTGTAACGCTGATCCTGCCGCCTTCTCGACTGTTTTCCTGCTTGTGCATGCTGTGGGGGTAGTCTGCCTCCTCTCTGCACCAGAAGCTCCGAAGAAATCTCCCGTGGGTCGACGGAATCTTCCCCCTGCAACCGCAGGCACCAAAAAGCTGCATTACCGGTCCCTTGGGTCTCCTCTCAGCACGACGAGCGAGGTCCCTCGAATCCAGCGACGCTGTCCAAGTGACCCCCACAGTCCAGTGACTCTTCAGCCCAAGTTTGGTGGAGGTAAGTCCTTGCCTCACCTCGCTGGGCTGCATTGTTGGGAACCGCGACTTTGCAGCTACTCCGGCCCCTGTGCACTTCCGGCGGAAATCGTTTGTGTACATCCAAGCCTGGGTCCACGGCACTCTAACCTGCATTGCACGACTTTCTAAGTTGGTCTCCGGCGACGTGGGACTCCTTTGTGCAACTTCGGCGAGCACCGTTTCACGCATCCTTGTAGTGCCTGTTTGTGGCACTTCTCTGGGTGCTACCTGCTTCAGTGAGGGCTCTTTGTCTTGCTCGATGTCCCCTCTCTCTTCAGGTCCAATTTGCGACCTCCTGGTCCCTCCTGGGCCCCAGTAGCGTCCAAAAACGCCAAACGCACAATTTGCGTGTAGCAAGGCTTGTTGGCGTCCTTCCGGCAGGAAAACACTTCTGCACGACTCTCCAAGGCAAGCGAGATCCGTCCACGAAAGGGGAAGTCTCTAGCCCTTCTCGTTCCTGCAGAAACCTCAGCTTCTTCTGTCCAGTCGAAGCTTCTTTGCACCCGCAGCTGGCATTTCCTGGGCATCTGCCCATCTCCGACTTGCTTGTGACTTTTGGACTTGGTCGCCTTGTTCCACAGGTACCCTAGATTGGAAATCCACAGTTGTTGCATTGCTGGTTTGTGTCTTTCCTGCATTATTCCTCTAACACAACTCTTTTGTCCTTAGGGGAACTTTAGTGCACTTTGCACTCACTTTTCAGGGTCTTGGGGAGGGTTATTTTTCTAACTCTCACTATTTTCTAATAGTCCCAGCAACCCTCTACCAGGTCACATAGGTTTGGGGTCCATTCGTGGTTCGTATTCCACTTTTGGAGTATATGGTTTGTGTTGCCCCTATCCCTATGTTTCCCCATTGCATCCTATTGTAACTATACATTGTTTGCACTGTTTTCTAAGACTATACTGCATATTTTTGCTATTGTGTATATATATCTTGGGTATATTTCCTATCCTCCCACTGAGGGTACACTGTAAGATACTTTGGCATATTGTCATAAAAATAAAGTACCTTTATTTTTAGTATAACTGTGTATTGTGTTTTCTTATGATATTGTGCATATGACACTAAGTGGTACTGTAGTAGCTTCACACGTCTCCTAGTTCAGCCTAAGCTGCTCTGCTAAGCTACCATTATCTATCAGCCTAAGCTGCTAGACACCCTATACACTAATAAGGGATAACTGGGCCTGGTGCAAGGTGCAAGTACCCCTTGGTACTCACTACAAGCCAGTCCAGCCTCCTACATTGGTTGTGCGGTGGTGGGATAAGTGCTTGAGACTACTTACCACTCTTGGCATTGTACTTTTCATAAGAGAAAAATATACAAAACAAGGTCAGTGTATATACACATAGCCAAAAAGTTTTGCATTTCCTCTTTTCACTCTTTTCTAAGTGCTGAAAAGTACTTCTAAACTTTCAAAAAGTTCTTAAAAGTTTAAAAAGTTTTTTTTCTGTCTTTCCAAAAAGTTCTGAAAACTTTTTTCTCTTTTTCTATCACTTTAACTCTCTCTAAAAAATGTCTGGCACAGGCCAAAGTGTTGATCTGTCCAAACTTGCATATGACAACCTTAGCTGGAAAAGAGCAAGGAGTCTCTGTATAGAGAGAGGTTTGAGTGTAGGGAAGAATCCTTCCTTGGAACTGTTACTTAACATGCTTAGAGAACAGGATAAGGCCATAGGTGCCCCATCTGTTGAAAAAGTACCTAATAGTTCCCAATCTGATTCAGGGACTCCCCCAGGAAAAGATTCAGGAAAGAAACTTCCTAGCCTGCCCATTACTTGACAATCTAGCATAGATGGTAATGATGATGAGCCACACCAAATAAATAGTGTTGTCTCACATCATAGCAAAAGCATTTATTCTCACCATACTGGTAGTAATGTTTCTGTAAACCAAGCTGTTAAGTTGGCTTCTGTAAGGGACAGGTCTCCTTCTGTTCATTCCCATCATAGCTCTGTTTCTAGAAATGTCCCTCCCACCAACCCTGATGACAGAATGTTAGAGAGGGAACTCAATAAGTTGAGGGTGGAACAAACCAGACTGAAGCTTAAAAAGCAACAGCTGGATTTGGATAGACAGTCTTTTGAATTAGAGAAGGAAAGACAGAAGTTGGGTTTAGATACCCATGGTGGCAGCAGCAGTATTCCCCATAGTCATCCTGCAAAAGAGCATGATTCCAGGAATCTGCACAAGATAGTTCCCCCTTATAAGGAGGGGGATGACATTAACAAGTGGTTTGCTGCACTTGAGAGGGCCTGTGTTGTACAGGATGTCCCTCAAAGGCAGTGGGCTGCTATCCTATGGCTATCATTTAGTGGAAAAGGTAGGGATAGGCTCCTTACTGTGAAAGAAAATGATGCTAATAATTTCCAAGTTCTTAAGAATGCACTCCTGGATGGTTATGGCTTAACCACTGAACAGTACAGGATAAAGTTCAGAGAAACCAAAAAGGAGTCTTCACAAGACTGGGTTGATTTCATTGACCATTCAGTGAAGGCCTTGGAGGGGTGGTTACATGGCAGTAAAGTTACTGATTATGAAAGCCTGTATAACACAATCTTGAGAGAGCATATACTTAATAATTGTGTGTCTGATTTGTTGCACCAGTACCTGGTAGACTCTGATCTGACCTCTCCCCAAGAATTGGGAAAGAAGGCAGACAAATGGGTCAGAACAAGGGTGAACAGAAAAGTTCATACAGGGGGTGACAAAGATGGCAATAAGAAGAAAGATGGTGAAAAATCTCAAGATAAGCATGGGGATAAGGGTAAAACCAAAGATCCCACTTCAAATCTTAAACACTCTTCAGAGGGTGGGGATAAAACAAATTCTTCCTCTTCTTCCCAACCTGCACACATTAAAAAGCCTTGGTGCTTTGTGTGTAAAAACAGAGGCCATAGGCCAGGGGATAAGTCCTGTCGAGGTAAACCCCCTGAGCCTACCACCACTAATACATCAAGCTCTAGTGCCCCTAGCAGTAGTGGTACTAGTGGTGGGACTGCTGGCAACAGTCAAGCAAAGGGTGTAGTTGGGTTCACTTATGGGTCCATAGTGGAAACTGATGTAATCAGTCCCAAGACAGTTTCTGTCACACCTAGTGGCATTGGCCTTGCCACACTGGCTGCTTGTCCCCTTACAATGGATAAGTACAGGCAGACAGTTCCAATAAATGGTGTTGAGGCCTTGGCCTACAGGGACACAGGTGCCAGTATCACTTTGGTGACTGAAAACCTAGTGCCTCCTGAACAACACATCATTGGACAACAGTATAAGATTATTGATGTCCATAACTCCACTAAGTTTCTTCCCTTAGCTATAATTCAGTTTAGTTGGGGTGGAGTTACTGGCCCTAAGCAGGTGGTGGTATCACCTAGCTTACCTGTAGACTGTCTCTTAGGTAATGACCTAGAGGCCTCAGGTTGGGCTGATGTAGAGTTTTATGCCCATGCATCCATGCTGGGCATCCCTGAGGAATTGTTCCCTCTCATTTCAAGTGAAATGAAAAAGCAAAGGAGAGAAGGCCTGAAAACTCAGGATCCCTCTCCATCAACAGGTAAAAAGGGTTTCACAGTATCCCCTAACCACCCTACCATTCAGGACACTATTCCTGTGGTGGGAACAACCTCTCCTGGGGTGGCACCTGATCCAAGGGAATCATCAGCTGGCAAAGCTGGACTCCCTGAGGTGGAAGTACCTCTCTGTGGGATAACTAACATTGGTGAGAAAAACAGCACCATTTTAGTTAACATGGAGCATCCCTCCAACCCTCCCAGAGAAACTTTAGTGCAGAAACCCTGCACTACCTCACAACACTTAGGACAGCATCCCTGCCCTAGTGTGGAGCTCATAGGACAGCATCCCTGCCCTGCTCCAACTCAAGAGAAACAGCATCCCTGTTCTCTCTTCCAGCCAGATGGACAACGTTTTTGCCCAGCTATGGCTTTTCTGAGACAGCATCCCTGTCTGGCATTTCCATCACTACAAATAGGTTCAGTGGACAATTCCCACTGCTCTAAACTAAAACTTACTGATAGAAACTCTGAAAATACATCTTCACATTGTTGCTTAGCTAAAAAACTTCAAACAGGGTGGTTTACATCCCCACAGGGAAGTAACCATATAGTGGATGATAAAGGGAGTAACCAGTCTATTGCAGAGCTACTCTCTACTTATCACCACTTAGACAATAAAGTCTCAACTGGCCAAGGTTAGCCTTATTGTCCTTCGTTCGGGGGGGGGTTGTGTGAGAAGGTAGCCTCTTTCTAGCCTTGTTACCCCCACTTTTGGCCTGTTTGTGAGTGTATGTCAGGGTGTTTGTCACTGTTTTCACTGTCTCACTGGGATCCTGATAGCCAGGCCTCAGTGCTCATAGTGAAAACACCATGTTTTCAGTATGGTTGTTATGTGTCACTGGGATCCTGCTGGTCAGGACCCCAGTGCTCATAGGTTTGTGGCCTATATGTATGTGTCACTGGGACCCTGTCACACAGGGCCCCAGTGCTCATAGGTGTGCATGTGTATGTTCCCTGTGTGGTGCCTAACTGTCTCACTGAGGCTCTGCTAACCAGAACCTCAGTGGTTATGCTCTCTCATTACTTTCAAATTGTCACTAACAGGCTAGTGACCAATTTTACCAATTTACATTGGCTTACTGGAACACCCTTATAATTCCCTAGTATATGGTACTGAGGTACCCAGGGTATTGGGGTTCCAGGAGATCCCTATGGGCTGCAGCATTTCTTTTGCCACCCATAGGGAGCTCTGACAATTCTTACACAGGCCTGCCACTGCAGCCTGAGTGAAATAACGTCCACGTTATTTCACAGCCATTTTACACTGCACTTAAGTAACTTATAAGTCACCTATATGTCTAACCTTTACCTGGTAAAGGTTAGGTGCAAAGTTACTTAGTGTGAGGGCACCCTGGCACTAGCCAAGGTGCCCCCACATTGTTCAGAGCCAATTCCCTGAACTTTGTGAGTGCGGGGACACCATTACACGCGTGCACTACATATAGGTCACTACCTATATGTAGCTTCACAATGGTAACTCCGAATATGGCCATGTAACATGTCTATGATCATGGAATTGCCCCCTCTATGCCATCCTGGCATAGTTGGCACAATCCCATGACCCCAGTGGTCTGTAGCACAGACCCTGGTACTGCCAAACTGCCCTTCCTGGGGTTTCACTGCAGCTGCTGCTGCTGCCAACCCCTCAGACAGGCATCTGCCCTCCTGGGGTCCAGCCAGGCCTGGCCCAGGATGGCAGAACAAAGAACTTCCTCTGAGAGAGGGTGTGACACCCTCTCCCTTTGGAAAATGGTGTGAAGGCAGGGGAGGAGTAGCCTCCCCCAGCCTCTGGAAATGCTTTCTTGGGCACAGATGTGCCCAATTCTGCATAAGCCAGTCTACACCGGTTCAGGGACCCCGTAGCCCCTGCTCTGGCGCGAAACTGGACAAAGGAAAGGGGAGTGACCACTCCCCTGACCTGCACCTCCCCTGGGAGGTGTCCAGAGCTCCTCCAGTGTGCTCCAGACCTCTGCCATCTTGGAAACGGAGGTGCTGCTGGCACACTGGACTGCTCTGAGTGGCCAGTGCCACCAGGTGATGTCAGAGACTCCTGCTGATAGGCTCCTTCAGGTGTTAGTAGCCTATCCTCTCTCCTAGGTAGCCAAACCCTCTTTTCTGGCTATTTAGGGTCTCTGTCTCTGGGGAAACTTCAGATAACGAATGCATGTGCTCAGCCAAGTTCCTCTGCATCTCCCTCTTCACCTTCTGATAAGGAATCGACCGCTGACCGCGCTGGAAGCCTGCAAACCTGCAACATAGTAGCAAAGACGACTACTGCAACTCTGTAACGCTGATCCTGCCGCCTTCTCGACTGTTTTCCTGCTTGTGCATGCTGTGGGGGTAGTCTGCCTCCTCTCTGCACCAGAAGCTCCGAAGAAATCTCCCGTGGGTCGACGGAATCTTCCCCCTGCTACCGCAGGCACCAAAAAGCTGCATTACCGGTCCCTTGGGTCTCCTCTCAGCACAACGAGCGAGGTCCCTCGAATCCAGCGATGCTGTCCAAGTGACCCCCACAGTCCAGTGACTCTTCAGCCCAAGTTTGGTGGAGGTAAGTCCTTGCCTCACCTCGCTGGGCTGCATTGCTGGGAACCGCGACTTTGCAGCTACTTCGGCCCCTGTGCACTTCCGGCGGAAATCCTTTGTGCACATCCAAGCCTGGGTCCACGGCACTCTAACCTGCATTGCACGACTTTCTAAGTTGGTCTCCGGCGACGTGGGACTCCTTTGTGCAACTTCGGCGAGCACCGTTTCACGCATCCTCGTAGTGCCTGTTTCTGGCACTTTTCCGGGTGCTACCTGCTTCAGTGAGGGCTCTTTGTCTTGCTCGACGTCCCCTCTCTCTTCAAGTCCAATTTGCGACCTCCTGGTCCCTCCTGGGCTCCAGTAGCGTCCAAAAACGCCAAACGCACGATTTGCGTGTAGCAAGGCTTGTTGGCGTTTTTCCGGTGGGAAAACACTTCTGCACAACTCTCCATGGCGAGAGGGATCCGTTCACCAAAGGGGAAGTCTCTAGCCCTTTTCGTACCTGCAGAAACCTCAGCTTCTTCTGTCCAGTCGAAGCTTCTTTGCACCCGCAGCTGGCATTTCCTGGGCATCTGCCCATCTCCGACTTGCTTGTGACTTTTGGACTTGGTCCCCTTGTTCCACAGGTACCCTAGATTGGAAATCCACAGTTGTTGCATTGCTGGTTTGTGTCTTTCCTGCATTATTCCTCTAACACAACTCTTTTGTCCTTAGGGGAACTTTAGTGCACTTTGCACTCACTTTTCAGGGTCTTGGGGAGGGTTATTTTTCTAACTCTCACTATTTTCTAATAGTCCCAGCGACCCTCTACAAGGTCACATAGGTTTGGGGTCCATTCGTGGTTCGCATTCCACTTTTGGAGTATATGGTTTGTGTTGCCCCTATTCCTATGTTTCCCCATTGCATCCTATTGTAACTATACATTGTTTGCACTGTTTTCTAAGACTATACTGCATATTTTTGCTATTGTGTATATATATCTTGGGTATATTTCCTATCCTCTCACTGAGGGTACACTCTAAGATACTTTGGCATATTGTCACAAAAATAAAGTACCTTTATTTTTAGTATAACTGTTTATTGTGTTTTCTTATGATATTGTGCATATGACACTAAGTGGTACTGTAGTAGCTTCACACGTCTCCTAGTTCAGCCTAAGCTGCTCTGCTAAGCTACCATTATCTATCAGCCTAAGCTGCTAGACACCCTATACACTAATAAGGGATAACTGGGCCTGGTGCAAGGTGCTAGTACCCCTTGGTACTCACTACAAGCCAGTCCAGCCTCCTACATTGGTTGTGCAGTGGTGGGATAAGTGCTTTGAGACTACTTACCACTCTAGTCATTGTACTTTTCATAAGAGAAAAATATACAAAACAAGTTCAGTGTATATACACATAGCCAAAAAGTTTTGCATTTCCTCTTTTCACTCTTTTCTAAGTGCTGAAAAGTACTTCTAAACTTTCTAAAAAGTTCTAAAAAGTTGAAAAAGTTTTTTTCTCTGTCTTTCTAAAAGCTCTGACAAACTTTTTTCTCTTTTTCTATCACTTTAACTCTCTCTAAAAATGTCTGGCACATGCCAAAATGTTGATCTGTCCAAACTTGCATATGATCACCTTAGCTGGAAAGGAGCAAGGAGTCTCTGCATAGAGAGAGGTTTGAGTGTAGGGAAGAATCCTTCCTTGGAACTGTTACTTAACATGCTTAGAGAACAAGATAAGGCTAAAAGTGCCCCATCTGTTGAAAAAGTAGCTAATGGTTCCCAATCTGATCCAGGGACTCCCCCAGGAAAAGATTCAGGAAAGAAACTCCCTAGCCTGCCCATTCCTAGACAGTCTAGCATAGTTGGTAATGATGGAGAGCCACACCATACAAATAGTGTTGTCTCACATCATAGCAAAAGCATTTATTCACACCACAGTGGTACTGATGTTTCTGTTAGCCAAGCTGTTAGGGTGCCCTCTGTAAGGGACAGGTCTCCTTCTGTTCATTACCATCATACCTCTGTATCTAGAAATGTCCCTCCCACCAACCCTGATGACAGATTGTTAGAAAGGGAACTCAATAAGTTGAGGGTGGAACAAACCAGACTGAAGCTTAAAAAGCAACAGCTGGATTTGGATAGACAGTCTTTAGAATTAGAGAAGGAAAGACAGAAGTTGGGTTTTGAAACCCATGGTGGCAGCAGCAGTATTCCCCATAGTCATCCTGCAAAAGAGCATGATTCCAGGAATCTGCATAAGATAGTTCCCCCTTATAAGGAGGGGGATGACATTAACAAGTGGTTTGCTGCACTTGAGAGGCCCTGTGTTGTACAGGATGTCCCTCAAAGGCAGGGGGCTGCTATCCTATGGCTATCATTTAGTGGAAAAGGTAGGGATAGGCTCCTTACTGTGAAAGAAAGTGATGCCAATAATTTTACAGTTCTTAAGAATGCACTCCTGGATGGTTATGGCTTAACCACTGAACAATACAGGATAAAGTTCAGAGAGACCAAAAAGGAGTCTTCACAAGACTGGGTTGATTTCATTGACCATTCAGTGAAGGCCTTGGAGGGGTGGTTACATGGCAGTAAAGTTACTGATTATGACAGCCTGTATAACTTGATCCTGAGAGAGCATATTCTTAATAATTGTGTGTCTGATTTGTTGCACCAGTACCTGGTAGACTCTGATCTGATCTCTCCCCAAGAATTGGGAAAGAAGGCAGACAAATGGGTCTGAACAAGGGTGAACAGAAAAGTTCATACAGGGGTTGACAAAGATGGCAATAAGAAGAAAGATGGTGACAAATCTCAAGATAAGCATGGGGATAAGGGTAAAACCAAAGATCCCACTTCAAATCTTAAACACTCTTCAGAGGGTGGGGATAAAACGAATTCTTCCTCTTCTTCTCAACCCACACACATTAAAAAGCCTTGGTGCTTTGTGTGTAAAAATAGAGGCCATAGGCCAGGGGATAAGTCCTGTCCAGGTAAACCCCCTGGCCTACCACCACTAATACATCATGCTCTAGTGCCCCTAGCAGTAGTGGTACTAGTGGTGGGACTGCTGGCAACAGTCAAGCAAAGGGTGTAGTTGGGTTCACTTATGGGTCCATCATAGAAACTGGGGTAGTCAGTCCCAAGACAGTTTCTGTCACACCTAGTGGCATTGGCCTTGCCACACTGGCTGCTTGTCCCCTTACAATGGATAAGTACAGGCAGACAGTTTCAATAAATGGTGTTGAGGCCTTGGCCTACAGGGACACAGGTGCCAGTATCACTTTGGTGACTGAAAACCTAGTGCACCCTGATCAACACATCATTGGACAACAGTATAAGATTATTGATGTCCATAACTCCACTAAGTTTCTTCCCTTAGCTATAATTCAGTTTAGTTGGGGTGGAGTTACTGGCCCTAAGCAGGTGGTGGTATCACCTAGCTTACCTGTAGACTGTCTCTTAGGTAATGACCTAGAGGCCTCAGGTTGGGCTGATGTAGAGTTTTATGCCCATGCAGCCATGCTGGGCATCCCTGAGGAATTGTTCCCTCTCATTTCTACTAAAATGAAAAAGCAAAGGAGAGAAGGCCTGAAAACTCAGGATCCCTCTCCATCAACAGGTAAAAAGGGTATCAAAGTATCCCCTAACCACCCTACCATTCAGGATACCATTCCTGTGGTGGGAGAAACCTCTCCTGGGGTGGCACCTGTTCCAAAGGAAGCATCAGCTAGCAAAGCTGTACTCCCTGAGGTAGAAGTACCTCTCTGTGGGATAACTAACATTGGTGAGAAAAACAGCACCATTTTAGTTAACATGGAGCATCCCTCCAACCCTCCCAGAGAAACTTTAGTGCAGAAACTCTGCACTGCCTCACAACACTTAGGACAGCATCCCTGCCCTAGTGTGGAGCTCATAGGACAGCATCCCTGCCCTGCTCCAACCCAAGAGAAACAGCATCCCTGTTCTCTCTTACAGCCATATGGACAAAGATTTTGCCCAGCTATGGCTTTTCTGAGACAGCATCCCTGTCTGGCATTTCCATCACTACAAATAGGTTCAGTGGACAATTCCCACTGCTCTAAACTAAAACTTACTGATAGAAACTCTGAAAATACATCTTCACGTTGTTGCTTAGCTAAAAAACTTCAAACAGGGTGGTTTACCTCCCCACAGGGAAGTAACCATATAGTGGATGATAAAGGGAGTAACCAGTCTATTGCAGAGCTACTCTCTACTTATCACCACTGAGACAATAAAGTCTCAACTGGCCAAGGTTAGCCTTTTTGTCCTTCGTTTGGGGGGGGGGGGTTGTGTGAGAAAGTAGCCTCTTTCTAGCCTTGTTACCCCCACTTTTGGCCTGTTTGTGAGTGTATGTCAGGGTGTTTTCACTGTCTCACTGGGATCCTGCTAGCCAGGGCCCAGTGCTCATAGTGAAAACCCTATGTTTTCAGTATGTTTGTTATGTGTCACTGGGACCCTGCTAGTCAGGACCCCAGTGCTCATAAGTTTGTGGCCTATATGTATGTGTTCCCTGTGTGGTGCCTAACTGTCTCACTGAGCCTCTGCTAATTAGAACCTCAGTGGTTATGCTCTCTCATTTATTTCAAATTGTCACTAACAGGCTAGTGACCAATTTTACCAATTTACATTGGCTTACTGGAACACCCTTATAATTCCCTAGTATATGGTACTGAGGTACCCAGGGTATTGGGGTTCCAGGTGATCCCTATGGGCTGCAGCATTTATTTTGCCACCCATAGGGAGCTCTGACAATTCTTACACAGGCCTGCCACTGCAGCCTGAGTGAAATAACGTCCACGTTATTTCACAGCCATTTTACACTGCACTTAAGTAACTTATAAGTCACCTATATGTCTAACCTTTACCTGGTAAAGGTTAGGTGCAAAGTTACTTAGTGTGACACAATCCCATGATCCCAGTGGTCTGTAGCACAGACCCTGGTACTGCCAAACTGCCCTTCCTGGGGTTTCACTGCGGCTGCTGCTGCTGCCAACCCCTCAGACAGGCATCTGCCCTCCTGGGGTCCAGCCAGGCCTGGCCCAGGATGGCAGAACAAAGGACTTCCTCTGAAGCCCAAGTTTGGTGGAGGTAAGTCCTTGCCTCACCTCGCTAGACTGCATTGCTGGGAACCGCGACTTTTGCAGCTACTCCGGCCTCCGTGCACTTCCAGAGGAAATCCTTTGTGCACAGTCCAGCCTGGGTCCACGGCACTCTAACCTGCATTGCACGACCTCCTAAGTTGTTCTCCGGCGACGTGGGACTTCTTTGTGCGACTTCGGGTGAGCACCGTTTCACGCATCCTCGTAGTGCCTGTTTCTGGCACTTCTCCGGGTGCTACCTGCTGCTAAGAGGGCTCCTTGCTCGACGTCCCCTCTACCTCCTGGTCCAATTTGCGACCTCCTGGTCCCTCCTGGGCCACAGCAGCGTCCAAAAACGCTAACCGCACGATTTGCAGCTAGCAAGGCTTGTTGGCATTCTTTCGGCGGGAAAACACTTCTGCACGACTCTCCACGACGAGAGACACACACCCACCCCCACCCTCACCCACTACAAAACACACATCAATGCAGAGCAACAAGTCAGAGTGACACCTCCCCAACCCCCCCGGAAGAATGCAAAGACAAAATAAAATGATCATTAAGAATGAAGTATAATATAGCATAATTGAAGTTAAGTGAAATATGAAAATATAAATAAAATATATTACATCATGAACAATATATACATAGGTCAAAAGTCCGGCCCATAATGGCTATCATCCATTGTTCGTGGGCCAATGGGCCTAAACACATGGGCAAAGCCCACACACGAGACCCGATTCCATTGGAGAGAACACTGCAGGGGCATCAGATAGTAAAACGACAGGCACCTCAGGGGGAAGGGAAGGGGGGCACCTCAGCCAGTTCAGTCCACGACGCCAGATCCACGAGGGGCCTCCATGCCCACTGTACCATCCTGGGGAGTGCAAAGCCACAGTCCATCAAGTGGATTACAGACTCCACTGGTTCTGGAGGAGGCATGGTGCCCAGAGTGCTTCGTGAAGCCCTGGCCGACACAGATCCGGCCATGCCAATGGGCCAGAGGTGCTTGACAGGAAGAGCCCAGCGGAGCGGTGCTTGACAGGAAGGGCCCAGCGGAGCAGTGCTTGAGATGAAGGGCCCAGCGGAGCGGTGCTTGACAGGAAGGGCCCAGCGGAGCGGTGCTTGAGATGAAGGGCCCAGCGGAGCGGTGCTTGTCACGGCGGGGCCCTGTTCAGCGGGGCTTGTCATGGCGGGGCCCAGTTCGGCGGTGCTTGTCACGGCGGGGCCCTGTTCGGCGCTGCTTGTCACGGCGGGGCCCAGTTCGGCGGTGCTTGTCACGGCGGGGCCCTGTTCGGCGCTGCTTGTCACGGCGGGGCCCTGTTCAGCGGTGCTTGTCACGGCGGGGCCCTGTTCGGCGGTGCTTGCCACGGCGGGGCCCTGTTCGGCGCTGCTTGTCACGGCGGGGCCCTGTTCGGCGGTGCTTGCCACGGCGGGGCCCTGTTCGGCGGGGCTTGTCACGGCGGGGCCCTGTTCGGCGCTGCTTGTCACGGCGGGGCCCAGTTCGGCGGTGCTTGTCACGGCGGGGCCCAGTTCGGCGCTGCTTGTCACGGCGGGGCCCAGTTCGGCGGCGCTTGTCACGGCGGGGCCCTGTTCGGCGCTGCTTGTCACGGCGGGGCCCTGTTCGGCGGCGCTTGTCACGGCGGGGCCCTGTTCGGCGCTGCTTGTCACGGCGGGGCCCTGTTCGGCGGCGCTTGTCACGGCGGGGCCCTGTTCGGCGCTGCTTGTCACGGCGGGGCCCTGTTCGGCGGCGCTTGTCACGGCGGGGCCCTGTTCGGCGGTGCTTGCCACGGCGGGGCCCTGTTCGGCGGCGCTTGTCACGGCGGGGCCCAGTTCGGCGGTGCTTGCCACGGCGGGGCCGTGTTCAGCGCTGCTTGTCACGGCGGGGCCCTGTTCGGCGGTGCTTGTCACGGCGGGGCCCTGTTCAGCGCTGCTTGTCACGGCGGGCCCTGTTCAGCGCTGCTTGTCACGGCGGGGCCCTGTTCAGCGGTGCTTGTCACGGCGGGGCCCTGTTCAGCGGGGCTTGTCACGGCGGGGCCCTGTTCAGCGGTGCTTGTCACGGCAGGGCCCTGTTGTGCGGGGCTTGTCACGGCGGGGCCCTGTTCAGCGGTGCTTGTCACGGCGGGGCCCAGTTCGGCGGTGCTTGTCACGGAAGGGCCCTGTTCAGCGGTGCTTGACATGTGTTCCCAGGGAACCAGATCGGGCCAATATTTTCCGCTCAATCGCCATCCGACCTTTCGCTTGCAGGGCACTCCTGTGCTGGAGTCCTGGGCTCGTGGGTGTCCTCCTTCACACCCGAAATGGGGCTGGTGGGGCCCTCCTGGGCAGCTCGCCTGCTGCCGGAAATGTCCGCCCTGCTGCCCTTACCCTCCTTCGCCAATTCTCTGGGGCCCTTGCCTCCCTTTGTGGATGTGCCAGGTGACAGTGCCAGGGTATTGCCTTTGGGGGCTGCCGTCTCTGGCCTCTCACGCCGGCCCTTCCCTTTTTTAGTTTTTTTCCCAGGGGGTGGGCTGGCTGTCCCCTTGCTGCTGGCCGATGTTGCTGCCCTAGAAGCTGGTGGACTCCAATAGCCCTGGACTATGGTCCTTGTAGGTGCAGGGCTTGTGGTGGCTGAGGTGCTGTTTGGACTCTTACGAGATGGAGGGGGTGGGTCAGGTGATGCAAAGAGGTTCAGTTTGGAGAGGAAAAACTTTTTAGGAGCAGTGGGAAGGGTAGGTGCAGTGGGTATGGGAGTGGAGGAAGAGGATGTGGTTGTAGGAGAGTCAAGTTTGCTGTCTTTGGGTGCAGGTGCTTGTGACGGAGGCTGTCGTGAGGTGGATGGCTGTTGGGTGGGTGGCTGCCTGCGTTTGTGTGGTTTGGAAGAGGGGGTGACAGACACACTGGGAGAGGACACAGGGGACGTGTAAATGGCAGTGGGGGTGGTGACAGCACGTGTGCGGAGTGTTCTGGTGGGTGTGCTGGTGATGGACGTACTGGCTGATGGTGGTGTGCATGCAGGTGTGAGTGGAGACGTCACAGGGAGGGAGGAGGGAGATGAGGAGGTGGGGGACACAGAGGTGGTAGTGACTGTTGGCATGTCTGCATCTGGATGTTGCTTGGGTGAATGCTTGTGTGATCTGTGGTGCTTATGTCTGGATGAGCTGCCCTTGGGTGTTGATGTGTGTGCAGGCTGGTCTGTAGGTGTGGCTGGGATAGGCAGAGGAACAGGGGAGTGGGACTGGGATGAGGAAATTGGAGGGGGGAGGCAGGAGACAGGGACAATGGCTGCCGTCAGTGCTGAGGCCAGAGCGTTGAACGATCGCTGATGGGCAGCCTGACCCGAATGAATGCCCTCCAGGTATGCATTGCTCCGGTGCACCTCCCTTTCTACACCCTGGATGACATTCAAAAGGGTAGACTGCCCAACAATGAGCGTCTGGAGGAGGTCAATGATCTCCTCACTGAGGGCAGCAGGGGTAACTGGGGCAGGGACTGAGGTGCCTGGGGCGAAGGAGATGCCCGCCTTCCTGGCCGAGCGGGCACGGGGCGAACGCTGAGGGGCTGCTTGGAGGGCAGTGCTGGTGCGCGGGGTGGCGGCTGTACCTGTTGTAGCGGTGGGCACGGATGTTGCCCCCACCACAAGGGAGCTCCCTTCCGAGGACGTGTCTGTGTCGCTGATGTCTCCACGGGTCCCCGTTGTGGAGCTCCCCTCGCCCTCCGTCTCACTGGTGAACTCGGAGTCGGTTGCATGGCCCTCCGGGGCCATGTGAGATGCAGCTCCCTCGTGCTCCGATGCCACTTCTCCTCCGCCTGATGATGCTAATGCACACATGAACAGGAAGACCACAAAAAAGGGGGGGGGGAAGAAAAAATGACATGTTGAGTGCATGCATTGGCGACACCGTTGGCGGAGAGGACAGACACAGAAGCCCCCTGCACTACGCCGCGCACTCTGTGTACACTACTCAATTATTGTGACTTGGCCTACAAGCCTATGGACGGCAACTGCACACATAGGTGACCCAGGGCCATGGATAGCTGTACTTAGCACCCTACAGAGGTGGGGGGCGGGGGCACAGGGCCATGCCTTACGGAGGGGACCAGCCTACAGAAGTCGCTCTGGCCTAGAGATACCCACAGCCCTCCTCCCCCACCCAGACACCTCCACTGTGCGCTAACATAGCATAATGTGCTGGTACTCACCCCCTTGTGTCTGCTGTGATGTCCTCACGCGCCCATCCAAATCGGGGTAGGCCACGGCCAGGATCCGGGACATCAGGGGGGTCAATTGACGGGAGCCACCCCTCCTACGTTGGGAGGCCATCCCCAGCAGAACCTCTGCGGTCTTCCTGCTCCCGCGGCGGATGTCCTCCCACCTCTTGCGGCAGTGGGTGCTCCGTCTGTTGTGGACCCCCAGGGTCCGTACGTCCTTGGCGATGGCACGCCAAATGTCGATCTTCTGATGGGCGCTGACCTATGTGACATGGACAGGGTGGGAAAAAAAAAACATCATTTTCTGCATGGTCGATGTGAGTGGCCCCTGCTCCCCAACCTTGCCATATGGCACATGCTCTCATCTGTCGTGCGATGCATGCCTCATTCGCTCCCCTCCCCACCATCTTTCTTCCACCCCACTCAACACAGGCATTGCCCACAAAGCATGGTCCCAGTGTACTTACTTGTTGGTCTGGAGGACCGTAGAGTAGCACATACTGGGGGAGGACCCCATCCACAAGTTTCTCCAATTCCTCAGATGTGAAGGCAGGGGCCCTTTCCCCAGTCGCAGCAGCAATTGTATCTTCCAGACCGAGGTCACAGCAGCACTTGCAGTATAGGTCCTCTCCTGTGGATGATCAGGTCTCGAGTGATTAAGCAGATAGAAGGTGGCGGTCACGCCCTTGGCGGTGCGTACCGCGACCGCCGGCGCACATCGTCATTGGCTCCTGAGACCCATAGGGTTCAATGTTAACCAATGCTGCTTTGCGCCGTGGTCTTCGACCGCCTACCGCCACGGTGTGCCACGCCAGCGCATTGACCTCACATCCCATTGTCACACTTCACAGGTCAGGCAGCCGCCATTTCATGGGCCCACATGGCTTAATTTGTACTGCGTCACACAGGCCTAGGCCTTGCATTGCTACTCATACAAGCCATTCAATGCATAGCGATTCGTGTTCTGTGCAAGCTGTGGTTACGTACCTGTGGGTTGCTTGACTCTGTGCTCCATGTTGTTCTTCCAGGGCACCGTCCGCTGGGACTTGCGAGGAGATGGAGGAATGTTCCCGGTGTACAGACCGCTGGTGGACCTGTCGCCAATGGAAGAAAGACATGTCATACTGACATACAGACTTGACCGAGCCACTATACAGGAACTGTGTGCCCAGCTGGAGCCAGACCTGATGTCCCCCATTCGCCAACCCACAGGGATTCCCCCTCTGGTGCAGGTTCTGTCAGTACTCCATTTTTTGGCAAGTGGATCATTCCAAACAACAGTGGCCATATCATCAGGGATGTCTCAGCCTATGTTTTCTAAGGTTTTGTCCAGAGTGTTGTCTGCCCTGATGAAATACATGCGGAGATACATTGTTTTCCCTGAGGTGGGTGAATTGGCTACATTGAAGGGTGATTTCTATGCCCTTGGCCATATCCCCAACATCATTGGTGCCATTGATGGGACCCATGTGGCTTTGGTTCCCCCCAGTGAAAGTGAGCAGGTGTACAGGAACAGAAAAAGTTATCATTCGATGAATGTCCAGGTGGTCTGTTTGGCTGACCAGTACATCTCCCATGTAAATGCAAAGTTCCCTGGGTCAGTGCATGACGCGTACATCATGCGAAATAGCAGCATCCCTTACGTGATGGAACAGCTACAGAGACACCGTGTGTGGCTAATTGGTGACTCTGGTTACCCCAACCTGTCGTGGCTACTGACCCCAGTGAGGAATCCCAGGACAAGGGCAGAGGAACGGTACAATGAGGCCCATGGGCGTACTAGGAGGGTGATCGAGCGGACCTTCGGCCTCCTGAAGGCCAGGTTTAGGTGCCTGCATATGACAGGTGGATCCCTAATGTACTCACCAAAGAAGGTGTGCCATATCATCGTGGCCTGCTGTATGCTTCACAACCTGGCTTTGTGACGCCAGGTGCCTTTCCTGCAGGAGGATGGTCCAGATGGTGGTTTTGTAGCAGCTGTGGAGCCTGTGGAGAGTGAAGAGGAGGAAGACGACGGGGACGACACAGACAACAGGGACACAGTGATACAACAGTATTTTTTTAGTAGCACACAGGTAAGAATCAACCCCGCCATTTTACATTTACTTAAAGTCTCCTGCCTCTCTAATGTCTGTGTTTCCCCCCAGTTCCTGTTAACTGAGTTGTGACTTTCCCTTCCGTTTTCAGAGCTGTGGGCCCCACTGCGTGACCTCTGCTTTGTTTGCCCATGGACTACAGCTGTGTGACAGTGGTATGTTGTCATCGCAATGTAACTGAACATTTTGGCACCGTTATGTCTAATACATTTGTTCAAAATACAAGCAGACTCCAGATTTTTTAAGTACAATAAGTGTTTTTATTAAAGTGCTAAATTTAGGGACATGATTGTAAAACGGTGATGGTGGAGTAATGTCCATGGCAGAGTCCAGTTTTCAGTCTCACAGGTGCATTGTCCATATGCCTGTGGAAGGGTAGAGCAGGGGCAGTTTAAGTTTGGACAGGGTGACAATGTGGGACAGTGGGATGACATCAGGGGGTATCGTTTGCTGGTGGGGGTCTTGGCATCCTACTCTGTCTTCTTGTGAGATCTCAGGTACCGCTTGCGGGGTGGTTCTTCTTCTGCAGGAGGTGGGGTTCTGGTGGCCTGTCGTTGTGTGGGGGCCTCCTGTCCACTAGCGCCGGCGGAGGTGGTAGGCTGTTCCTGGTCCAGGCTAGTGACAGGGGCCCTTTGTGGTGCCACATGGTCCCGCAATGTGGTGACTATCTGGTTAAGGGCCACGACGATGGTCCCCATTGCGGAACTAATGTTTCTCAGTTCCTCTCTGAACCCCATGTACTGTTCCTCCTGCAGTACCTGGATCTCCTGGAACCTGGCCAGTACCGTAGCCATCGTCTCCTGGGAGCGGTGATATGCTCCCATGATGGAGGAGAGGGCCTCTTGGAGAGTCGGTTCCCTGGGCCTGTCCCCCCCCTGTCGCACAGCAGCCCTCCCAATTGCCCTGTTTCCCTGGGCCTCTGTCCCCTGGACCGTGTGCCCACTACCACTGCCCCCAGGTCCCTGTTGTTGTTGGGGTGGTGGGTCAACCTGGGTGCCCTGTAGTGGTGGACACACCGCTGATTGACGTGTCCTGGAGACAGAGGCATGGGCCCGCTGGGTGGGAGCTGTGCTGGTGTTCCCAGAGGGGGTTAGGTCTGCTGTAGCCTGTGGCTGTCTGTGGGGAACCGACTGTCCCGAGGTCCCCGATGGGCCGGGCTGGTCATCTGGGTCCAGGGAGACAGAGCTGCTGTCATCACTGGGGGCCTCTTCTGGGGGTGGGATGGACATCTCTGGACCCTCCTGGGCGGTGTGGTGGCGTTCGGGTCCTGCAGGGGTATAAGAGTATGGTTATTGCTTCTGTGTGTGCCATTTCGTGTAATGGGTGGGTGGCCGTGTACCCCAGTTCTGGCATTCCCTTGTGGGGGCTTTTGTGACGGTGGCTTGTGGGGGAGATGGGTATGTGCAGTGGGCATGCTTTGGTGATGGGTGTCCATGCTTTGGGGAGGCATGCAGGGCTAGGTTTTGGGATGAGTGGGTTGTGATGGTGAGCCATTTGCAAGGAGTTGGTGTGATGGGGGTGGGGGTGAGGGTGGGGGTATGATTTGGCATGCAGGTTGGGTGGGGGGAATGAAGTAGTGGAGATTTGACTTACCAGAGTCCATTCCTCTGCCTACTCCTGCGAGGCCCTCAGGATGCAGGATGTGCAAGACTTCCTCCTCCCATGCTGTGAATTCTGGGGGAGTAGGTGGGGGTCCGCCGCCAGTCCGCTGTACTGCGATGTTGTGCCTTGATACCATGGAACGCACCTTCCCCCGTAGGTCGTTCCACCGCTTCCTGATGTCGTCCCGATTGCGTGGATGCTGTCCCACAGCGTTGACCCTGTCCACTATTCTGCTCCATAGCTCCATCTTCCTGGCAATGGTGGTGTGCTGCACCTGTGCCCCGAAGAGCTGCGGCTCTACACGAACTATTTCCTCCACCATGACCCTGAGTTCTGCGTCAGAGAACCTGGGGTGTCTTTGGGGTGCCATGGGGTGGTGTGGATGAGGTGAGGGGTGGTGTATGTGTTGTAGAGTGTGGTGAGTGTGGTGGTGTATGGTGTTTTGTGCGTGGAAATTGTGTGGGTGATGTTGTGATTTGCCTCTGTGTGATGGTCTACTCTATGCTGTGCTGTCTCTCTCTGTCCTTCAGTCGCAATTGTGGTCGTAAGGGTTTGTGGTTGATGTGGGTGTGTGTTTTATATTTAATTGGGTGTGTGGGAGTGGTGTGTGTATGTGTCTCAGGTGTGTGTATTTTGAATTGTCCAATGTGGTAGTGTTTTGTCAAGGTGTGTGTATTTTGACCGCGGCGGTGTGTACCGCCAATGGAATACCGCGGTTGAAAGACCGCTGCGGGGATTTGTGGGTCGGAATGGCATGGGCGTATTTCTGTTGGCATGACGGTGGAGGTTTGGTCATCGCCAGTTTTGCGCTGGCCGTTGCTGTGGCGGACTTTTGTTGATGTCGGGTTTTTGGCGGTTTGCCAGTTGTGGGTCAGAATGACCGTGGCGGTTTACCGCGACCGCGGCGGTGTTATGGCAGTCTTCTGACCGGCGGTAAGCGCCTTTTACCGCCGAGGTCAGAATGACCACCTATGTGTCTATTCTAATTGAACTACTTGCAACCCTGCACCTGCAGGGGCAGGCATGCCATTTAAGTAATGCATGTCTGTTCTAGTTCAACTTCTTGCAAGCATACATTTGAGGTGATAGGCACACCATTTGTGTACTGTGTATCTGTTCTAAATTAACTATTTGTAAGCCTGCATCTGAATTGACAGGCACACTATTCAAATTCTGCATGTCTCACACTATGATATATCACCTGTAACACAAACACTCATTATTCAAGATGTTTTTTTTATCCTTTATTTTTTGTATTAATATAATTATTTTTTTGGGAACATTTCATTAGAAATTTAACATGGGCACAATGAATCTTACTTTTCCACATCCTTTTATGGTTAAAGAGGATGAATATGGTAGTTTAAAATGGGAAGAATGGGAAGATGACTTTAATAATTTATATAGATACTTTTTGAAGTGAATATATGATTACAGAAAGGAAAAATAAATCTTGTTACATTGTTTAGGCCCAGGAGGATTGAATGTATACAATCGCATGGAATAAAAACCTCGCTCTAGAGACGAAGGTGATGTTTTCACTCATGCTTTGGCAGATTTAGATGCATACTTTGCTCCTATAGTATGTTAAGCAATAGATCGGTATAGCTTTTATCATAGTAAAGAAGGAGCAAATGAAAAGGGATAGGACTTTGTGGCTGCATTAAGGAAGTTAACCCTATCATGCAACCCAAATGTAGAGTCAAACAATCTTACTGGTTGCTTGGTGTAAATAAAGAAATTGAAAGGTTTGTGAGAGAATGTGTTAAATGTATTAATTCGAAGAAGGCACTAACTACGTTTAAACCACCATTACATCCTCCGGAATCTTCACATATGCCCTGGGAAAGGACCGGAGTAGATATTTTCGGTCCTGTGCAGGATGTTAATGGAATAACCAAATTTGTACTAGTAATGGTAGATCATTTATCGAAAAGGCCTGAAATCAAAGTAGTACAGAAAGCAGATTCTTGGGCAGTAGTGGATTTCATGGAGGAAGATTTACCTAAGGAGGGAATCAGTGACAATGGAGGGCAGCTAATTTCTGATGTTTTCAAAACATTCACAAAGAGAGCTGGCATTACACATAAAACCACATCCATGTATCACCCAGAGGGAAATGGAATAGTTGAGCAATTCAAAAGAGTGATAAAAGGGATAATTGAACTGTCCTGCAGCAACAATTTGGACTGCGAAAATGAATTGAAGAAAACCATTGTTGCAGTGGTGTTTTGAGCAGTCATGCATTTCAAGGACAGTTTACAGGCGATTCATATGTTGATCAGATCAGACAATATGGTAAGAGTTGCCTACCTGAACAATCAGAGAGGGATCAGGTCTAAACCCTCTGAATCAGATAGCCATAAATTGTTCCACTGGGCAGAAGCTGACCTATTGTCCCTGTCAGTGATTTACATCAGGGGTTCAGACGATTTAATAGCAGATTCCCTGAGTCGGGTTTTCCCAACTTCTCAGGAAGTGTCTCTGATCATTTTTTTCAACAGATCTGCAGGAGGCTCAGTACCCCTTATGTGGATCATTTTGCCTTCTAGGTCAAAACACAACTTCCAGGGCTTTGTTGCAGGGTCGCCTCAGCTAAGGGTATGGGGACAGGATGTGTTGACTGTGCAGTGGCTGTAGCATCTTCTGTATGCCTTCTCTCCAATTTCCTTGATTCCCAGGCTTCTGGCTTGGCTACAAGTAGAAGACAGGATGAGGGTGATAGTAGTTCTCTTTTGGCCAAGAAGGTTGTGGTTTCCATTTCTGAAGGCCTCTGGTAGTGCAGCGTCCCTGGTTGATCCCGAGTTATCCATCTCCCCAAAGGTTTTACAAGCTTCTTGTGTCCCAGATACTTTAGCTGTCAGTTTGGAAATTAAGTGAAGAGGGTGGAAGCACAGAGGGCTGTCCTCGCATTTAGCGCAGGCTGGTCAGAACTCTCATAGGCCATGTACTTTGAATTCATATGGTATGCCCTGGGGTTATTTTCAGACTTGGTGTTCAGAATACAAGCTTTTCCCTGTTGAAGGCTCCCATCAGGATATTATTCAGTTTCTGTGGGATGGTTTTGAAAAGAAATTGGCTGTTTCTACTCTCCTTGCACAATGGACTGCTGTTAAAGCTTTCTGCGGTCCTTGGGGAAATCGATAAGGATGATTTTGTTTCTTGGCTCTTGAGAGGTTTCTCTTTTTCCACCTTGTGATTAAACCTCTTTTTCAACTGTGAGATGTGCCTTTGGTTCTGAAGGCTCTTACTTCTTTTCCTTTTGAACATTTGGATCAGGCAGACATTATGGCCCCAATTTATACTTTTTGGTGCAAAACTGCACTAACGCAGTTTTGCACCAAAAAGTTTAGCACCGGCTTGCACCATTTCTGTGCACCAGCCAGGCACCATATTTATGAAATGATGCAAGCCAGTGCAAAGGGTAGGCTAGCGTAAAAAAATATATATGTTAGTCGGGTGTGGCTGGCGGTATGGAAGAAGGGGGTTTTGCACCAGAACATGACGTTAGGTAAGTTAAAGTAGAAAAAATGACTCTAACCTGCCTAGAGTCATTTTCTGACACAAAACCATCCATACCACATGACTCCAGTCTTTAGAAGACCGGAGTCATGCCCACCACCCTAAGGGCCAGCACAGGGGTCCAGGGTCTCCTGGGCATGGCCATTGCACCCTGTGCCATGTAGGGTGGACCATTTCAGGGCCCCCAATGGCACTTAAAAAAAAAACAAATGCTGACCTGTACTTACCTATACTTACCTAGGATGGGGTCCCCCCTCCTCCGCTGTCCTTCTGATGTGGGTGGGTGTGTCCCTGGGGAGGGCACCTGTGGGCTCATTCCATGGTGTTACACCATGGAAATAGGCCCACAGGTCCCCTAACGCCTGCCTTGACTCAGGCCTTAAAAAATGGAAAGCAAGCTTTCCACCATTTTTTGACCCCTCCTCACTCCCGTGCGTGATTTTAGCACAGGGGTTAAATATGGCGCTAAGGCCATAGAGTAATGTTTTGCACAGGAATGTAATACTTTGCATCTCATTGAGGCAAACTAGGTTTTCACATCCAAAAAATGACTTTAACTCTATAGATTTGGCACTAGACAGGTCTAGCGCCAAAGTATAAACATGGAGTTAGTTTTGCACCGAATTTGCGTAAAAAAAATTATGCACATTTGGCACAAAACAAGTATAAATATGCCCCTATATTTGTTACATTGCAGGTGGTGTTCTTTGTAGCCATGACATCAGCTAGAAGGATCTGTGAGCTTGCAGCCTTATTGATCAGGGAACCCTTTCTTTTTTTGTGAAGATGTTGTAATTTTGAAGTTAGACTATTCATTTGTTTCCAAGGTAGCCAAAAGGATTCATAGATGTCTGTAGATCATTCGTCCAGCTCTTTCTGATGTGTCAGATGAAAACTATTATGTTCAGTTGAGTCTTCTCGATGTTAAGAGGGCCTTGTGAATTTATCTTGAAAGGATTAAAGGTCATATTTGGCTCTTGACAGCCTTATTGCCACACCACTGCAGCTGTGGGACCAAGTACTCTGTCAAGCTGATCTCAGCCAACCCTATTTGGATGTATGGTGGTGCAGCCACCGTCCAACTCAAAAGAGTGGACTCTGTCGTGCCCACTGTATCCTGCAGCCGACACAGCAAACTCCAATGTTTCCGACTAGCACTCCATTGTCGTTCTGACTGCTTGATTCTGCTGGCCCTATTTGGATAACACAGCTGTACTGGCAGTGTTTCAGTGGCAGTCTCATGAGGGCAGGAGTCCATTGTGCAATACATTTAGGCCCTCATTACGACCTCTGCGGTCTTTTTCAAAGACCGCAGAGGTACCGCCGTGCTGAAGACCGCCAGTGCAGGTGGTTTTCCATGCAGCGTATTATGACTGCTGGCAGCCCTCCGTCCTTTTTCGGATGGAGAGCCGCCAGCAGCTATACTTGCGGTCGGCGGGGAAGTGGAGGCTACTCCACCTCCACCGCCCGTCATCAAAACACCGCACACCGAATCACGTTCCTTGATTCGGTGTGGCGGTGTTCTGGTGGCGGGGAGCTGGCGGTGGAGCAGCCCCCATGGATCCCGTCTCCTCCCGGAGGATCAACGGGCAAGTTAAGTTGATCGTCCATTAGGGGAGGGGGGTGGGGGGTGTTGTGTGTTGGGTGCGTGCATGGGGGTGTGTGTGTGAGTATGTAGAGGAGGTGTGTGAGTGTGTGTATGCATGCGGGGGGGTGTTGTGTGTATGGGAAATGTGTGCAGGTCAGTCTGTGTGCACGTCTGTTTGTATGTGTGCAGTTATTGGTTGTTGTAGTGTATGTGTGTGTGTAGGGGTGTGTGTCTGTGCATGTTGGGGGTGTGGAGGGTGGGTGTGTCTGTGCATGTTGGCGGTAGGGGTGGGGTTGGGGGTCCTGCCACCTTTGGGGAGTGGCACGATGGTCTGGGGTGTGGGGGAGGACTCGGGGTTGGTGGGGGGGTAGACCCCTATCAGTGCCAGGGAAGGAATTCCCTGGCACTGATAGTGCCTACCGCCATGGATTTCGTGGCGGTTCCAAACCACCCGAAATACATGGCGGTATGCATGGTCCTGATACCGCTGGTGGTCTGGTGATGGTCGCTGGGCAGGAGACTGAAGTCTCCAGCCCAGGGGTTGTCACCGCCCTGGCAGTTTGAGTGGAGAAGTGGTGGATGACCATGGCAGTAACCACTATGGTCAAACTTCCATTTTTTTTTCTCAGGTGCCTGTTGGCAGTTTTACCGCCACTTCTCCCCCGTCTGCCAGGGTCATAATGAGGGCCTTAGTATTGTACTTTGGCTGTGGCCATTGGTTGAATGGTAGCAGCCCACACCTGATGGAAATTGGACAAGTGTGAACACCTGCAAAACATGCTTTAAAACACACGTCTTTTCAGACCATGCTCCTTTCCTATTACACTGCTGACCATCATTCTGAGGGAGTCCTTGAGGCTGAACAGCCAGGTTATTTTTTGCTTTACTATTCTCCCTCTAGTGTTCCATTTCATCATTATTTTACAAATGACTGTAGGGACACTATTACATATATTTTTTTATTTTCACTATGGCAGGGAGGAGGAACCCAAATTTTTCCGGGGAAGAATTGAAAATCATGGTAGATGAAATAATTAGAGTAGAACCACAATGGGTTGGAGCCCAAGTACGAAATACTACAATTTCTAAGAAAAGGGAAATGTGGGGTGGATTAGTCAACAGAGTGAATGCTGTAGCTAACAATATGCACACACAGAAGGAAATTAGGAAGAGGTGGAATGATCTGCAGGGGAAAGTGTGTTCCCTGGCCTACAAGCACCACCTGGAGGCCCAAAGGAATGGTAGTGGTTTTTACAGTCCCCCATTACAACTATTTCCCTGGGAGGAGAAGGTCTTGCAGATCCTACATCCTGAAGACTTGACTGGCATCCCTGATGGAGCGGAAACTGGTATGTTGCATTAAGTAATGACTCAGCAATCACAAATTGAGTTCTTGCCCTTAACCTACCTGTTCAGAATGTTTCCAGACTCCGAGCATAACATATATATTCAAACGTCATTTACCGAAATATCTTGTGTAATCCAAAACAGGAGCAGCATGGTTGCTATAATCTATTAGCAATGATGAATCAGTCCTTGCATTTGCCTTGTCCTTTGCTGTATCTCAATGTAGGTTGTTTTACTTCCAAAAACAGGTCCAAAACTCCATCCATATGCACATAAAGGTACAGTGCTTATAAGTGGTTACTTAACCTATTCACTTTAAAAACATACATTTGTACATATCGCAAATGTCTGCTTAATTTCCACTGTAAAAATGTATATAGGAATGTGTAACCCACTTTGTTCACAAGTATTGGCAAGAGTATATACTAATGACTACAACTACTAACATGCCCTACTTTTGTCTTTGCAAAACAATAGTGTAATGTGATGTAGCTCATCATTCCTTTTCTTCCACATATGCACAGTATGTATTGAAATTTCATCCGCTGTGTTGATCCAGTATGTTATCACCTTCTTGTCACTACATTGAATTGATCTACTTGCTTGCATAAATCATAGTTTGAAGATTCAAAGGTTCCCAATTATGGCCCGGGGTATGCTGATCATAAGTAGTACTGCTAGACAAATTATTTTGCAGTGTACATATGATGACCAATGTCTTTAAATGCAATGCCTTGTACAATAGTTTGTATTGAGGCTGCTAGGCCTCCAAATGGCACAGCTCTCAAATCTCCTCTCTGCTGTGTTGAGTGCATGCCTGGTACATGGAATGTGCACTGTTTATTTTTTATCTTACAATTCAGGACATCTCTGCATTGTTGTTTCTAAAGTCTGCATCTCTGTAAATGATTCTGTATTAGTAAAAAGTCAAAAATGACACGAAGGCCTAACCATTCCATTATTCATATATATTTTTTTTTTTTTAGGTTGCTTCATTTTTTCAAGAAGACACATTTGAGGTATAATACGGACCTTTAATATCATTGTCTTTGTAATTCATATTAGGGCTCACACCCAGGGTCAGTGGACCATTGTCTGCAACCCAATACACCCCCACCTTAGGCCAGGATCAAGCCTTCAGTGAGTACCCCACTCCTGAAAGTCCGGATGATGGAATGCCTGGCACGTCTGGTCTGTCTGGGCAGACAGCCCTATTAGGTCGCACTCGGGCCACACTACACCTCTCACGCTAGTTGCTACGACAACTCAGCCTATGGATTGTTCCACTTCCTGGGCCCAAAGGAACAAAATTCCCAGCTTGTGCCTCCCAGTCCATGGCTACTTTGACCAACCACCACTACCTCTAGTTTTGCAAGGCCCCAAGTAATGGGGCACAGAGCCTCAAGGGCATAGGGTAGTGGGAGTAAGGTCCATGGAAAGGAATCTGTGGGCCAGCATAGTGAAGCCACTGATGTCAATCACCCAGACCACCACTTAACCGAGTCTTGGGAGCATTCCAACAGTCCCAAGCCGTGATGGGCCATGTAGTCACAGAGCTCCAGGACTTGAAGCAGGCACAGGAAATCCAATTTGGTCTCCTTGACTGGGGTGATAATTGACCTCTACCACCATATGTGCAGGGCTTTTCTTGTACCATCAACTGTTTCTTTGGTCCCTCAACATCAGGACCAAATACGCCAACCCCAGCCACAGACAGGGAGGCCCTGCCACAACATGTGAGCACTCATCCACCCCACGCCCTGCGCCTGTGCCACCCATACCCCTGCCTCCCCTCCCAGGAGGTGGCGTTCATCCAGACCACCAGGAGAGGATGGCAAGACTTCCACCGCCACCTCCAAGAGATGCAGAACCTTTTTAAACATTTCAAACACACATTTACCTTTACTGAGGACAGTTGAATTTTGTAGCCTGGACTCAAAACAAGTTAGCCTATACAATAATAGTTTCATCCACCATAATACTCATTTCTTTTCTCCTTGCTTGTCATTTGAATCACCTTTTTTTGTTCATTAGTGCCACAAAAATAAAAGCGTATCACACATAGTTAAAGACTTTAATTTATCATGTCTGACTTCAAACATAATTTTGCAAAATAAATTAACCAATAACTTCCAAAGACATATCAGTATGACAAATAGGTAATGTGTCACCCATTTTCATTCAAACAAAACAAAGTAACATCACAATCTATTGGTGTCATATATGTTTAGGTAACAAGTCTGTGAGTAAAGAATAGCTGTGTTAAGAAACCTGGCATAAGCCAAATAGTCTGTGCAGTATAGAGGTTGACAATCCGTGACCTTGGCACCATGTAAAAATGGAAAACCACAGCATATCAAAATAAAAAGGCAAACTATCATTGATTCATGACAACGGCTGGGGCCAGACATCTTGTCCTCACAATAGGAATGGAACGTCACTAACACCAATAGTCTGCATCATGGCAGCAAAAAAATCTGACTGAGGCCACAGGACCAGTTCAGAACATGGTAGCAGTATCTAATGGAATATCACAATCACCTTTCAGTGGTGTGCTGCAAAAAGTACTTTCAACTGTGAGGAGACACATCAACAGCTTCATACCCTGAACACAAAGTGGAGAGTTAGCCAGTGTGAAGGGAGATCAGTATACTGTGCCTTGACATATACATGTGGTCAAAGCAGGTTAAGCAGTAAATATTGCCTTGGTGCCAACATTCATAAGAAAACAGGTGTGACACATTCTGAATAAATTCCATACAATCCCTGTGCAAATTGTTCCTGTACAAGATTTGTACATCCAAAGTAGGTGTCTGTCCCAGGATAAACCCATATTCCCTTTGTACTTTCCAGCAGCAACATATAACTGAAAACGTCACAACTCTGAAATGTCCAAATGAAGATGACATGGTGAAGGATGCTAAAAAAGAATAACACACAGAAAACATTTGACTTCACTGATAAATCAGTAGGATAAATGTACTTTGCACAAGCAAAGGACATCTCTGTCAACAAACACAGCAGTCAATATATGTAAACTTTGAACAATAAACATCTTTGCGTAGGACTTTCCTGAACTGACCATTCCTACTAAACTAGCCTCACAGACTGATATGTTCAATATGGTACAAGTTGTCTGACGTTGGGTGTTACAATTTGTGAAGGTACACTGATACTCAGGTAAAGAAGCAGTCAATGACATCTTGACATATCTCAAGTCCTTCCTCTTCACCATTGTCATCTTCATTGGGCATTTCAAGATCCTCACCTAGTGGCTCATCACGGTCTCCATCCTCAGCGATGACTGGGATACTCCATCGCAGGGCAATGTTGTGCAGCATGCAACAGGCAACTGTGATTTGGCACACCTTATCTGGTGAGTAGCAGATCGCTCCACTAGCTTTTTGCAGGCATATGAATCTGGCCTTCAGGAGCCCGAAATCCCACTCCTCTGGCCTCAGTGTCCTTCCATGGCCCTCACTGAAACATACTCCTCAGTGGTGCTTAACACCAGGGTCTGTTAAGATACGCTGAGTCTCGTGTATTGAAGAAATATTTCAATAGAGTGATATCACATCAAACCATTTTACCTTCCTAAACTAGGATTAACCCCCAGGGTGACTGGGGTGAGCTGGTCTCGTCCAGGCACACTGTTCCCATGTGCCTGGGACGAGACCAGCTCGTCCTGCACCCGGCCCACGGGTGGCCCCGTGGGCCTCCCTCCCACACCCTCCAGTCGTGCAATCTGATGACATCAGCACGCTCACAGTGCGCCGACGTCATCAGAAGCTGCCGAGGACGCGCTGGAAGCCATTTGCTTCCAGCACGTCGAGAGAGAGGACCATCATAAGGTGAGTCCTTCTCTTTTTGGGGGTTTTGGGGGGGCGGAACAGACACAGGGGGAAAGGAGAGTTTTTCATTTTCCCCCTGTGCCTGTTTTCAATAGATTACTGCTCCAAGATCGCGGGCGGTGCCCGTGATCATGGAGCAGGAATCCCCACTAGGCATCAGGGATTTACTTTCAATTTTATTTAGGGGAGCGACCCCTTGGGCAAGGGTCGCTCCCCTGGGGGGCACTAATAAATCCTGTTTCAGGCCCCATGGGGGCAGATCAGCCATTATTTCAGCCGATCTGCCCCCAGGGAGGTCGAAACCCACTAGACAACCAGAGATTTTTTTGATTGAAGTATTTGGGCAGTGACCCCTTAGGCAAGGGTCGCTGCCCCGGGGGCAATATTGATTTATATGTTTCGGCCCCCCCGGGACTAGATCGGCCATGTTTTTGGCCGATCTCGCCCCCAGGAGGGTCGAAACTCCCTAGGCCCCAGGGATTGTGTAGTGTGTGTGTGTGTTTTATGTGTTTGGGGGCCCCCTTGGGCAAGGGTGGCACCACCAAAGGGGGGAAATTAGTTTTGGCCATTTGTGCCCCCCTTGGGGGCAGATGGACCAATTTCTTTTAGGCCCATCTGCGCCAAGGGGGGCAGAAACCACCAATACACCAGAGATTTTTTTTTTTTCCACTTTTTTTGTTTTGTGCTGGGGGTGCCCCCTTTGGCAAGGGTCACTCCCCCAAACAGGGTACCGAGCTGTTGGCTATTTCTGCCCCCCTTGGGGGCAGATCTCCCTATTTCTTTAGGCCATCTGCCCCCAAGGGGGGCAGAATCCACTTAGGCACCAGGGATCTTGTGTGTGTGTGTGTTTGGTGGAGGGGCGGCCCCTTTGGCAAGGGTCGCCCCCCAAAGGAGGGCACATTACTGATGGCCATTTCTGCTCCCATTGGGGGCAGATCTGCCTATTTTTTTAGGCCCATCTACCCCCAAGGGGGGCAGAAGCCACTTAGGCACCAGTGACAATTTCTAAGTTCTTGGTGGTGGGGTGTTTGTCAACTGGCGAAGTATTTGTATTTGTGATTATAAAAGTTTATTTCTTCTTTTTGTTCTGGTTCAAAGCTTTTGCTTCCTTTGCTGTGGATCCTTGCGGTTTTGGCAGTAGTTGTCCTGCGCTTTGCATAGTTGCATGTTTTAGGTAAGTAAAAGCAATTTACTCCAAAGTAGTATTGTTGACATGCATGAATAACATGTTTGTAGGTGGTGTACTAAATGCAGGATTGTGTGTGAAATTGTCCTTAGATTTTTGAGCACAATGATATTTGTGTTGTCATATGTCTAATTTGCTCTTTTCTTTTTAGTGGGATATCATTGGTGATTGCTGTGTCTGTGCAGAGTAGTTGCTGGTGAGTAGCTTATTCAGGCAAGTGAGTGGTATAGATTTTTAGTACATAACTCTTTGTTATAAAGCTACACTTTGTTTATTACTTATTTTAGTGCTGGTTGCTGTTGGCAATCCATTTGTTGTTAGAAAGGATAATGGCTAGCTGCAGAGTGACCGCTCAGCAGGTTGTTGCCATGCTTTTTGAGTCATCTTCTGACCATGATTATGAGACTGACTCTGCATCTGAGGCAGGGGAGGAAGTGAGAGATTCTGGCAGTGAGTTTTCTGTCCGAGAGGATTCTTCTGATGAGGAAGTCACTCTCAGTGCAGATGAATGGCCTGTTTTAGAGGAGGACATTGATGTGCCAAGAGTGCAGCAGCCTGGGGCTGAAGGGCTTCCCATTAGAAGACCTGACACCTGGATTGCCCTAAACATGGAGCAGCTATAGTTACCTACATTTGCTGATCTCCCAGGGTGTAGAGTCAATACAGAAAATGTTTTGCCTGTCAATTTCTTTCACTTGTTTATGGGCGATGTATTTTTGGAAGAGATTGTTGAGCAGACTAATTTGTATGCGGAGCAATATTTGAGGGACAACACTGACAGACTTAGGCCTCAGTCTAGAGCTACTCAGTGGGTTCCCACATATCTGGAAGAGAATAAAAAGTTTTTAGGTTTGACTTTTTTGATGGGGTTGATAAGGAAGCCGTCACTGGCTTCTTATTGGTCTACTAGTCCCTTGATGGCAACGGCTATATTTCCTGCAACTATGACTCGCAATCTCTATTTGCTTCTTCTTCGTATGCTACATTTTGTAGACAATGCTTTAGCCTTGCCACGAGATCACCCTGATTGTGACCGTCTTTTTAAGATTAGGCCTGTCCTTGATCATTTTGTAGACTGGTTTTCAGAGGTCTATGTTCCAGGCAAAGAGATAAGTGTGGACGAGTCTTTGGTCCTTTTCAAGGGGCGTTTAGTTTTTAAGCAGTATATTCCTAGTAAGAGGGTACGGTATGGAATTAAATTGTATATGCTGTCAGAAAGTAGTACAGGATAAGTGTATAATTTCCCGGTCTACACTGGTAGGGATTCCAGTATTGACCCTCCTGGTTGTCCACCAACTTTTGGAGTTAGCGAGAAAATTGTGTGGGAACTTGGTAGATGACTGTTTAACAAAGGTCACCATTTGTACGTAGATACTTTCTACACTGGAGTGCAGTTGTTCAAGGAGTTGTTTAGAGTGGACACTGTTGCTCGTGGCACAATCCGTTCTAACTGGAAAGGCTATCCAAGAGAGCTTGTCTGTAAAAAACTTGAGAGGGGACAGTGTAGTGCCTTGCGGAAGAATGAGCTGCTAGCTCTGAAATTTTCAGACAGGAGGGATCTGTACATGCTATCTACCATCCATGATAAGAGTACTTCCCTTGTGACTGTTTGGGGTCAGGTTGCCAAGGTGCGCAAACCTGCGTGCATTTTGGACTACAATAGGCACATGGGTGGTGTTGATAGAGTAGATCAGAGGTTGGAACCTTACACTGCTCTTCGTAAGTCTTACGTGTGGTATAAAAAGTTGGCCCTACATTTATTTCATTTGGCAACTTTTAATGATTTTATTGTGTTCAAGGATTGTTCACCTGAGTCAAGGATGAAATTTGTTAAATTTCAGGAGTCAGTGATAGAGAGCCTTATTGTGGTGGAACAGGCAAGAGTTCCTAGAGTAGCAGTGATGAAGGATGTGGCTAGATTGAAAGATCACCACTTTCCAGATCACATTTCTC
Source organism: Pleurodeles waltl (assembly GCF_031143425.1). Lineage (NCBI taxonomy): Eukaryota > Metazoa > Chordata > Amphibia > Caudata > Salamandridae > Pleurodeles > Pleurodeles waltl. Next base: position 1,142,073,149 of record NC_090444.1, read on the forward strand.
CCACTCCCAAAAAAGCCTAGCCCACTAAGAAATGTAGAGTATATGCCCGAAGAGGTATCCGGAGGGAGAGCCGGATGTACTGCCCTGATTGCCCTTCAAAGCCTGGGCTGTGTGTGGCCGGCTGTTTCAGGAGTTACCACACCCCAAAGTTTTTTGCGGAAATACCGTGCGCGTAAACTGCCCATTTTATATTTTCATATGTTCAGTTTCACGATTGGCCTTACTGTCATGTATTTAGTTTGAGCTTTTGTGTTTGTAGTTTTGTACTTATTTTATAATTAGTTAGTGGTTTCTTTGTTGTTTATAAACAAAAAAGTGATGGCGGTGTGCGTGGGGTGGCACTTGGTTGGCGGTGTGTGTGGTGTGGCGCTTGGCTGGTGGAGTGCGTGGGGTGGCGTTTGGCTGGCGGTGTGCATGGAGTGGCACTTAGCTGGTGGTGTGCGTGGGGTGGTGCTTGGCTGGCGGTGTGTGTGGAGTGGCACTTAGCTGGCGGTGTGCGTGGAGTGGTGCTTGGGTGACGGTGTGTATGGAGTAGCGCTTGGCTGGCGGTGCCAGCCAAACGTCAGTCCACACACTCCCATCAGCTAGTGGGAGTGCTGTATCAGGCATGTGGGCGTTCATAAGTGATGGGCCCTTGAGTAGCGCTGTCTGTCGATGCAAGTGTTGTAATGTGCTAGGCCTGTGGCTGGCAGCGTGAATGGTCCTGTGCATGTCATGTATGAAAGGTGTGTGAATGGACTGTAAAACGGTTGGTGCCTTGACGCCGCTCTACAGCTCACGAGCTGTGAGTCATTGGTTCAGTTTTTTGGCCTTTCAGTTATTAACAGTGCATTTCACTTTTGTGAAATCTCTTGTTAATAAAATTTGATCTACTGAACCATCACTCACCCTCGTGCCAAATCCAGCCAGTATGTGTGGTAAAAATGACAAAAACTGCTCTGCTGTAATCAGGCGTCGCAGCACACTTGTGACACGCTAGGTGTCTCAGGTGGGACGCCAATAATGAAGAATGCCACCAACTTGGTAGGTGGGTGAGGGGTCTTTTTCACATAACCTAAGTGCATTTCTTTTCACAATTTTAGTGCTTGGCACATCATTGATGTACATGGACACATCAAAATGATATATTACTAACTACCTTTGTTTGGGGGGGAGGGGACACCTATGTTTTTGGTCCTGGGTGCGGCCTTCATCTAGGGAAACCTACCAAATCTGTGCATTTTTTAAAACTAGACACCCCAAGGAGTCCAGGGAGGTGTGGCTTGCGTGGATCCCCCAACATTTTCTTACCCGGACTCCTCTGCAAACCTCAAAATGTTCTTACAAAAGCATATTTTCCTGACTTTTCTTTGTAGGATCACTGCTCTGGCACAAAATTCCTACTCCCCAGCGTTCCCCTCAGTCTCCCAAGTAAAATGACACCTCATTTGTGTGGGTCCCCAAAGTAGAGTCAGCCTAAAGATGTATAAAAGAAAAATATATCCTTATCAACTCACAGTGCTATCCCCTCAATCTCTACAGGTTTTTGGCCTTTTTCTGTTGCAGGCACCTGGCCCACCCACACAAGTGAGGAATCATTTTTATCGGGAGACTTGGGAGAGTGCTGGATGGAAGGAAATTTGTGGCTCCTCTCAGATTCCAGAACTTTCTGTCACCGAACTTTGAGTAAAAAGTGTTTTTTTAGCCAAATTTTGAGGTTTGCAAAGGATTATGGGTAACAGAACCTGGTGAGAGCCCCACAAGTCACCCCATCTTTGATTCCCCTAGGTGTCTAGTTTTACAAAATGCACAGGTTTGGTAGGTTTCCCAAGGTGCCGGTTGAGCTAGAGGCCAAAATCCACAGGTAGGTACTTTGCAAAAAAACACCTCTTTTTTCTTTGGGAAAATGTGATGTGTCCACGTTGTGTTTTGGGGAATTTCCTGTCGCGGGCACTAGGCCCACCCACACAAGTGAGGTTTCATTTTTATAGGGAGACTTGGGAGAACGCTGGGTGAAAGGAAATTTGTGGCTCCTCTCAGATTACAGAACTTTTCTGTCATTGGAATGTGAGGAAAAAGTGTTTTTTAGCCAACTTTTGAGGTTTGCAAAGGATTCTGGGTAACAGAACCTGGTGAGAGCCCCACAAGTCACCCCATCTTTGATTCCCCTAGGTGTCTAGTTTTACAAAATGCACAGGTTTGGTAGGTTTCCCAAGGTGCTGGCTGAGCTAGAGGCCAAAATCCAAAGGTAGGCACTTTGCAAAAAACACCTCTGTTTTCTTTGGGAAAATGTGATGTGTCCACGTTGTGTTTTGGGACATTTCCTGTCGCAGGCGCTAGGCCTACCCACACAAGTGAGGTACCATTTTTATTGGGAATCGTGGGGGAACATAGAATAGCAAAACAACTGTTATTGCCCCTTGTTTTCTCTACATTTTTTCCTTCCAAATATAAGACAGTGTATAAAAAAGACGTCTATTTGAGAAATGCCTTGTAATTCACATGCTAGTACGGGCAGCCCGGAATTCGGAGATGTGCAAATAACCACTGCTTCTCAACACCTTATCTTGTGGCCATTTTGGAAATACAAAGGTTTTCTTGATACCTATTTTTCACTCTTTATATTTCAGCAAATGAATTGTTGTATACCCGGCATAGAATGAAAACCCACTGCAAGGTGCAGCTCATTTATTGGCTCTGGATACCTATGGTTCTTGATGAACCTACAAGCCCTATATATCCTTGCAACCAGAAGAGTCCAGCAGACGTAATGGTATATTGCTTTCAAAAATCTGACATCGCAGGAAAAAGTTACAGAGTAAAACGTAGAGAAAAATGGCAGTTTTTTTCACCTCAATTTCAATATTTTTTTACTTCAGTTGTTATTTTCAGTAGGAAACCCTTGTAGGATATACACAAATTACCCATTGCTGAATTTGGAATTTGTTCTACTTTTCAGAAATATTTAGATGTCTGGGATCCAGCATTGGTTTCATACCCATTCCTGTCACTGACTGGAAGGAGGCTGAAAGCACAAACAATCGTAAAAATGGGGTATGTCCCAGTAAAATGCCAAATTTGTGTTGAAAAATTAGGTTTTCTGAATCAAGTCTGCCTCTTCCTGAAAACTGGGATGCTGGTGATTTTAGCACCGCAAACCCTTTGTTGATGCCATTTTCAGGGGAAAAAACACAAGCCTTCTTCTGCAGCCCTTTTTTCACTTTGTTTAAAAAAAGAAACAACATTTTTGCTGTATTTTGGCTAATTTCTTGGTCTCCTTCAGGGGAACCCACAAACTCTGGGTACCTCTAGAATGACTAAGATGTTGGAAAAAAGGACGCAAATTTGGTGTGGGTAGCTTATGTGGGCAAAAAGTTACGAGGGTCTAAGTGCGAACTGCCCCAAATAGCCAAAAAAAGGCCTGGCACCTGAGGGGGAAAAGGCCTGGCAGAGAAGGGGTTAAAGCAAATGATCATCAATTCATTTTGTACTTACCAACAAGCCAGACCCTCTCCCTTTCCAAGCTGGGACATTTTCAGGGGTATGCTGTTGTTGCATAGTACAAAGGAATCATGTGTTGGCCCCGGAAAGCAGGGAGACACACTTGAGATGCACAAATCAGCTATGCAGACAACCTGCTCATTGATGGAATGAAAGTTCTTCTGATTACGGTAGACCTGTTCCCTTGTGTGTGGTGGCACCAAGGCAAAATGTGCCATCTATTGCCCCAATTACATGTGGAAGGCCACCCAAAGCATACAATTCTGTTCACAGTGGTAAAATCCTGTTGACATGGAAACTGGATGTAGCTGTTGATATGTCTCAGAATTGAGGAAAGTCCTTCTTATAGCACCCTACTTAAAATTGGTCACAAAATGAAGTACTGCCATGATTTTCACTATTGGTGTTCTTGCTGTTATGTTCATTTTGTGAGGCTGGAGATCAGGCTCCAGCTGCTGACACAAATCAAGGATAGTTTGTCTATTTAACCTGAACTTCCAGATAACATCCCATTCCTGTATAATGGCAAGGTCTGGAAATGGTCTGAAGACTTGAGGTTGTAATCTTCTACCCATGCCTGGGTTCAAATGTATGCACTTATGGAAATAAAATATAAGCCTTAATGGTCACACCATACTTTGATGCTAAACACACATCTATGTGTTGGTTACATTAGGAATCTCACAGTGTCATTTAGGTAGACCTAATATTCTCAAATGTTTTAAAACTTAAAACACATTTTTTACATTTCTATTGTGTTTATTATGTGCAAATAATACACGTGAAATTTATTATTTGCACATTTAAAAAAATAAAATTTTCCCTAGATATCTGCAACAGAGGTATTACTTTCCCACCCCTGCCAGCACGAGTCATATTGTGCCAAAAACAATGTTGTTTGAATCTGACATTTGTATATTTACTAGCCTCCATTTTGAGTGCTGGTGACGCACTAACAATTGAAAAGTACACAGCTTTACACCCTAAAATGACAGATGTCTGTCCTCGCCAACAGGACATTGACTAGCTGACGGGGGTAAGAGGAAGTTGACCTCATAGAAGGTGGAACACTCAGCGACGGACCCTGCCATAGGCTAACGTGTGAGATGGCTATGCATGAAAGCCACTGGCTGTGTCCGCCTCCATCATGGATCGAGTCCGCTGTGTACTTGTACTCAGCTTTTTGAAAAAAAGGTCACATGCCTCCTAACACTGCAGTCACCAAGACCTCCTCGTTTTTTGCTGCTGTTACCAGCCTCTGGGAGTCAAGATGCTGGGCAAAGCAGGTGAAAGGGCCTCTGCCTTCAGCACTTAGGAGCTCCTTGCCAGGGAGGTCCTGTGAGCTATATTGGAACCCAGAGGAACAGGTACATGTCTGATTGGGAAATGTTTGACTAAGTAACTGGTTAATTTTTTGTACACATGCTACTTTGTTCCTTTTGTTGATGGATAAAGTATTGTAATTGAGGTGTACTGAAATGAATGATTTAGCTGGGGACAGAATGTTATATGCTAACGTTAGTATTGTCTGAACGTTGATGTGAAAAGTCACCTGAAAGGAGATGCTGAAATATCTGTTCCTGTAACTCCCAAATCCAGATTTCACCAGACAAACTGCAGACCCCTGACTACCAGTGGCCAGTAGACAGTGTACCAGTAAAATATGTGAAAACATACAGCCCATGTCAACATGAGAGAAATGTTAAGTGCAGGAAGATTTTGTAAAGGTATGGATTGGTTTGATACTGTCATGGCAAGTGGGATTACAGCACATATTGTGGAATAGGATTATCTGTATGGTTTAAACATGTCATGGAGCCACACATGGGGAAAGGTATTTCCTGTGCTGCAAGTTCAAATGACATAGACTCTCACTCATCCATACAAGTGTGTCCCATTCCTACACACACTTGTTTATATATCCCTCAAATCCATGCTCTTGCTGACACATGGCAGCCTTTCTATACTGCCCTTAGTTACTGTATGTGATGCAAACCATGGGTTCTGACTTTTAGAAATGTGGGCATGAAGCCAATGAGGCTGTGTGGGGTGTTATGTGCAAATAATGTACATGTTGTGGAGCATTTGGTAGATCACATTAATTGTGACAGAGAATGTCACAGAGAGCTAGATCATTACTTGCATGCCCAGAAAGTACCCCCTTGACTCACCTTTATTTCTAGCTAGGTCTAAATGGAATCTCTGACTTGATAACACTAAAACCTCTGATATACTGGGTTAGGCTCTGGACTACCCCAGAACATCATATATATATAGGGATTCGCTTTCTGATCTTTTGGGAAGGCCTAATGAGTCTTCTATCCCATGGGTATAAGCATGTGCTGACTTGGCTTTTTAAGTTAGGTCTTTGGAGCTCTTGGTAAAACCTCAGTGGCAGAAAGTGCAAATACATTCCCTAAAGTCATGTTACTGCATATATGTTAGGAAGAGTTATCTTCTCAACATCAGCCATGGATGTCTGTCTAATACATTTTTTGAAATAAAGTGGTATTCTCACTTTGAGCCTGTTTGGATATTATTTTTTAACCCCTTGCTAAGAGTCTCTATATCCACTTTTGATTTGGATGTCTGCCACTGAAGTCTTTTACAAGAAGCTGGAAGAAAACATTACTCTCCAACTTGTGCCTGGCTGGTGGTTTAGCTCCTGTGTCGGTTGAACCCATAGTGGCCCATAATTATGAAATGTTTGCGCTTCATTTGCGGCAATTTTTTATGACGCAAAAGCGGTGCTAACATATCTCCATATTTATATTTTGACACTAAACTCGTCTAGCATCAAAATATTTTTAGGAAGCGCCAACTCACCTTCCATCTCATTGCGACACTGAGATGCAAGGTAGGAGTTCCCCTCCTAAAAATGATGCTAGGCCTTTAGCGCCATATGTATCTCCTGATGCAAAAACGAGGCATACCGAAGAAGCAGACTGCAAAAATGGGGCTAAGTCCAATTAGCATCAAAATTTAACACCTGATCAAACCAGGCATTAAATAAAGGCCCACGCACCACCACTCAAGGAAAACACAAAGAAGGAGCATTTGCAACCTCCAGGACTACATGGAAGTGGTACTGCTCCAGCTTGGCACACGCCGCAGACATCAGCAAAGACAGCAGGTCCCTCTTCCACCCCGGCAGCAACCCCAAACATCACCACAGCAGAAACAATGGCAGTACAGAAGGCAAGAGAGGATCTTTCAGACAGCGGACAACCATCCTGGCTTCAGGGAACAAATGTCACCATGATGTACTGACTGAACCTGGAGTCCATTGTACATCTGCTGCACCACATTGAGCCACACATCACAGCAAGGGTGCAAACTCCCACTACTATTCCATCCATGACAAAACTCCTTACTGTCCTTCATATGCTGGTGTCTGGATCTCTTTAGATAACGGGCACATAAGTGGCTGGTATGTTCCAGTCATATTTCTGAGTCCACCTACCTAAGGTCCTGGATGCTATCATATGCCTCGCACCCCACCACATCTGCTTTCCAAACACCCAGCATCTGCAGCAGGAGACCAAGCAAGGTTTCTACCAACTTGCTGGATTCCCACATGTGCTGGGTGCAATGGACTGCATCCATGTGCAACTGGTGCCACCTCCATAAACGGAACATCTATATAGGAACTGCAAGCACACCCATTCGATCAATGTGCAGGCCATTGTGAAACACTGTGGGCTCTTCACTAACATTCTAGCAAAATATCCCAGCAGCGTCCATGATGCCTACATATTCCGCCATTCCACTATCAACAAGCGGTTCCAGGATGGACGATATGGCAATGGTCTACTCGTAAGTAAGCCACCATACCAATCATTACACACACAACACACCAACCATGTAGGACAAACAAGACATACACCACACAAAATACACATGGGCAGGGGAACACAGATATACAGGCAACAACACCTATGCAACATGCACAGTACACTCCAGTCATTGCACATCAAACACCCACATGTACATAACACAGCCACAACCTGACTGACACACCACATGTGGACAGGTGGAGCAATGTCCCCTTTGCATGCAGAAGCTGCCCACAAATCACTACAAGTGTCCACTGGTTGACAAATAAGTACAGATTCCACACACATTACACCAAAGAATAGCTCAGCTATGTCAATGGCATAGGCCATGGCCATTTAAAGAATTGTCACACATAGTCACAGCCCCATGTAAATCCTGGTGTGTAAGCCTCCGGCAGCACCTAAATCAAATGCCACTGGAGTGGTGCCATTACCACCTACATATCATCTACACATACATGACATACCTGTAGTGTACACATGCACTTTTCTGCTGCATTGTGTCGCACACATATGAATACAAATTAACCCACCATGAAAGACCATGGGGAAGAATAATGAGAAATTGTGCAGCACCTTCTTCACTGCCCCCTCACATTTGCCCCTTAGCACCCCCTAAAACCACCAAGTCTGTTCCGTATACTAGAAATGGTCCACCATGGTGCAGCATTTGTGCAAAACTTTAAAGATCATGGATACCATAGTAGGACTTCACAGGAGTACAGAGTACATACCTGACCTTACATGCACAGTACTAAGGGACCTATGTGAAAAATAGCTGTGGCCCCTCCCAAAGCCTGTACTGTGCCAGTGTTGAAATTGTCTGTGATAAATCATGTATTGGAAGCTAGGTGATATACTGTACAAAATTAGATCATCCTACAAATGTGTGATTCACACCCTCATACACTTGATCGCTGGCACAACCATCATCTGCCACAAAGGGTAATTAAGTGTCGCACTGCATGCATTGTGCCATATTGTAAAATGGATGGCACAGTTTGGCTTTGTAGGGCTACCATGATGTCTCTACATCTGACAACATTGTGGTTCAATTGGTGGTAGGTTCCATCCAACAATAGGACACTGCCTCAAATATGGATTACACAACATATTTTTACATTGGTATAACCATCAGTTTGGAATCAATGTGAGAATTCCCAATGAAGAGCACAGAAGAACATGCAATGTGGTGGAGAGGACATTTGGGCTTCTGAAGTCAAGGTTCAGGTGCCTGGCCCTGACAGAAGGAAGCCTCTTGTATGCTCCACCACTGGTATGTAAAATCATACTGGCATGTGCCATCCTCCATAACATATGTGTAAGAACAAATGTTTTGTGGGATGAACAGGTTGACATCCCCAGCGAGGAGGAGGATGATGATGGAGCAGCTTATTTGGAGGGGAACAACAGAACACTGCCGCAGGAGTTTGCAGGAGGTGCCACATAATAGAGAACTTTTATAAATAAAATACTTTGCACCTGATTCTCCTTGGTCTACTCATTTTCTACTACATATACCATTGGAATGTGACTCAAACCTCAAGGAGCAGGTAAGAAATACAATTGTTACAAGTATGGTAGCAACATCGTTTGTGATGTAAGAGGGTCTACTGCCTCCATTTCACATATCAGTGGCATGCAATTCATGGGCATGTGACTCCTGTAGGCCTAGATCCATGCACCCCTACATATATTGTGCTGTCAAGTGGCAAGGTGCTAATTCCTAGCCCTTTCCTCACATCAACACCACACCTACTTGGATGTTTGCAAGGGGGGCACACAAAAGGCAGGGGCTGTCATCAAATGGTGTTTAATTAATGTTGGAACTGAACACTGTCACATCTCATGGTGATTGCTGCTTTGCCTGCATGGTGCATGTGTGACAAGGGGTGGACATCATTGGTAACTATGGACCTTCAGTAATTGTACAGGGATTGTAACCAATGTTAGAGGTAGAGCCTGCACAGTGTATCCATGAGATTATTTCCTGGCAATGCCATTGGGCACAACGCTGACACATTGTGGACTGTACCTCACTTATAGCAACACACGTTGGCTGTGGAGTGTGCTATGGGTTGCCAGACAAATTAAGCAACTATGGGTGCTGAATTACTATCCAAACACATGACCCATTGTCAGGATCTTAGAATTAAATGGGTCAATGCACACCAAATAATTGTCTGGGTGGAATGTAGGCAGACTGTATTACACTCCCTTTGTACATTAGATGCACATCTTTTAACACAAATCTGCTGTCTTGACACATGCCTACAGCAAATCTGGATAAACAAGTGAAGACTGATGTACGGGTGTATGTCCCAGGTAGCAAAGGGTTTGCTAGTACCAACAATGCTTGACATGTGTCAGCATGTTTACCTAGTATGCTCTGTATAACAACATCTCACAGCACAAAGCAATACACACCACTCATTGTCATTCACATGACAGAACAAGTGCAAGATAGCAACAGTAACAGATTATTTCTTACATATTTTGGGCTCCAACATGGCAATCATGTGTGGGATGTGCAACTATGTCCAGCAATGTCAGAGACCCATCATAAAAAAAAATGAATGGGAGTAGAACTAGCTATATATGTTGCATATGGCTAATGACAAATCAGCAATGAGATGATTTCACACCTCAACTTCATTCAGTTATGGTAAGAGTAACGAGTCTGTGGCATGCTGGAAGAAATGCATACCCATGTTCAATTGAGGATGTGGATGGACAGCTAAGAGATACCCACAGATATTTGCAAATACAACATGGGAGGTTACTTGGAGACAACACAAGTACTGTGGCAGGTGTAATGTTATGTGTGTGCGGCACTTATTACATCTCACAAATATAATATAGCCAGCAGTAGAAGATGTGTACATCTACAAATTACACAAGTAACATATTGTATCCTGTCCATGTATGACCATACAATGTTCCTGTAGAAGATGTGAACAAAGTGTAAGCAGCCTAAAGAATGGCAGCAATGTAGGATACTAAATATTCCTTGCAAGTAATGCTGTAAAACATGGAGAAGGGACACACATAGACCAATACTGACTGTGCAACACATCAATGTCTACAGGTCAACATTCAAAATATGCACAGAGAGGGTGGCTAGGTGAGTACATAACCCAGTCATGTTTTCCACTACCACAACCTGGCATTTGCCCATCGCATGCCAACATGACAGTAGGCAGTAACAGACAACACCATCTGTACCCTGTCACATTCCCAAAATAGAAGTCACAACAGATATACAACCCCTCAAACAAGCTGCCCCTGGAAATTACTAAGGACATCAAATGATGAGACATGTCCTATACGCGCAAGTAATGCTGTAAAACATGGGGATGGAAGACACATAGAACAATACTGATTGTGCAACACATCAATGTCTACAGGTCAACATTCAACATATGTATAGAGAGGGTGGCCAGGTCAGTACATAACACAGCCATGTTTGCCACTACCATAACCTGCTATTTGCCCATTGCATGCCAACATGACAGGAGGCAGTGACAGACAATACCATCTGTACCCTGTCATGTTCCCAAAATAGAAGTCACAACAGATACACAACCACTAAACAAGCTGCCCATGGAAATTATTAAGGACACCAAATGATGGGACATGTCCTACACATGCAATTACCCAGTTTTCTGTGCATGAGAGGAGAAGGCTGACATCAAGTACCGCAGAGGAAAATGTGATATCCCAGTCTGTTTGATCACAATTGTCCATGTGTCTGCTGGGGAGTGTGCATTGTTCTGCTGAGTAGCAATCATAAAGAGGCTAGATCCTCACTCACAACACCCAAACACCACTGCTCTGCCTACATAAACTTATGAAATTGTCAGGGACTTGATGCATGTGCACAGGGGGCTGAGTAAACTGGAGCTCCATAAACCTGCCCCTTCACATGCAACTATGGGTTTGTGTTGCCATACAAAATCCCACAGTTGTGGTGATGAGTAGGCTGACTATGCCAGACTACACTACTGCTACACAGTGGTATGCAATTGTATGTAACAGTCATAACAAACATGATGTGGACAAATGTGAGTGCCTAGTTGGTGGCATGCACACATATACCACATAACTCACCACACATGTACCACTGTAGTGGCTCAGGCATGGTAATGTGTATGGATTCTGAACAAAAGGCAACCTAGACAAAAGTAAGGGCAGAGGTATCACAAGATCAGTGACTGAAAGAAATGACCTTCACATGTGTTCTGACATCCGGAAACATACCACTGTGGTCATATGTTACAGAAATGACACTACAGGTGTCTTTACACACACGAGGCATATACAAGCCTTCAGTAACACATATGTATATACCATCTCCTGCAGCCAAAAGGCATGGGGAACTATATGCCAAATGTGTAGCAGAGCAACATGAAGTAAAAACCAACAACACACCACAGAGTGGACACACGTGCACACATAAATTGGCAAGGGTAACGTGATGTCAACCCAGTTCCAGTCCACTGCATACTCTGAGTACAAATTGTCATGCTTTTCACAGCCCTTACCATGTGATGGACATATGCCATCATATATTTTGTGTTGTTGGTATGTGTGCATTTGTATTTCAGACATAACAATGTAGTACTTCCACAAATTAGTATTCACACATATGTACACTCATAGTACACATCTGCCAACATGTATGTGGACACAGTGTAGCTACACATCCACATATGCACAAGGTATGAGTAATCACATGCAGCATACTTATAAACAACCTATGGGTTTAACATACCAATGTCACCATAATTACATGACTGGATAGTTAAACACATGTAGCCATACCATATGTACAACATTGTTGCATAGCCCATGTGACATTTTAAGTGAATCTGGGTGAAGAAAATGGCTCAAATCTACACTCTGCAACATCAGTAAAAAGACACCTGACCCCTGAGCGTCTATCACATGTTCACAGGCCTTTTCACGCACCATGGTGAAAAATAAACACATGACCATCATGCGTCAAAAATATAGGCGTAAAATGCCTAAACCTCATACTTTTCTTCACAGGTAAATGACGCCTGGACCCTGAGTGCCTATCACACGTTCAAAGGCCTTTTCATCCACAATGTGGAAAAATACAACACCTGACCGTCAAGCCTAAAAAAGAACGATGAATGGCTGGAAACGTGAGGCACAGGCCCAGGAAGTGATGAAACAGGACATCCTGACTGCAAACATGGTACAGTGAGTCCACTTTCACTTCACAGTCTTATTGTCTGTGACTGTGTGAGAGTGTGTGGAGCTCGTGCTGTTGGAGTTTTGGAGTGTTTGGAGTGTCTTTTGTGCTGTGTCCTGTAGCTGTTGTGTTTTATTTGTCATTTAATCTTTATTTTGTTTTGTTTTGTAAGTGTTCTGTTTCTATCTCTGTATCGTGGGGTGTTTGTCTGGGGTAGTATAGTTGTTTGGGTATTTGGGGTAGTTGGGGTAGTCCTAGGGAAATATTTTTTTGGGGAGGTCAACTGCATTTGCAGTCCCTTATGTCAAGGAAAGGAAGGATATTCATGATGTCGGCCGATGAGCTGGGGGTTTTCATATGGCTGGTACAACACAACCTCCCCATGTTGCTGGTACTGGGTGGCTGTGTCATACAAGATAACCCCACAGAGGCCAGGAAGCTGTGGTGGGGCAAGGTGCTCCCCCGCCTGACAAGAGTGTTTGCAATAGGAAGAAATGACCACCAATTGAAGCAACACTGGGCTGACCTCATGACAAGGGAGCAAAATCTGCTGTATCACCTGGGAATCGAGATTGGTGAAGCAGTTGGTAAGAATTCCATTTCCATACAAAGTCCATTATTTGCATGCACATGACAGGTGCAGATATGGATGAGTGTTGAATGTCATGATTATGGATCTGGACATGTCATATGCTGCCTGTATGAAGAGCGCCAGTGCCACCTTAGGGCTGCCATTCCAATGGGCAATAATGAAGCAGAGGCAGGGCAGTTGTACCATTTTCCCTGCACAACCATTACAAAGTGTTGTGATGGATGCATAGGGCAACTTGGTTTTGAGCAGCACAAGTGAGGCCTGCGCCATGCATCATGTGTGGGAGAGGGGCCCAAAACCTGTTTGGGGATCAAATGTATAAGCCTCTGGGGAAAATGTGAAATACCTAAATTCCATATTTCATGCACTTTGAACAGCTAATGAGAGCAGGTATTATATGGGGACATATAAATATATGTGATGTGCCCCCATGTGCTCAGCAGAAGTCATGATGATCTGTTGTGTTGCAACTCCTGCAGAGTACATCATTTTCCCCACATAAATAGATGCAGTTGGACCCTACCTGCATCATGCTGTGCCTTCATTCTCATTAGGCGCACACATGGCGGGGGTAAGGGGTGCACTGAGGGCCACAAGTACTGCAGTAGTGCACTTGGTCCTACACCACTGTCATTCAATCTGCCTCTTGTGTCATTGGCCAAGGCCATGTGAGGGAGCTTTACTATGCACTGGGCCCAGAATACTAGCACTTTCCTCTTCCTCTATATTGTACATCACATACACCCTAAACTATGTCTATTACCATACACACGTGTGCTGATTTAGGCGGTCATTACAACATTGGCGGTAAAAGCTGCTTACCGCCGTGCAGAAGACCGCCAACACACCGCCGCAGCCGTGGAATTCAGCCACAGCTATTATGACCCACATCTCGGAATCCGCCAAAATTCAGACACCCACACAAGTCCGCCACACCAAAGGTCAGTGATAAACTGGCGAAAACAAATCCTCCACCGTCACGCCAACAGAAATACGCCCACACTATCACGCCACACAAATCCATGCGGCAGTCTTTCATCCGCGGTATTCCATTGGCGGTACACACCGCCGCGCTCAAAATACACACACTCTTACAAAACACAGCCACATTGGACAATCCAAAATACACACACCTGAGACACATACACACACCACTCCCACACACCCATTACAATATAAAACACACACCCACATCACCCACAAACCCTTACTACCAAAAATTCAGAAAGAAGGCCAGAGAGAGACACCACCATCAAGAACAACAGCATCCACAGGCACACAACCCCATCACCCACACAACTTCCACGCACCTCACTCACACAACACACCACTACATATCACCACACTTATCACCACACACTCCACCCCACACATCACCTACACCACCCCATGGCACGGCAAAGACACCCCAGGTTCTCAGAGTCATGGTGGAGGAAATCGTCTTGGTAAAGCCACAGCTTTTCGGAACATAGGTGCAGCACACCTCAATTGCAAGGAAGATGGAGCTATGGCGAAGAATAGTGGACAGGGTCAACGCAGTGGGACAACACCCAAGAAATCGGGAGGACATCAGGAAAAGGTGGAACGACCTACGGGGGAAGGTGCGTTCCGTGGTCTCAAGGCACCACCTGGCGGTTCAGCGGACTGGCGGCGGACCCCCACCTCCTCCCCCACAACTAAGAACATGGGAGGAGCAGGTCTTGGCGATTCTGCATCCTGAGGGCCTCGCAGGAGTAGGTGGAGGAATGGACTCTGGTAAGTCAAATCTTAACTATTACATCCCCCACCCTACCTGCATGCCAGCACATACCCCTACCCTCACCCTCACCCCATCACTCTAACTCCTCACAAATGTCCCAACATCACAAACCACACATCCTAACACCAAGCCTTGCATGCAACAACAAAGCATGGACACCCATCCCTAAAGCATGCCCACTGCACATACCCATACACCCCCCTAAACGACCATCACACAAGCTCCCACACAGGAATGCTAGCACTAGGGTACACGCTCACCCACCCTTTGCACACCATTACACACACAGATTTAACAAACATCCTTTTAAACCCTTGCAGGACCCCTACCCAACGTCACCGGACAGGAGGGTCCACGCATGTCCACACCACCAACAGAAGAGGCCCACAGTGGTGACAGCACCTCTGTCCAACTGGATCTAGATGACCAACCCGGACCATCGGGGACCTCTGGACAGTCGGTTCCCCTCACACAGGCCACCACAGACCTTCCCCCCTCTGGAAACACCAGCACAGCACCCACCCAGCGGGCCCATACCTCCGTCCCCAGGACACGTCATTCAGCTGTGTGTCCACCACTACAGGGAACCCAGGATAACCCACCACCCCAACAACAACAGAGACCTGGGGGCATGGCAGTGGGCACACGGTCCAGGGGACGGAGGCACTGGAACACAGGGGAACTGGGAGGGCTGCCGTGCGACAGGGGGCGGACAGGCCAAGGGAACCCACTCTCCACGAGGCCCTCTCTTTCATCATGGAAGCATACCACCACTCCCAGGAGACAATGGCAACGGTACTGGCCAAGTTTCAGGAGACCCAGCGCAAGCAGGAGGAACAGTATATGGGCTTCAGGGAGGAACTCAGAACCATCAGCTCCACCGTGGGCACCATCGCAGGGGTGCTGAAGGAAGTACTCAACACCAGGAGGGACACTGTGGCACTACAAGGGGCCCCTGACACTAGCATGGATGATGAACTGCCCACCACCTCCGCCAGCGCTAGTGGACAGGACGCCCCACCACAGGACCACCACACCAGCACCCCACTCCCTGCAGACAGAGAACCACCCCGCCAACGGTCCCTGAGATCCAGGAACAAGACAGAGAACGATGCCAAGAATCCCGCCAAGAAATGAGACCACCCTGATTGTCATCCTACTGTCCCACTTTGTCACACTGTCCATAAATAAACTGCCCCATTTCCACTTCCTATGCCCATATGGGCAATGCACCTGTGAGACTAATAGACTGGACTCTGCCATGGACACTCCTCCGCCATCACCCCTCACCATTTCACTACCCCCTCCAATATTTTGCATTTAAATAAACACACCTAAAGCACAAAATGATCTGGAGTCTGTCTGTGATTTCGAAATAGTGTATTAGCAATTACAATGACAAAATGTTTTTTAAATAGTAATGTCAACATACCTATGTCACACAGCTCTAGTCCATGAGGAATCTAAGCAGATGTCACACAGTGGGACCCACATCTGTGAAACCGTAAGGAAAAGTGACAACTCAGTGACCATACACTGGGTGAAAACGACAGACAGCAGAGAGGTAGTAGTGTAAAAGTACATGTAGTAGGCAGGATTGTATTCTTACCTGTGTTTCACTGGAAATATTGCTGGATCACTGAGTCCCTGTTCTGCATGTCTTCTTCCTCTGCTTCCTCCTCATCACTGCCCACAGGCTCCACAGCTGCCAAAACACCGCCATCTGGACCATCCTCCTGCAGAAAAGGCACCTGGCATCGCAAAGCCAAGTTGTGAAGCATACAGCAGGCCACGATGATCTTGCACACCTTCTTTGGTGAGTAGACTAGGGATCCACCTGTCATATGGAGGCACCTGAACCTGGCCTTCAGGAGGCCGAAGGTCCGCTCGATCACCCTCCTAGTTCGTCCATGGGCCTCAGTGTAGAGTTCCTCTGCCCTGGTCCTGGGATTCCTCACTGGGGTCAGTAGCCATGACAGGTTGGGGTAACCAGAGTCACCTGCAAATAGTGAAGGGCAACTGTTAGACACACACTAACCTGGAGGGATATCCCCAGACCCAGACAACCATTCCCACTGACTTGCTTCCAGGTGCTCACCTAATAGCCACACACGGTGCCTCTGGAGTTGACCCATCATATAAGGGATGCTGCTATTCCACAGGATGTAGGCGTCATGCACTGAGCCAGGGAACATGGCATTCACATGGGAGATGTACTGGTCTGCCAAACATACCATCTGTACATTCATAGAATGATAACTCTTCCGGTTTCTGTACACCTGTTGACTCCTGTAGGGGGGGGACCAAAGCCACATGGGTCCCATCAATGGAACCTATGATGTTGGGGATATGTCCCAGTGCATAGAAATCCCCTTTCACTGTAGGCAAATCCTCCACCTGTTGGAAAACGATGTAGCTCCGCATGTGTTTCAGAAGGGCAGACAACACTCTGGACAATACGTTGGAAAACATAGGCTGGGACATCCCTGATGCCATGGCCACAGTTGTTTGAAAAGAGCCTCTTGCAAGGAAATGGAGCACTGACAGCACCTGCACTTGAGGGGGGATTCCTGTGTGATGGCGGATTGCTGACATCAGGTCTGGCTCCAATCCAGTTCCTGGATTGTGGCACGGTCAAGCCTGTAAGTGATTATCAAATGTTGCTCCTCCATTGTCGGCAGGTCCACCAACGGTCGGTACACTGGAGGATGCCGCCATCTCCTCACATGTCCCAGCGGATGGTGCCTATTAAGGACAACAGCAAGCACAGAGTCAAACAACTCAGAGGTACGTACCCACAGTTTACCCAGAACACCAATCATACACAAAAGGTGGCCTGTATGTGTGTTGAGACTAGGCCTAGGTATGTGTGACGCAGTTGAAAATGAAGCCATGTGGGCCCCTGAAATGGCGGCTGCCTGACCTGTAAAGTGAGACAATGGGATGTGAGGTAACTGCGCTGGCGTTGTACACCGTCGCGGTAGGCGGTCGAAGACCGCGGCGTAATGCTGCATTGGTTAACATTGGACCCTATGGCTCCCAGGAGCCAATGACGATGTACGCCGGCGGTGACGGTACGCACCGCCGTGGACGTGACCGCCATTTTCTATCTGTTCAATCACTCAATACCTGATCTTCGACAGGAGAGGACCTACACTGCAAGTGCTGCTGTGACCTCGGTCTGGGAGAGACAATGGCTCGAGTGTCTGGGGAAAGGGCCCCTGCCTTCACATAGGAGGAGTTGGAGAAGCTCGTGGATGGGGTCCTCCCTCAGTGCACGCTACTCTACGGTCCTCCAGACAAACAGGTAAGTACACAGGGAGCATGTTGTATGGGCTATGCCTGTGTGGAGAGGGCTGGATGTAAGAAGGAAGGGGGCAGAGTGCTGCATGCATGAAAGACGGTGAATGCATGTGCCACATGGCAAGGGTAGGGATGGGGGCCAATCACTTTGACGGTGCAGTTGGTAATGACTTCTCTTCTTCCCCTTTACATTTCATGTAGGTCAGCGCCCACCAGAAGAAAGATATTTGGCGTGTCATCGCCAAGGACGTCCGGACCCTGGGGGTCTACCACAGATGGAGCACCCACTGCCGGAAAAGATGGGAGGGCATTCGCCGCTGGAGCAAGAAGATGGCGGAGGCTCAGCTGGGGATGTCCTCCCAACGTGGGAGGGGTGCCCGTCGCACCATGACCCCCCTAATGTTCAGGATCCTGGCGGTGGCCTACCCGGAGTTGGATGGGTGCTTGAGGGCATCACAGCAGACACAAGGGGGTGAGTACAGTCTCATTCTGCTGACTTTGCGTGCAGTGCAGATGTCTGGGTGGGGGAGGAGGGCTGTGGGTTTCCCTAGGCCAGGGCGAGTTCCGTAGGCAAGGCCCCTCCATAAGGCAGGCCATGTGGCATCCCAGCCCACCTCTGTAAAGTGCCAAGTACAGCTATTCATGCCCCTGTGTCATTTATGTGTGAAGATGTCGTCCATAGCCTTGTAGGCCATTTCCCAGGAATTGAACAGTGGAGCCCAAGAGTGCGGTGTAGTGCAGGGGGCTTCTGTGTCTGTCTTGTCCGCCAACTGTAGCGGTAATCCATGCACTCAACATGTCTTTCTTCTGTCACCCCCCCGCCCCCTTTTTTGTGGTCTCCCTGTTCTTGTGTGCATTAGCATCATCAGGCGGAGGAACAGTGCCAACAGAGCACAAGGGAGCTGCATCCCACATGGCCCTGGAGGGCGAGACTACGGACTCGGAATTCACCAGTGGGATGGAGGGCGAGGGGAGCTTCACGGCAGGGACCGGAGCTGACACCAGCGACACAGGCACGTCCTCTGATGGGAGCTCCCTTTGTGGTGGCAGCAACATCTGTGCCCCCTGCATCTACAGGTACTGCCGCCACCCCCCCCTACCAGCGCCAGGAGGGCGGGCATCACCTTCGCCCCAGGCACCTCAGGCCCTGCCCCAGTCACCCCTGCTGCCCTCAGTGAGGAGGCCATTGACCTCCTCAGGTCCCTCACTGTTGGGCAATCTACCATTTTGAATGCCATCCAGGGTGTAGAAAGGCAGTTGCAACAAATTAATGCATTCCTGGAGGGCATTCATTCTGGTCAGGCGGCCCTTCACCAAGCTTTTCAAACTCTGGCCTCAGCACTGATGGCAGCCATTGTCCCCGTTTCTAGCCTCCCCCCTCCAACTTCCTCCACCCAGACCCAATCCCCTGTACCTCTGCCTATCCCAAGCACACCTACAGACCAGCATGCACACACGTCAACACACAAGGGAAGCTCAGGTAAACATAAGCACCACACATCCCACAGGCACTCACGCAAGAATCACACACATGCAGACACACCAACATCCACTGCCTCTACTGTGTCCCCCTCCTCGTCGTGTCCTTCCTCCCTCCCAGTCTCGTCTACACTCACACCTGCATGCACTACCTCTACAGCCACTATGTCCCTCACCAGCACACCCACCAGCACACCCCGCTCACGTGCACTCACCACCCCCACTACCATTCACACGTCCCCTGTGTCCTCTCCCAGTGTGTCTGTGACGCCCCCTCCCAAGATACACAAACGCAGCCACACACCCACCCAACAGCCATCCACCTCACGACAGCCTCCAGCGCATGCACCTGCACCCAAAGTCACCAAACTTACACCTCCTATTACCTCCACCTCTTTCTTCACTCCCAAACCCCCTCCAGCTGCCCGTCCCAGTGTGTCAAAAAAATATTTCAATTCCAGCCTTGACCTTTTTCCAACACCTCCCCACCCCGTCCATCTCATAGGTCCCGAACTAGCACCTCAGCCACAACATCTCCGGGACCAGTGGTGCCTGTAGTCACTGGAATGTGGAGTGCACCGGCCACCAGGACAGCCAGTGTGGCATGGAGCCACAGCACAGCCAGTCCCCCACCTGTGAAGCATCAGAAGTTGGCCAGTGTCCGGCAGGAGAGGGGGAAGACTCCAGCCACCAAAGCCGCTCCCAGGGGTCCCGGTGGGAGTGTGGAGTCAGCTGTGACACCTCCCAAGGTGGGGAAGGGCCACAAGAAATCCAGCAAGTCTGGGAAGAAATGCACTGCTGATCAGGGCACCGCCAACTCATGCACCGCTGGGCCGGGCACCGCAAACTCAAGCACCGCTGAACAGGGCACCGCCAACTCGTGCACGGCTGGGCCGGGCACCGCCAACTCAAGCACCGCTGAAAAGGGCACCGCCAACTCAAGCACCGCTACCCATGAGCGGCAGGGGCACTGACACAACTGGGTCCGTCACGGGGTGAGTGATGCACTCTGGGCACCAGTCCCACTCCAGAACCAGTGGAGAGATCCATCCACTACCTCTGTCCTTCACAGGATGAAGCACTCTTGGCACCAGTCCCCCTCCAGAACCAGTGGAGACTGTTATCCACTTGAGAGACTGAGGCTTTGCACTCCCCAGGATGATGCAGTGGGCAAACCACCCACTGGAGAGACTTGAGAGACTGTGGCTTTGTGCTCCCCAGGATAAGGCAGTGGGCAAGCCACCCACTGTAGAGACTTGAGAGACTGTGGCTTTGCACTCCCCAGGATTGAACAGTGGGCATTGAGCCCCCTCGTGGATTTGGCGTTGTGCACTCAACCGGCTGAGGTGCCCCCCTTCCCTTCCCCCTGAGGTGCCTGTTGTATTTCTATCTGATGCCCCTGCAGTGTTCTCTCTGTTTTGATCGGGTATCGAGTGTGGGCCTCGCCCATGCATTTTGGGCCCAGTGGTCCACGGACTATAAATGGTGCAATACCTGGACTTGTATTATTGGTGTATATA
Source organism: Pleurodeles waltl (assembly GCF_031143425.1). Lineage (NCBI taxonomy): Eukaryota > Metazoa > Chordata > Amphibia > Caudata > Salamandridae > Pleurodeles > Pleurodeles waltl. The sequence goes on from NC_090444.1 coordinate 1,142,094,339, forward strand.
TTTGTTTATAGTGTATATATATTTTGGAGTACTGGATTTTAATGGATTACAATCATTTCCTTTTGTCTTTGCATTCTTCTGGGGGGCTTGGGAGGTGTAACTGTAATGTATCAACATGTATTTAGTGTGTGTGTTGTAGTGGGTGAGGGTGGGGGTGGGGGTGTTGCGTGTGTGTGTCACTGTTTTTTCCCTCCCCTGTGTCGTAAGTTCAGTACTCACTGTGGTCTTCGCCGCCGGTGTTCGTGCTCCTGGTAGAGGAGCAGGAAGACTATCGCAGGTAGAATTTGGAGTTCCGGTTCCATGGTGTCCTCGTTCCTCGTGGGGTGTGTAGAGGTGAGCGTTTTCCCTTCGAAATTCCTGTTTCCACCTTGTTTTTATCCGCGGTGAATCCGCCCCAGAAAAGGTGGCGGTTTGGCCTGTCATAATAGTGTGGGCGGTACATTGTCTCCCGCCTGTCTGTTGGCGGTGACCGCCGCGCTGTTTGTTTGTACCGCCGTGGCGGTCGGAGTGTTAAAGTGGCTGTCTTTGTTGGCGGTTTCCGCCACGGTCGTAATTTCAGTTTTTTTACCGCTGGCCTGTTGGCGGTCTTACCGCCGCTTTAACACCGTCCGCCAGGTTTGTAATGACCACCTTAGTTCTCCAGGCCTGCCGCATCTTACTGACCATATGGGGCTGCCCTGCATCTGGTCCATCACTGGTACATTTCTCAGTAACCTACACCAACAAATGCATCCTTGGACCACAGAGCAAGTGTGTCTGTGTTGAGGCATATGTCTATGCCCATGTTCTTCTCCCTCCCTGAACAAATAATGGTATACCATGCCAACAATAGTTGGCCACACCCTATTGGTAATACATCCATAATTTCAATCAGTCAATGTGCAGGTAGCTACAACTATTTTCACATGAGTAAACTCCCATTGCAATATTGCTCGCATGTGTGCCTTGTGATGGCACACACTCATTACTTACTTCACACAAGGATGTATCATGGCATACCTCAACACGTTGGAATACCCACATAACCCCTGGGCAGTTGTTTGTCAGTTTGCAGTGACAATGAGGGAGATGTCTACAACATCTGGGGCAGGCTCAAATGCTATGGATGTCACAATTGGATAGCCACTGCAACAACCATTGCATGCCAGTCAGATGCAGTGTAAATTGTCATATAGCTCCATATGCTCATGGAGGTGTAGAGCTAACGAACACCTGCAGGACAATACTATGTATAAATGGTGGAGTGAAAAGCACCACTGGAGTGTCTGGGAAAGTGATGGTTGGTAGGTGCGTGGGTCTACATTTTCTGAGACTGTGTGTTTGACTGATGATAGATGTTTGTCAGTTGCTATGATCTACCTCTAAGATGACTTGCTCACTCAGCCTAACAAGTTGTTAGTGAACAATGTTGCCCATTAGCTGATATGTACAAATTTCACTTGGCAATGTTTTCCATTCATGTCTTGCAGCTGGACCTCCGGCCTACATCATTGGAGTATGGATGGTGACATCATGTCTGTTGGAATGTTGTGCAATGAGAATGGCTTGCTTGTAGCACCAGGGGCAAGGTGTGCTGGCATGCAATTGTGTGTATTAGGAATTGGAATGGCTGACCCCTTATTCATTGATGTCTATCATGATAGGTGTCAGGGCAGCTGGTTATGTACATAGCATGCCTGTTGACAACTACTTTGTCACAGCACTGTGTGACACACATAGCTTACACTTAGTCACAAGACGGCACAGATGTGGGTTATATCTTTAGAGGTCTCTAGGCGGCTTATGTAGGAGACACATGTATCACAGGTGCTTCACTACCCCTCAGATATATATTGAGGCTGTAGTACTGCACCTATTGTGCTGGACAACAGTCAGTAGTGTACACAATTAAGAGACAAGTCAGCTCCAGATGGTTGTGGGAAAAGTCTATTATTTTTCCCAACCAGATCTCAGCAGGTTTCACAACATGGTCCTGCCAGCATGTTATTTGTGAGCGGTGTAGGTCACATCACATATGCATATGATGCGAATGCTGTGTGCGTACCTGGTACTTTGATGATGTCTGATATACATGTGCAAATGATGTTCAATATCTCAGGATACTGTTGCAGCACCCAGTGCAGTGCCATACTCACTGCGGGCCTAAGGGCACCCATACAGCCACCATGTGTTTGCCGTTTTACACATGTAGCGCAACATAGCACAAGATAGGGGGCTTTAGTTATGTCATGTGTGAACAACTTTGATGTGCCGGTCAGGCTTTGGCCTAACTTTCTGGGGACACTCCATTAGTTGTACATGTGGGCACATCATGGGCAATGGTGTGCCCCCTTGTAACGAATGCTCAGCCCAGGTCTTATACCAAGGACACATGAATGATGATTTACCAACCCTTAGAATTTCCAGTGGGAAGTTTCGAGTCCCCCTATCATATGGCCCCCACCTTGCATCCATGATGGCTGGGCAAGCCTTGATGTTTCACCAGGGGTGTCGAGGTGGTAGATTGCATGCACAGCCGCCCTAATGCACTGGGACACAGGAAATCCAGACTTGTTAGGGCAGGTAATCCTCACAAGTTTGTTGACACAAATATTGATCATAGACAATTTAGTCTACTCACCTCTGGGTCCTGATAGTTTACAATGGATAGCTGTCATCCCAGTGACATGTACACAAAACCGTAGATGGCTGGCAGAAAATAGTCATAGATGAGGAGTAAGTCATTGTTGAGGAATGTGTGGTGGACTGTATGTGTTATCTGCAGTTACAGTGTACAGTATATGTCTGTTCAACCTCCACCCAATGCTGAATTTGATGCTTGAGTCTCCTCATTTTTCAGCTGCCAATATGACACCAGGCCAAAGGCACTCATTTCACAAGAGGGCAGAACGCTACAGGCACATTATGGATGTGGATGCAGGATACCGTAGAGTGAGTGTTAGAAATGGGATCTCTAGTTGGCAGAAGTATACACCCGTGTCCAAGTAGGGACCACAATCCCTGTCAGGGTAAGTCACACACAATCCAAATTATCCTGTGCCCACCCTCTTGTAGCTTGGCATGGAGCAGTCAGGCTTAACTTAGAAGGCAATGTGTAAGTATTTGTGCAATAAGTTATGCAATAACACAGAGGGAACACTACAAAAAGACACCACACAAATTTAGAAAAATAAAAGATATTCATCTGATTAAATTAAGGTCAAAACAATCAAGATTTGTTGTTCACAAGTTGGAATATCACTTTTGTAATAATAAGAAGAGTCTTTAGTCTTTAAAAGCAACAATTGTCTCTTGCAAGCACAAAGTACCTGGTTTGCATCAAATTTACACGCACAAAGACCGCAGAGGAGGAGATGCTTGAAAAATTAAGGGTGTGCGTAGGATTTCCAGGCACACACAGATGATACATCGATTCTTTTCCACGTGGGAAGGACTTTGCGTCGAATTCCGGTGCTCAGGCTTGTATCCTCTTTGCGATGTGGGGTCTTTTGATACCCAGGGATGATGCGTGGAAATCCTGGGCGTGCGGGACGAAGTCACAGGTGCTGCGTCGATTCGGTGGGCGAAGCGTCGGAGTTTCCGTCACACCAAAGGCGCTGCGTTGATTCCTCATGCAGGAAGTTGGGCTGCGTCATTCCAGCTCAGTGATGCGTCAATCCGGTGGGCTGTGCATCGAAGTTCCAGTTGCAATGCTGGCGCTGGGTCAATGTCCACTCGGGCAGCCGGGCTGCGTTGTTCCGGTCAGCGATGCAGTGATTTTCTCACTGCTGGGCAGGCTGTGCGTCTATTCTGGCAGGCTGTGCATCGATTTTCGCTGCACAAGGAGTTTCTTTGCAAAGATAAAGTCTTTTTGGCCCTGAGACTTCAGGAACAGGAGGCACGCTCAATCCAAGCCCATGGAGAGCACTTCTCAGCAGAGGCGAGCAAGGCAGCAGGGCAACAGCAAAACAGCAGTCCTTTACAGAAATGCAGTCCAGGTGAGTCCTTTGGGCAGCCAGGCAGCTTCTCTTGGCAGGTTGCAGGTTCTGGTGCAGGGTGTTTGTCCCAAGACGTGTCTGCCTTGGTAGGGTTAGGGACTTTTGAAGTGGGGGAGGCTTCAAAGAGTGGTTTTGAAGTGCACAAGGTCCCCTTTCAGTCCAACCTTGGCTGCTAGGGTCTCAGTATGGGCTTTGGCATTCCATTGTGTGAGGGCAGGCCACTGTCCTTTGAAATTTAAGTGTCAGGCCCTCCACACTTCCAGCCCAGGAAGACCCATTCAGTATGCAGATGTGTGCAGGTGTGACTGAGCATCCTGTGTTTGTGGTCATCTGAGTGAAATGCACAAGGTGTGACGCCTCATTTACGGGCCACGGTCAGATCGGCGGTCTGTGTCTTGGACAGCCGTTTCTGCCGCAGTCTGCTTTTCGGTCCAACTCCTGTTGTTTGGGCCACTGCATGATCAGAAACTTTTCCCTTGGGCACTGTTTTACGCTGCCCCCGCCCTTTGCCTTCATAGTTGCTTACATGTCCTTGCTATTTTCTTCTTTTTCTTCTTTTCACTTCCTTTTTTCTTTTTCCTGCTTTGGCCATATTTTCTTCTTCCCAAGAGTCTGTGTTCCCTTCCCTGCATGCTTTGCTCAATACCTTTAATACTATGGCTATTTTCCCATTTACCTTAGTGTGGTCTTTCCCAATCCAAGATGGTGTCTTCAATATTTCCTGCATGTTACTTCCTGTTTGTCAGTATATAAGTCCAGTTGGTTTTCTGTTCCTTGCTTTGCAAACACTTCCTTTGTGGTTGTGCTACTCGCTCACGAATCCTGTGATTTTGGACTTATCCTGTTCTTTTTCTGCCTGCAGCTTGTTCTAGTTCTTTTTGTGCTTTTGTTCTTGTTTTCCAGGAGTCCTTTATTCCAAGGTTTTTCCAACGTTGGGGTTTTTGCTCTGGGACTCCTTCTGGAAGTTACGTCCTGCTTGGTGTTATATTATCAGCAGAACCGTGGCTCCTGGAAAGGGTCACCCCTACCTTGGTCAATCCAGAACAAGCAAGAAGGGGTGCACAGAGACTGGCTGATTATAGTGGTGAGAGGCACTCAAATCGTGACACAAGGGAGCTGTGAACCAGCCCAGCCCAGACGTGGATTGGAGACAGGCTGGAAGGCCCAGAAGGATTTTAAGTGCAGAGAAATGGTCACTTTCTAAAAGTGGCATTTCAAAAATAGTAATATAAAATCCAACCTCACCAGTCAGCAGGATTTTGTATTACCATTCTGGCCATACTAAATATGACCTGTCTACCCCTTTCTGATCAGAACGTACTACTTAACAGTATATGAGGGTAGCCCTAATGTTAGCCTATGAAAGGAGCAGGTCTCACAGCAGTGAAAATGACAGTAGGAGTTTTCCACTACCAGGACATATAAAACACATAGGTATATGTCCTTCCTTTTACCTACATAGCACCCTGCCTTGTGGGTTGTCCAGGGCCTACCTTAGGGGTGACTCATGTGTAGAAAAAGGGGAGTTTCAAGCTTGGCAAGTAGTTTTAAATGGCAAGTAGAAGTGGTAGTGAAACTGCAAACACGGGTCTTGCAATGGCAGGCCTGAGACATGGATAAGGGGCTACTTATGTGGGTGGAACAATCAGTGCTGCAGGCCCACTAGTAGCATCATTTAATTTACAGGCCCTGGGCACATGCCATGCACTTTACTTGGGACTCACAAGTAAATTGAATATGCCAGTTGGGTATGAACCAAGGTCACCATGTTTTAAGGGAGAGAGCATATGCACTTTAGCACTAGTTAGCAGTGGTAAAGTGCACAGGGTCCTAAAACCAGCAGTGTCAAAAAGTGGAGGGAGGCAGCCAAAAAGGTGGGGGTGACCACCCTAAGGCTTTCAGGTCCAACAGTTGGATGGAGGTTCCACAAGGAAAAGGCAACTGGGGGATGGCGTGCGTTTGCACACGGGGGGCCTCCACAGCAGCCGCAGCCAAAAAAGGACAGTGTTGGGAAGACATCAGGAGTGCAGGGGGCCTCTGCAGGTCCAACCCCCTTCACCTCAGCTGCACCTGCCAGAAGCCAGGCACCTGTTCAGCCACCTACTGCAGTGGCAAGCAGCCAATGTGAACAAGACATGAAACATGACATGGCCAAGATATTACCCAGACTGGACAAATTGGAGGAGGAGAGTGCAGGCAACAGGGGGATGTTGTGGTACATTAAGAAAAAACTGAAGAAAATGAAAAAAAATAATTATCTTGTTCAACAGCCTCCCAGTTCCTTCCTCTACCTTTTACTGTTGTACATAGTTTTAGATTGGGTTTTAGATGAGTAGTATTAGGTTAGTGGAGGGTAGTCATAGGTTAGTTTAAGTATAGTGGGAGGTAGCTTTTCTACATTTTTGTATTGGTGGGGTGTTGGGTGGGGGGTCATGTTGGGGTAGTTGTGTATTAAAAAAAATTAAAAAAATTAAAAATACCAAAAAGATATATATTTGTTTAGGCAATAGGTTAGGTTAGTGCATGTGTAGTCATAGTTTATGTTGTCCTACTTATATCTTGTCTCTTGAGGGAGCTGGTTGGCACAATGTTTAGAATGTGGTGTTAAATGCGTAAGATAAGTTTAGAATAGGTTAGATCGGTATAGTTGTTAATTAAGTTAAGTTAGTATAGGTGAGTTTAGCATAGTGTAGTTTTTAGGTTAGTTGTAGGTATTTGGTTGTTAGAAATTTTACAATAAATCCTGTTTCTCTCAGACTAATTTTTTGTAAGTTGATTAAGTGTCTGGGGGTTCTCATGAGTGCACAGGCCAAGTTGGAGGAGTGGCCTAGGGTATGCTTACTGTCTTGATTTCCAAGGATTAACATGTGCATTCCCTATGACCAAGGAGCTGTCAGATTGTCAACTAGTCCATACATTTGCCATCCAGTGTTCCAGCCATTCACAATGTGTATGCATACTTTATCTTGGACAGGTAAGTATGGTTCTTCACCTGTCATTAGTGGGGTCCTGCAGTTTCATTGTTAGCAAGTGTGGCACATCTGACAACAAGTAAAAATTGGAACGGTATCCTGCAATATTGGCAGGTGTCCATCGCTGATAAGGTTAGCTTCTCCTGTACCACACAAATAAGTTGTACTGGTACTCCCATCTGGATAAATTGTCATTGACTGGTTCAGAGCCATACATGCTGTATGTCAACTTTAAAGGATATCTGTTCAATATTTGTATAGAATACTCAGTAAGTTGGTTGTAGCCAGCAACGCCATCATTCAACTTTCTCATGTTAGGACTCTAGTGTGTGGCTTTGTGTCTGACAGTTATGCACTCACGTACTGATATTCTGTACACATTGACATGCATTCACACAATGCAATCATTTAGCTGAGTAGATGGATCACAGTAAACGTAGAAACGCTACATGTATTCAAGGTGCTTTATTACAGGTGCACGTATATTTGTGAATTCTATACAATGTCCAGTTTACAGACCCTATGAGTGAACATTAGCCATATGTAGCACAATGAGAGTCCAGGGTTGAGGGACATGTCATGAGACATGGTTATGAGTAGTGTGCATTAGTGAGGAGTTAAAAAATTGTCAGCTGGTTTAAAAGAGACAATGACAGTACATAGCAGACAAGTCAACAGTGGTTGGGTGAAGAGGGCACATTTCCTACTGTCACAACACTGGCATGATCCTAAGCCCAGAACTAAGGAGAAACTGTCCATGTGGCACACACTAGTGCTACCAGGTGCTTTTCCTTGTGAATGTTTTTCCTTCCACATCTTCATCCTCTGGTGTGTGTGGTGCCTCCTGTGCCATGGCTGGTGCTGTTGAAGAGGTAGAGGGGGACACACACACTTCAGGGGTAGAGAGTCAAAGGTCCCGGCAGCTGTCATTTGTAGGAACACATACAGCATCACTGCAGCAAGGAGGAACTGCTGATTTTTCAACATCGCAGCAACAACATAGTGGTAGGTAACCATGTTTTCCCTGAGGAAGGCCACTTCCCGATGTATGAACTCCAGAGTATTCTGCAGAGACCCCAGCCTGTTGTCTGTTATGCTGCTGCTAGTTTGGAAGGGCAATTGTTGTAGTCTCTGCCTCATGACAGCAGCTATGTCGGCCAAAGACTGCTGGAAATCACATAGCGGGGAGTGGATGCCTCTGATGGCAGCTGAGTTGTCTTTATTTGGACTGAGGCACGTCTGCACTCCCTCTAGGCTGCCTGCCATGGTCTTCATCCTGACCCACACTTGCTTGGCCAGCTCCTGCTAGACTCCTACACTGTCCTCTGAAAGGTGATCTCTGGATCCTCAGAGTCCAGGGCTGTGTGAGTACTGGCTGGTGGTGTGTGTTGGAAGCTGGGTGGTTCATGTGGAGACTCTGCAACACTGTGGGGGTGATTCTGACCCCGGCGGTACAAGACCGCCGGGGCCAGGGTCGGCGGGAGCACCGCCGACAGGCCGGCGGTGCCCTGCAGGGCATTCTGACCGCGGCGGTTCAGCCGCGGTCAGAAGAGGCAAACCGGCGGTCTCCCGCCGGTTTACCGCTGCCCTTAGAATCCCAAGCTGCGCCGCCATGGGGGATTCTGACACCCCCTACCGCCATCCTGTTCCTGGCGGTTCGCCCGCCAGGAACAGGATGGCGGTAGGGGGTGCCGCGGGGCCCCTGGGGGCCCCTGCCGTGCCCATGCCAATGGCATGGGCACGGCAGGGGCCCCCGTAAGAGGTCCCCGCAAAGTATTTCAGTGTCTGCTGAGCAGACACTGAAATACGCGACGGGTGCAAACTGCACCCATCGCACCCCTGCAACTACGCCGGCTCAATTCTGAGCCGGCGTCCTCGTTGCAGGGGCATTTCCTCTGGGCCGGCGGGCGCTCTTTTGGAGAGCGCCCGCCGGCCCTGAGGAAATGTCTAAATGGCCGCCGCGGTCTTTTGACCGCGGTGCGGTCATTCAGCGGCGGTACCTTGGCGGACGGCCTCCGCCGTCCGCCAGGGTCAAAATCAGGCCCTGTGTGTCCTCCCTGCAAGTGGAGGTGGTGCCTGGATTGATCCTAGAACATCCTGAATATGTCTGTTCATTGATGGTTGGCAGCTGGTCATCTATGTCATCTGTAAAATCCAGGATAGGCAGCTCAGCACAAGGTAAGCCATCATCCGCTGACATGAGATAGTGTAAAATCAATATTAGATTGTTTCGGCTGTTGACATGGCACATCTTTTATTTGCCACTTGAAGCTCAGTGACATATTACTGACCCAAGGTTGTAGTTGTAGTTATGTGTAGCATTGTGCCTCACACATGGGTCAGGCTCACTAGGTATTTTGGGGCATATGTAGGTGCCCCGAACGCCACCTGAGTGTCACTTTTGGTGAGTCTCAGGTGGCGCAATGCCCTGCGCCATATTTACAAGGTGGCATAAAGCCACTTTTTGTGCCTTTATGCCACCTTGTACATATATGGCCTCTTCACACGCAGCACTTTGCATGGAAGGTGTGTGCTATTGGTGTTGCTGTGGGCATGCCACAGCAACACCCATTGCCTTTTGACACTGTCTCAGATTTAAGACTTTTTGTAAACCGAAAGCTGTGACAAAATCTAACACTAGCCCAGGGGTGGCGTTAGCATGGCAACACTAGGAGTAATTCTTACATTTGTACTAGATTTCTTGCTTTTTCTATGTGTGCTGCATTCTGCAGCACACAGTAAGAGCACATTGCCCTTCAAGTTTGTTTTTGTGCAGGAAGGTGTTCCTTCCTGCACAAAAAAAACTCCCCCTCAACGCAGCCACCCTTGCACAGGAGCACGCACCATCATTTTCAGTTTGATCTGGCCCTCTATCTTGTCAGATGATGAGATTGTAGCTACTTGTACAACTGCACACATGATGTTCACAGCCATGCTCCATGTGTTGTATGTGTTTTATTTTGTGGCCATTGCCATATGGTGCAAGTGGCTGTCTCTGAATTGTTGTGGGTTCACCCTGTATGGGTTGTGTTCCAAGGGTTGCAAGCTTTAGGGCAGATGTTTCTCATGTGGCACAGCTCAGGGCAGCTGCAGTATATGTTCCACTGCACTACACCAGTTTAGATACGCATGGATGTGCCATGTTTACTTGAATATGGTATAGTCCTGCAATTTTCCCTGCGCCTGCACAGATGTGTTCTCCCTGAACCAACACAGGCATTACTGCATTATGATGAAGGGGTACCTGCCTTGAGGGGATGATTTGTTCATGTGCAGGGAGGACCCCCCTCATGCACATGTACAAGCTATTTTTGCTGAAGTGGCATTTCAATGTGTGCTGCAAGATGCAGCAGACATGAATAAAGGCAATGCAACAAGGGGAAAGGAAAGCATTTTGGCCAGAGACACAACCCTGACACCACACCTGGGGTGGTATTGACTTCCGTCCTAGTATCTTATGTCTATGTTGTGTTGGTACAGGGGCTTTAACAATATGCAATGGGTGTTGTAATGGCACAGCCACACTATTTGCATATGACCTCCAGGCAATGTGCTGCATATTTACATGGTGGGGTATAGCCATAGTGAGTGGCCTATGTTGACGTTGTGTATGTGTTGGAGTGCACAGCACAACCAAAGCATCAGTACATGCGTGGCTTGGGTGGGGATGGCGTGTCTTGATTCAGGGCCTATGTGTCCTCATGCAACCCTTTAGCATGCATTGAGAGTGTCCTATCTGCCTTCCCCTTTTGCCATTTTTGGAATTCCAGATATCCCCCCCAGCAACTTACCCTGCATTTGTGGTGGTTCTTGGTAGTCTGCTGTGTCCTGTCCTGCGATTCCAGTGACAGCTCATCTGGGATGATCGCTACAACCATCTCCTCCAGCTCATCCAGGTCTTCCAGTGGTGCGGGACTTCCACCTCCAGTCTGCAGTGCTGCCTTTCGGTTCCTGGTGAGTTTCACCTTAGTCCAGTGCTTGCAGTCGTGCCAGCACTTCTTGCACTCGTTGACAGTCCTCTTTACCTCTACGATGCTGTTGACTTTATCTACTATTTTCTGCCATATTGCGTCTCTCCTACAAACTGGCAATTTGGAGGTGACGAAGAGATGGTGTTGGTGCTCTGTCACCTCTCTGACCAGGATGTCATGCTCCTCCTCGCTAAACGACACTTGCGCTTTCTCTTCTCCTTCTCCTTGGACTTTGCTGGACCCTCCTGGCTGGTACTTGGGTGATTGGGGTCTCCCTGGTGTCTCTCCTGGCCTGAAAACTCCATCTTCTCTTAAATTTGCAATTTTTACTGCATGTGCATTTTGTTTTAATGCTAATGCGGTAAAAAAATGGTGTTAACCCTTTTGCAACATCTTTATGTGCCCCAAAACGATCTAGCGCCACTTTTGCAGCATTAGCGTAATTTTTCCTTATGGCATGTCCAATGGTTAACGTAATTTTTTTTTGCGCTAACCATTCCTTAGCACCATCGTATGTCATTTCTTAAATATGGTACACAGATGGCGCTAAGGAATGACAATAGCTCGCATTAAAAAAGTAACGCACAACTGGGCTAGCGCTGTTGGGTGTAATTTTTCGAACATATGGCCATTGTTTTTTTGTCCAGCATATGTTGTTTCTCGGCAAAGGTGGATTCACCCTATCTGTTTCAATCTGGGCATTAGACAGTATGCTTCAGTCCTTAGAATTATAAGATGTGACACCTCCAAAGTAATAACCAGGCAGCCAGCAAGTTCTTGATGGCTGTATGGCACATGCGTAACCATCTTTTAAAGGAAGGTTGATGTAACTATGCCTAGAAAACAGTATTCAATAGGCTATTTATGGGTGATCATGATTTGAATAAACATTTATGAACTTATGGATGGGACTTTGTGGGATAGTTTTTATAGTTTTTAGTTGTAGCATTTACATGATATCGATTGAAATGTTTTAAGGTAATTTTATATTTTTTGGGGCACAAGATTGTTTTTATTTCTGTATATTTATTGTGATGGTTTTATCATTGTGCATTTGTATGTTTTTTCTATTTATTATGTATGCTTTGATGGTTATTAATGACCAAATACAACGTGTTTGATGATGATGATTGTGGTTAATAAGGAGTGGGTCTCACAATAGGAAAGTTTTCATAGCCCTGGCCCAGATGATGTTTGTAGCCTGAATCGGTAACATGAGGAGATAGAAAGTGTTGAGGGTACTCAACAGATCACTGCAAATCAGTACTTCCTAGGAACCTCTAAATTAAGTTACTGTTTGTTGAATGCATGTGAGTGATGCAACAAAAGTTTGTCACAGCACTACAGACAAACAAAATCACCCAAAACGTATTTTCTTGTTATTTTCTGTTATCTATACAGCTCAATGCCCAGCAAAAGTGGGAAATCCGGAAGGCCATCCCTAAGAAGGTGCCTACCCTGGGGGTCAATAAGCAGAGCAGCCTGCATTGCCTGAAGAGGTGGGAAGACCTCTGATTCTGGACCCATAAGTCAGCAGAAGGCCAGCTCGGCCAGTCCTCCCAACGATCCAAATGGGTGCGCCACACCCTGACCTTCCACCCTATGGCTCGCATCCTTGCGGTGGCTTACCCAGAGCTTGATGGGCAGTTGAGGGCCCAACAGCAGCATCAAGGGGATAAGTTATTGTCTTTACATATTTTCGTTGTTTAACTTTTTTTTATTTCCAGCAATGTTGTATAGTATCAACATGACGGTTGACACACATTCAACACACAAGAAGATTTCTGGAGGTGTAAGTTAATCAGACGGTGTCTGATGCTGTGTTTGGTATAATATAATGTGCTAAAGGTTGCCAATAGATTCCTCATCACAAGCCAAGTACTATTTTGATAAGACATATGACTGCATGTGAACAAAGGGGTACCTGCATTATCTCTGTGTCATGAGGGACTTTTTAGCCAAACGTGCCCCATTTGAAGATTGGGTCATGTGTCTTGCTCCATCACAAAGGTGATTAGGTAATGTAGCCCCTAATACTGGTGACATGGCAAACTTCACACTTATGATATAGTTGATGTATTGGACTTGACATTGGTAAGTTTGTGTTATTACAATATAATGATGAGCATCTGCTCCAAAAGGACTGGAAAAGTGTGGAATGGCATCATTCCTTATTTGAAACATGTTTGAAACCTGTTTTCACAGTTACATTCTAGTCAGTTCATGTGGACAGTAGCAGATTGGCATGAAGCTTTAGTCCTTCCCAAATGTGCATATAAGCCAGTCTGTGTCACAACATGAATATGCATGCCAAACTGTATTGATTGCAACAGACAGGAATGTGTCCACATTGGTGAGAGAGTCACACATACCCCAAACAAAATGTGGTGTCCTTAGTTAATCAATGATGGAGAGAAATGTGATACTTAAAGGGACATTTGAGGAAGGAAGGTTACATCACATAGATGTTGTAGTATCCCTTGCAAAGTCCATATCCAGCCTAACACATGCCTGTTTTGGAAATGTGAATATATTTTTGCTCTGTACCACTGTGGGTTCAAAAGATCACAAGGCCTATGTGTTGGGGTGAGGAAGCTGGCCACTGTGGCGTGTGTGGACACTACAGACACTGAGGGACCCAGTGACACGGAGGGTGAGGGGACTGGCACTGAGGCCACTAGTGATTCAACATCTTCTTTGGAAGCCTCCACTGAAGACCAGTCCCCATTTCTGGTGGACCCTGGCGTGACTGTTACACCTGTATAGTTGTCCACCACCCACCTTCTGATCTCCACCCTCCCTCTTGCTCCTCCCCCAGTTTGCTGTAGCTGGCCTCATAAAAAGGGTTTAACATCACCTTCACTGCAGGCATCCGCCAGCACAATGTCCCAGGCTTCACTCAATGAGAAGGCTGTAGATCTTTCTGGACTATCGCTGTAGTCCAGACCACACTATTGAATGCCATCCAGGGGCTGAGTGGTCATTTACAGTGCCCTGTCTGGCCAACAATGGTCATTCCAGGGTCTGGCCTCTTCACTGACTGCAAATTCCCACCCACTCACCCTGACCCGCTGACCCAACTCCCACCCCTTCCCCATCTAAAATCCCTCTACCCAGCCCTATCCAGATTACACACACACATTTACACACACCCACTCCAGCACATACAAGCAGCACACCGTCACATACACACAAGCATAGCAAAAATTTACACACACACACAGATGCAGACACCACACACCTCACTACCACCACAACCATAAGCATACCTACAGACACCACACCCCCCACAACACAGACATCTTCACTCACCAAAGCACACCTGCAGACACCACTCCCACCACAACATAACACCCATACACACTACCACCACACCTGCAGTCAGCACTCTCACCACAACACAAACACCCACATACTACCACCACATCTGCAGTCAGCACACTCACTACAATACAAACACCCACACAAACCACCAACAGCACCACACATACCACCAACACACCCGCAGTCAGCATACCCACCATGACAGACACACATGCACCAACACACCCACAGATGCCACAACACACACTACCTCCACAACAGACACACCCACACACACATACTGTACACAAAGGCCCACACCCACCCACACAACAGACACCCAGTACAAAACACAAAGCAAAACATAGAGCACATACACCAGACCATCAGGCACCCACACCGCCAGCAGACACATGAACAACAGCCACAGTCACTCCCTCTACATCCCAACACCATCTCCCCCCCAGACAACCTACCTTTTTCCCCAAAGAGGACCTGTTGTTTGCCCTGGCCTGACCCCTTTCTCATACCAGACCACCTCTCCCAAACCTAAGTCCAACCTACCTAGACATCTTCATCTTCCTTCCACACCCCAATCCACCCCTTCCACGTCTCAACCTACCACTTTCAAAACTAAACCCACCCCTCCCAAATCAAAACCCACAAGTCCCAAATCCAAACCCACCCCTCTTTTGGGACCCTCCTTGGGTTTGCCCAAGCCTCACCCCCCAGCAACATCATTGAGGTGCCAGCTATCTGCCTCATAGCTGCCCCTTCCAGAGGAGGTTTATTCTGGCAGTGAGTTTAGAAGGCAAGTGATAGGCCTGAAACCCAGTGAGACCCAAATGGGTGACAGCCTTAATTTTTGTTTCAAAATACTTTAAAAACAATATTGAGAGACTTATCTCATAAACAGATATAAAAAAGTTTAGTTTCAGAATACCTTAGTCCTGGACTTATTTTTGGATTTTTACAAAATGTTTGCTGATGATGTTATTTTTGCTAATGTGTGTGCCATGCACTTACTCTCCTCTGTGACAGTGATAAGCACAGGTTGTATATTTTAGATATTTTTTTTAATGAATACATTCGTGTTTTGGTGCAAGCATTCATCATGTTACTGGACACTTAAACCAACAATTATATGTGTTTTTGTTATTGTTATTGAATAATGCATGTGTGTTTATTTTGACATGATGTGTCAATAATATGCACATATGCATTAAAGGGCTACCTTGACACTTTGGGGTTAAATAACTTCTACTGTTTGTCATAAATTGCACACACGAAGGGGACATGTGACCTTCATAGCTTTCTGTCATGTTTGCAGTTCAGAGGTAGGATTGGTTTTACATTCTGTTTACACCCCCTTGTACTGCAATGGCTCAAGTATCATGGATCTGAGTAGTTACTACTAGGTATAATGTTTATGATTATGATATGTTAGTTTAGGGGACATTATTGCACACACCTCTATGGACAGATTTTTATTTGGGATAGGTGTTCATTGCCATGAAGGCAGTTAGTGCCAGATTGGTGGGTGCTACTGATATCTCGAGGTGTGTTCTTAAACATTTTTCAAAGTACAACATTCCAGACATATGCATCGCACTTCATAGTAGTATTGGTTGTACACCTTTGATACAAATGGTCAAGTCCAATGTTAATGTACAGCTAGAATTCCGAGGATGGCAGGTACAACAGTGACTTACCTTCATTTCAGGCAAAGATGGGGTTGATTTTCATCTTGGTCCAGCAGCAGAGGCAAATGTAGTATTAGTATGATCAGATTCATGGTGCCCGAAAATCCTGAAAGTTGGAAAATGGTAGGTTTCATATTTATATCCCTCCCATTCTGCCAACTCAAGTGTGGCGGCTGGACCACCACAGTTAGGTTGACGGGAATGCACATCATGATTGGCTCAGTGGGAAAAGGGGCTTTTGGCTATTGCACCGTCAACAAGGGTGGTGATTCCTAGGTCTGGGTGATAACCTCCTCCCAGTGGGTGGCATTCAAGAAGATTTTGCCACTCCACATTCTGCTTTGAGCGTAGAGTTAGGCAAAAACTTCACCGACACCTCATAGCGGAGTTTATCGCCGCTCAGCCTGCTATGGAGAAAGGCTTAAGTTAAGTGAAATCCTCTCTGTGGTCTGCAGATGGCACTGTGGTATGTGGTGAGCAGTGCAAATGAGGCAGTAGAGATTGGAGGAAGAACAGAGTTAACAGCTTTAAGTATGGTCATGCCCTTTTTGAGCCTTTATAGCTTTGCATTAATTGGCGTCAGGTGCAGCAATTTTTCAGACCTCGAGCAAAATCAAAATGAGCTAAACAAAATGTCGAACTGAAGAAAGCCTGACTTCTTTCCTTCACAAAAATTGGCAAAAAATAAAAACAATGTATTTCACGCAGCGCCACTAATTTAGGAGGTTTTTGCTCACTCTAAAAAAAGGATGCAATTATGCAGAACTGTTCATCACACAAAGGTCTCTGTTCTTTGGAAGTATTGTTAAATTTGAAGAGGGTGGCAGAATAAATCTTGGAACCAATACTATCCAGTTCCCAAACCACGACTGATGAGATGATCTAGGCAGCAGCCAAGTTCAGAAATTCTGGTCTACAGAGATTGTTTAACCACCGTATTGTGAAAACCATAAAACAATCTCACAAGCATTATTGCTTTCTATTGGGCATGACACTTGAGTTGCATAAGAACGAGTTTATAAATCAGGTTGACTCATAAAAAGCCCAGGCGCTGGATTGTGGTCTCACTCAAGGGGAAGCCTGTTGGTAAGGCAGTCGATTCTGCTGTTCATGGAATTCCCTGGAATCCCACAGAGTTTGTAGCTAATTTCACAGAGTTCCACACAGTAAAACTCGGGCCACTCCACCTACCCTTAGTGATTCCTGGCAGTGGTGATGGTTCATCAGCAGTCTTTCACCTATGGGATCACCAACATCTAAATCAGGCAGGTGGACAGCCAAGGCTACCGATGGGGAATCCAGCGGAAGATCGACGGCAGGCCTTTACTGCTAAGATAGAAATTAGGCCCTAAGGGGCTTTTATAAGGACTTTTCTTGTGCCCCTTAACTCCCCCTCTAATGCCACCAGGTGTGTGCCATATTTAAAATATGGCACACCATGGCATTGGTTAGGGGACTAGCATTAGCAGATGGATTAAGCAGGAGACTGGTTTGGCCTATTCCCTGTTGGGTACCTCTGTTCCTCTGGGGATTCTGTGGTGTTCCACATTTAGTATGGCAGCTTCATAGGCTGAGTTGAAAGGAGTCTCCATAGCTGAAATGTGTAGGACAGCTACTTGAGTAGTGCCTAATACTTTTGTGAAACTTTATGAATTACAACATGTTTTGGATGATAATAATAATTTTGGATTTGGAGTTTTGGATTTAGAATTAACCTTAAGCTATGTTTTCTCTATTTCAATAAATTAATATTTGTTTTCTGCATTGTTTTTTGTGGTATGGGCTGTTCCTTTTCTGATCTTGTTGAGATATGAAGGTCTGTTCACACTTCTTCAGTATGCCTCATTAGTAATGAAGGGGGACAAGGACATCTGGGACAAAGTGGTAATGCTACTATTACCGACCGGTAATCATCATTACTCTTAGTTCCAATTGCCCTTGTCCCCTTTATTACATCCCTCCATATCTCATGACCCTCATATATTTATGGGGGGCTTGGAGTGCAGGAGGAATGCTTGGTAAGGGCTATCCTTACAGGATATTACCTAGAAGGGGAGAGTCACTCTTACAAGCATTTCCTGTATTTTTTTCCTGTCTCAAGGGGTGGATTACTCCTTATTAGCAATGAATGGGATGAGGACAATCAACTAAGAGTAATAAAGATCATCTGTAGGTGATAGAAGCATTAAAAATATGGTGATAGCTATGTATTGATGGCCATACTTGCATTTTGAGATTGTTAAAGTGGTCAAGGAATTCTCTGAGTGTAGTACATTAGATACATGCTTGAAGAATGGCCTATTCATGACATCACTTAGCTATAATTTCCTAGGTCAATATTTCCTTTTAAAGAACACAATGAGATATGTTATTGGTATGCTTGTGTGGGAGTTTTGCACATTTATCAAATTTGTAATTTTTTTACATTGTACAAAATATGAATCTACTCTTGGATTCACAGGTATACACTGATGTAGTGCTATTACTTTTTAAATGATTTTGTTATGACCAGCTAAAGTGCCTTTTATTAACTTATGCTAATTAGGCTTTAGTTAGGCCTTATTGCCATCTTGTTCTAAACGTATGTATCCCCATGCACGTTCATTGTTTTTTATTTTCACAGCACACAGTTAAGCAAAGTCATGTTTGTCTATTTCAATTGATGTTTCTCTTAAAAAAAAACTTTCCAACATGGGCTCAGAAATTTTGAAACCACTCAATGTCTCTTCAGCCTGCTTGTTGTACTGCATTCATTCACAACAGGTCACTATTGTTTTGTAACTAGTTTGCCCTGCCATCTCTGGATGACATTAGCATAGAGTAACTGAACTAATATTCATGTAGTGGAGTAGTGCTTAGATGGTAAGGCTCGATGACTTTTAATGATGTTGTGATCTGGTTTGATAATATTGTATTTTTTTGCTCACAATATGATGAATTTGTAGTTTTAGTTATGTTCTTTGAAAAGATTTCTTATATAACCACTCCAATTTGGGAGGGAGCCAGAAGACTTTCCGATGGCACTAGGTATGCTGTCTGATTTCTTAATTTCTTACTGATTTTGCTGCTCATTTGGGACTTAGATTATTTTTGATTTTGCTTACTATTCTGTAACACCATATTATTGATCACTACAATGGCAATGACTTATGCATCTGCGCTTTACAATTTCTGCAATGTACTATTTAAATTTTTTAATAAATATTTCTAAATTGTATAATTATGCCCAGAACTCACTTATTGAGTTTGTCCTTACTTAATTAACTGCATTTTTGATATGTCATATTGTACCTTATCTGGGACGAATTGTCTCATTAAATTGAGGTTTAATACCCTTCACAACCCACCCACCTGTGGATGTGTTCTTAAAGTGTTTTTTTAGAGTGTAAGAATTTAGGGATTCCCTGTGCCACAGTTTGTTTCATCTCAAATTGAGTTCAAAGCGTATTTGATAAAAGACGTACTATATATGTTATGCTGGGTTTTTGGAGGTCTTTTTTCGCAGTAAAAGTTGCATTGACCTCTGACAATGGAGTTAAGTTTGTTTCTTACAAAATTAGGGCATTTTTACAAGAAAGGGCTATAATGCATGTGAACCATATTCTCCTTGTAGTAATAGCTTAGGAGATTACATTAATAGAGTGTTGACTGAAGGTGTGTAAACTGCGCAGGCTTTGGGAAGAGCTGTATAATAATTTCTTCAGAAAATTATTTTAGATTCTCACATACACCTAATTCTACCATGGGTTTCTAAACATTTAGGCCCGAATTTAAGAAAAGTGGCACTGCATCCAATGAAGCACCACTTTTCTTGCACCCCTTAGCGCCCCCCTACTGCGCACATGTGTGCACCGTATTTAATATACAGCACTGCATGGCACAGAGTAGGGGCAATAGCATCAATATTTTTGACTGTATTAAAGTACTGTGCAGGATTAGCACCAAAATGTTGGCGCTAATCCTGCAGAGTACATAGAGGCCCATTGAAAACAATGGTATGCCCTCTTTTAACATCTGCTCAGGCGTTAAAAATAGCTGCTAAAAATGGCACAGTGGAATCTTCTAGATTCCACTGCACCTTTTTTCCAGTCCTCCTAATGGTAAATGCCCCCTTGCATACATTATGCCTGGCACAGGCATAATGTGTTGAAAGGGGTTACAAAGTGGTGCAAGGCATGCATTGCGCCGCTTTGTAAATATCTCACATCGATTTTGGCCTCATTGGGCCACATTAGCATCATATAAAATGATGCTAATGTGATGCAAAGAGGTGCTAGCTCCTCTAAAATCTGGGCTTTCATGTGTAGAGGAATCGCAATGCTCTGCCAGAGCTATCGCTGAAAAGATGAAGCCACCGTTAGGATGCAAAAGATTGTTGGCAGTGTGGGCAGAAGATGCTAGCAAAAGAGTAGAAGTTAAAAAATATAAAATGAAATTGTGGCATGCCAAGCAGATGATTATTGAGGAAAATGGAATTGAGGTGGTAACTTTGCCAACGTCAAAGTGGCTGATTGGATTGAAAAGTGTGGCTCCAACTTTTTGGTCCATTCAAAGAAGTGAAGATGACCAGGCCTTCCCTCAGACTGAATGGTGATTATTGGTGGAATTTAAACAAAGTGGTGCTATTAACAGTCAAGACAGGCAGTCTGGATTCTGTGAAACCAGTTGAGTAAAAGTTTGTGGATCCTGCTGTTGTGGAAAATAAAAATAGGATTGAAGTTGCTGAAAATCTATTGAAGAGGTTGAGAGAAATGGGTGTTGTTTCAGAAGAACAAGAGTCTTGCAATATTTCTGAGGGTACTGGTACATCTGGTTCTGAAGTGGAATGTTGTATTTATGTGGGTAATCAGATTATCTCTTTTAGAGGTAGTCTTAGTATTTCAGTTCATCCCAAACAACATGTAGATCATGTTTATTTCTAGAAGTTCTAGATCTCATATTGTTAAATGTATACTGGTTTTCGATCATCAAAGTGCTGTTTGGATGCTTATTTTATTTAATGTTCAATCTTTTGTATTATTTTTGTATTAAATTTGTATTCAGTAATAAATACATTGTTGTTGCTTTATGTTGTTCTTTAACAATGGAAGATGTGCAGAAGTTGTTGTGTTCATTCAAATTACAGAATTGCCAAATATCACCTTCATACCCGCTATACTTGCTGGGCAGTAGATTGTGTAATATTGACTTTATTTGAACATACTTGAAGGAGACAGCTTACACTTTTGATGGTGAAGTATGTTAAGTTTGAAACTCTGATAACTAAGATTCATTAGTGGCACACATGCATATGTATCTTATATTGGACGTGGCCCTTTTTGCAGGGTCATCCCAAACATTTTGCCTTCATTCTCCTGTTTTCTGAAGCCATTTTTTGTGGCTTTTAGGACTCTGGGCAATTTACTGCTGCTAATTAGTGCTAAAGTGTGTGTGTTCTCTCCTCTAAAAAAGGTAGAATTTGGCTTACACCCAACTGGCCTATTACATTTACTTGTAAGTCTATAGTAAAGTAGCACTACCCTACCCTACCCTACCTACCCTTGGGTAGGTCGCTTCACCACCACTGCAGCACTGCCTGCTTAGCCTCAGCCCCGCTGCTCTTGCTTAGTCTTGCCCCATTGTTCTTGCCTTTTTTCTTCCTTTTCCCACCGCTGCCTCCCGTGCGGCCCCGCCCCCCCTGCTCCCATTTGTTGCCCTACCCTCCCACCTCCCGCCTCCCACCTCCCGCCTCCCAGCTGACCCCTCCTCCCATCCCACCTTCCTATGGCAGCCGCTGTGCGGCAGAGACAGCGACCCTTGGGTAGGTCGCTTCCCCACCGCTGCAGCCCCGCCTGCTTAGCCTCAGCCCCGCTGCTCTTGCGTTATCTTCCCGCCTCTGCCCCCCATGTGGCCCCGCCCCCCTGCTCCGCCTGCTTAGTCTTGCCCCGTTGTTCTTGCCTTTTTTCTTCCTTTTCCCGCCGCTGCCCCCCGTGCGGCCCCGCCCTCCCCTGCTCCGCCTGCTTAGTCTTGTCCCGTTGTTCTTGCCTTTCTTTCTTCCTTTTCCCGCCGCTGCCTTCCGTGCGGCTCCGCCCCCCCCTGCTCCCATTCGTTGCCCTACCCTCCCACCTCCCGCCTGACCCCTCCTCCCCTCCCACCTTCTTATGGCGGCCGCTGCATGGCAGAGACAGCGAACCTTGACCCTTGGGTAGGTCGCTTCCCCACCGCTGCAGTCCCGCCTGCTTAGCCTCAGCCCCACTGCTCTTGCGTTATCTTCCTGCCACTGCCCCCGTGCGGCCCGCCCCCCTGCTCCACCTGCTTAGTCTTGCCCCGTTGTTCTTGCCTTTTTTCTTCCATTTCCCGCCGCTGCCTCCCGTGCGGCCCCGCCCCCCTGCTCTGCCTGCTTAGTCTTGCCCCGTTGTTCTTGCCTTTTTTCTTCCTTTTCCCGCCGCTGCCTCCCGTGCGGCCCCGCCCCCCTGCTCCCATTTGTTGCACTTCCCTCCCACCTCCCGCCTCCCAGCTGACCCCTCCTCCCCTCCCACCTTCTTATGGCGGCCGGGCCACTGGCGCGCCACAGGCGCACCAAAGGCAAGCCCGTCTTAGCCTGTCTGCACCTGGACTGCGCCGAGCGCCAGAACCCCTGGCCCCCACTGCACACAAAGCACCCGACTGATATACGACTCCACCTCCCTCAACACCCTCAACACCGGACGAACAGCCACCTGCTACCAAGCCAGCCCAAAGCGAATCCATGGACCCTTCACCTGTCAAGCCTGCAAATACACATGCCTCCGAACCTGCAGACCACCCACCGGCCCTCGCAACAACAACAACCACCTCAAGTGCATCCTCCTCAACACACACTCCGTCCACAAGCACGCCATCGAACTATGGGACCTCCTGGACACAACAGCAGCAGACGTCGCCTTCATCACAGAAACCTGGATGAACACTTCCTCGGCCCCAGACATCGCCATAGCCATCCCCGACGGCTACAAGATCGCCCGGAAGGACCACGTCAACCAAACCGGAGGAGGAATCGCCATCATCTACAGGAACTCCATCAACATCACGACCACCACCGAAGACACACCCCTCGCCGCCGAACACGTACACTTCCAGATCCA
This sequence comes from Pleurodeles waltl, assembly GCF_031143425.1. Taxonomy (NCBI): domain Eukaryota; kingdom Metazoa; phylum Chordata; class Amphibia; order Caudata; family Salamandridae; genus Pleurodeles; species Pleurodeles waltl. The sequence continues at coordinate 1,142,117,368 of NC_090444.1, forward strand.
CACTGACCCCAAAACCACCCTCAGAGGAACACTCATCTACAGACCCCCGGGCCCACACGCACAATTCAGCGAAACCATTGCAGACTTCATCAGCCCGCACGCCCTAGCCTCACCAGAATACATCCTCCTCGGGGACCTGAACTTCCACCTGGAGAAAAACAACGACAACAACAACACCACCCTGCTCGCCAACCATGCCAACCTCGGACTCAAGCAACTGGTGAGCACCCCCACCCACATCGCTGGCCACACACTCAACCCCATCTTCTCCGCCAGCAACCATGTCTCCTTCAGCCACTCCTCCGGACTACACTGGACCAACCACAGATGCGTCCACTTCACCTTCAAACGGGAGACTTACCACCATCGCACACAACAAATCCCCCGCAGATGCTGGAGCAAAATCACCACAGACCAGCTCCTCTTAACTCTGAACCAAAACCCACCAGCCAGCATCATTGAAGTCAACAACGCAGCCCACAGCCTCACACAGCGGATCACCAACCGTGCTGAAAACCTCGCACCTCTTAAAAAAAAAACTGGTGGGACCAGCATCAGGAAAACCCCATGGTTCACGGACGCCCTAAAAGAATCTAAGAAATCCTGCCGACCCAACCCACCTGAAACACCTGCACTGGCTCCCCATCAACAAGAGGATCACCTTCAGGCTCCTCACCCACGCACACAAAGCACTCCACTACATGGGCCTCGAATACCTCAACAGCCGCCTTTCGTTCTACACACCCACCTGTCAGCTCTGCTCAGCCAGCCTCGCCCTCGCTACCGCCCCACGGATCTGCAGAACCACCGACGGAGGAAGATCATTCGCCTACCTGGCAACCAAAACATGGAACTCCCTCCCTGCACACCTAAGAACTACCCAGGACCATCTCGCCTTCAGGAAACTCCTCAAGACATGGCTCTTCGAGCAGCGGTAACACCCCCTCCTCCCCAGCGCCTTGAGACCCTCTCAGGTGAGTAGCGCGCTCTATAAATGAACTGATTGATTGATTGATTGATTACATGTACCCAGGGCCTGTATAGTTAATGCTGCAAGTGAGCCTGCAGCACTTATTGTGCCACCCACTTCCAAAGTCCTTTATGCATGCCTTAGGCCTGCCATTGCAGCTTGTGTGTAAAGTGTTAACCTTCCACTTCCACCTGGCAAAAAATAACATTTTACCAAGCTTAAACCTTCCTTTTTAACACAAATAAATCAGCCCTAGGGTAGGACCTGAACAGCCCAGAGGGCAGATTGCACAAATGGAAAAATTGGTGATGTACTTTTATGTTTTACATGTCTTGGTAGTGAAAAACTCTCAAACTCATTGTTCACTACTGCAAGGGCTGCCTCTCTCTTAAAATAACATTGGAGACACCATAGTACACCTACTGAGTGATAATTTCCAAATTGAAGCAGGTAACCAGTTCATGTTCATGCCTTTGGAATTGTAAAGAAAAATCCTCTCTCATGGTGGTGTTGGATTTAAAATTAGAATTGTGAAAATGCCAGTTTTAGAAAGTTGGCATTTTCCTGCCTGAGGTATTTAGTACTTGCACTCTATCTTAGGGCCATGTGACTAGGTGCAGCTGACAGCTGGGCTTTGTTTATTCCTCCTAGACATCCACGCACAAAAGAAAGCTTAGGTGTGCCTGGATGGGTTATCACTGGCAGGATGGAAAGGGGGGACCTCAGCACAGCCCGCCTTACACTTAAATAGACCTGTGTCCTGCCTCCACACAAAGGGCTGCATACCCCGTGTAGTTAGTCTGAAGCCAGGGCAGAGACGGCAGAAAGCCTGTGCGCTCCAAAGAAAATCCCTAGAAGTTTCTCTCAACTTCCAGAGGAGAGGCACCAGACACCACCTTTTCAGTACTCATCTAGACCTGTGGATACTCTTCCTGGAGGAAGGCCTGCTGTGCTGCTGATAGACTGTCACTCTGCTGGACGTCTGCTCTGAAGGAACTGACCTGTTGCCCTGTTGCCTGGGTGAGAAGGCCTGCACCTGTTGCACCCAGGACCACAAAGTCACTGCAAGGGCTAGTTGGCTAGCCTTCTGATGAGAGAATCATGGACAGAAGGCTCCAGCAACCTTGAATCCAGCACTTCGAGTCTGCCCCACCTATGAGTCTCACTGTGCCAAGTGGTATCACCCCAGTCCTGGACCTTGTACGTGGGCCTGACGGTGCCCTGCAAGCCCAAGTATGGACCCAGCTGCTGTGAGGCACAAACCCAAGAAGAGCGGACACATCATCTCTGCTGTGAGGGTTCTACTGACACAAAGGTCTCTGCATCAACGCCGCAGCCCATATCAGAACTGCCACCTGTACAAAGTTTCCTGATGCAGGCCCTCGTATTGCAAATCTCTTGTTGAAGTCAGCCTTGACGACGACCCAGGTTCTCACATCTCAGTTCCACAACACTTCGGATCCAATGCATCACCTTGACTGTGTGACAAATCCTCAAAACCAAACTTTGCATCGCAAGCCCTCATCGACGGGATCCTCGATGACAATGCAGGACTTCACATCACATCTCCTCAGAACCGACGCATCTCTTCGGCTGCACAACACATCCTCGTGGCTGGATCTCACAACGCTCTGAAAACCAGGATTTAAAGTACTCTTGTTCAGCAGGCCTCACTGGGCCCCTGTAGCTGGTCAGTGCTCCATCGCAGTCAGCAAGAACTTGTAACTTTCTCCCAGTGCACTGTGACCAGATAACCACAGTAGGCACTTTGGTCTTTTTGGTGCTATGTTTGCTGAACTCTTCAAACCTACAAGTCTACTGATTTGAATTTTGTTATTTTGGTCTTGCTTTATTTATTAAAAATTGCTCTAGTTTTCTAAACTTCAGTGGGATCCTTTTGTGGTTTATATTCACTGTGTTTCTGTTTGAAGTGTTGCAGTGCCATAACAAAACTTGAGAGGGGCCCTCCTGCAAAGTACATGGAAGGGCCCCACCTCCCCACCCAGTCAGCATCTCTTAGGCCAGGGCCTCCTGCAGTAATTTGTAAGTAAAAGGAAACCTTGTAAAGTATGCTGTAGAATGTAGAATGTAAATTAGTCTGGAGTTTTCATGTCGCTCTATGTTTTACCTTCCATGGTATAAGTATGTGGGGACTGGATTGTTAGGTGAGTTTTCTGTGAGGAGCTTTGCAGACGCAGGTCTGAGGGTTGGAAATAAGGGAGGTACTTCATCCATTTGTTGTGGACTGCTTATTTATTGAAAGGAGTTACTGCACCTACTGCCCGTGCGCAGCATACTGTGCTGAGGGTTCCCCTGGAACTCAGGGGCCCCCTGCACCACTGGGGCTTCGGGGGCTATTGTTACACCAGTGAAGTGTTGTATACATACTTTAAGCATTGCCTCTGATTTAAGCTTGACCGTTATGTGCCAAGCTACAAGTGGGTTAAGCACAGGTTAATTTAGGGTTTGCTTGAGAGTTCACCCTGACATGGATTGTGGTTTCTGGTTGAATAGGGTTTTACCACTTGCCTTTAATTTTCATCAAGGAATAAGGAGAACAAATATTTCAAATATTAATGCTTCCTTAGGCGAAGCCACACCAAAAATGTGAATGTATGTCCTCTCTGGATAACTATTGCTGCTTATGAGTCTTTTTGGTTTGGTATTGCAATTAAGTAATTTTTTTAATTGCTATGAACTATGCTCATTTTAGGTATATATAAAGGGAAAAGAACCAGAAAAGAATCCGAATTTGAAAAAATAGCCAATTTAAACTATGTCAAAATATAGACTGTTTTTGTTGTGAAATTGTTGGTTTTAGGATTCAATCGCAAAGGAGGAATGTTTTTTTTTCTATCTCAAGATATGCTCATGCTTTCTAGGAGAAATAACGTAATATCCCTAAACATTTCTTTCACTTTAACAAAGAGAGGCGTTCCAAGGATCCAACCCTACCTGAAAGCCTCTGAATCTGCATTTATGTTCAAAAACAGTAGTTCTAAAAAGTAAAAATGGGCCCGTTTGCCAATGGAAGAAGAATTGCTCGGTACAATAAATCGATATATTGGTGCGTACCCCTCCCACATTGTAGGCCGCTGGTGATTGACACCGAGGACAGTTTTACCTTTACTACGGCTGTTAATATGGGCGCATTGGCATCACTGACTCTGCAAAGAGAACCATTCAGCGCGCGCCATAGGTTCATTCGCCCCGCTCGAGATGTGGAAACACATAATAAACACCCCTTTGACTGACACAATCAGAGCCGATTGTTCCTTTCTGTTAATCATTAATGCCACCGAACAGCACTCCACTGCCACCCCCCACGCATGGCTAGATGATAAATAAACCCAAATCACTGAAGCAACGTCACTTTCAATGTAATTAGTACTGGTCCGGGCAGCCATGTTTTCAGAGTAACAGTGCTTGGGATCCGAGGCTCCAACCTGTTGATGATCAACTGCTGTGCTTATGATAGCAGCTTGTGCTAACAGAGGGGCGTGGTCAGGTGCTGGCTTAAAATAGCAAATGATATAGAGGGGCTCACAATGGAACTGTCAGGCCCTGCTGCAAACAGCGATTTTATCTACTGGATTTTTTCTTCATTGGATCCAATGTCTGGTTTCTTATAATGATAGATACTTGCTGTTTCTGTTTTTTCCGTTTCCTTTTCGAGCAGTGGGTTAAGTTCGAAGCCTATTTGTGTGAAATAACCCGTTAAACACTGAAGACTGTTTGGGATTATTTTTGTTTTGCATCACTCCCAGCTGTTACTCTGGCTCAAAGAGGTGCTTCATGCCTGTGGCAGCTCCCTGAAGCCATCAGTTCTCTGTTCCAAAACCTGCACGTGCACATTTTCTACTACTGAGTCAAGATGCCAATGAAGAGGCCATCAGAAACCCTAAGTGGTGAGGACTCCTTCCAGGGCGAGCACCCATCTCTCAAGGTGTCACCCAGGCTCCAACAAGAGGATTGCTATCGAAGCATTACGGGGAAGGGACTGTTCTACTCTGACGGAAGCCTGTGTGCTGACAGTGTGGAAGGGAACCTGCTGACTAGCGAGGAAGAAGAGGCTGGGTCAGCCATAGGAATAAAGGCAGGTGAGTTACATTCTGAAGTCACTGGGGTGTGGTGAATGATTTCCAAAGCAAATTATTGCTGGTGTTGCCTCATCTTTAAATGAATAAGCGTACACAGTAAAAACTCGCTTAGGCTGCCCCAAAAAGCCCACAGTGTGACCTTGCAGTGTAAAGAAAGCTCAGTAGCAACAGAAGCTAAGGGGTGCAATAACTGATGTCTCAAAGCATTTGAGAAACCATGGCAACAAATTTCTTTTTTTATTTCCCCCATTAATGCAATAGAAATGCATCTCATTGGTGAGACCATGTCTTCAGAAGAAGAGGACATCGAAACCCTTTACAAGAGAGTGAACTCGCTAGACAAGCAACTTTCGCAGAGGAAAACAATCACTCAGATCATTAAGGACAAGAAGAAGCAGACCCAACTTACCCTGCTATGGTAAGAGGAGTTCAGGCATTAAATCAGTAGGAGTGAGGGGATATCCTGAAAGTGTTTCTCACTTGAGTGCATGTCTGGTGATTGCAAGCACGTTGAACCATGCAAATGAATTAAAGAGGTTTATGTGATATCGAAAAAGTCCTTTAACATTGGGAGTAGTTCTGGTGTCCTTACTAGGCTTGGGATAAACTTAAATTACGCTGGTGAAATTGAATACATTTTTAAATGTTGCATTCTGTAAAATTCGTGAACTGTCTCGAAATTTCAATTTTCACTATTTTGCTTATTTATTGCTCAAGGGAGAGAAACTCATCCAGAAAATGTCTTGCTAAGAGATATTTTCTGCTTGAACCGGTCTCTTGCCTGTGTCCAGTTTGACTTTTTAGGTGAAGTATGTATGCCCTTGCATGAAAATAGCCCTGTGAGATACTGGCAAACCACTTTTCATGCCAAATGCACAATTCTGCATACATTTGACAACAAATTCTAGGAAATTCCATACAGTTTTCTGACAAAAAATTACTCAATTTCACAAACCCCCAGCCATTACCCCCACCTTTTGAAGCCTGCAAGCGCTACTTTTAATATATGCTTTCATTCGTTTTGGGGGGCTGAACTGTTGTGGATTAATTTAATCTGCAATTTTGCTATATCTTTTTTTAGCGTACTTAGAAATCTAGTAACATTGTCATCAATGAACAATTACATGCTGATGTGTTGAACATGTTTAAACGGTGGGAAATAGACACTATTCTGTGTGTTGAAAAATTGTAATGTGATGGTCCACCAGCAGTAAAAACGGTGCACCTCTTTCTGTCTGTACACAAATATTATCAAGAAATATTAAATTGTGGTCCAACTGAAATTCATGACATAACTGAATGCTAAACATTTCTTTAACATTTTAGCTCTTTCATAAGCCTACTGAAACATCGATGCTAACTGTAAGCCACTAATTACATTCCTTGCGTGTCGCATACCTCGTATACGATTTTTTAAATTAAAAAATATAAAGTAACACGTTTTGAAAAAGTGTTTTCAATTTATTGCACTAGAAACGTCTTAATAATGCCTTACTGTGCAACCCCAAAGGTATTACTCAATAATTATATCCATACAGTAATACAATGTCTATGCATTCATTCATCCATCCGTATACCCGTCTTTGTGTCCGTTCATCGACTCTTCGACCACACAGCCCCAGTCACAAAGCCATGTTTTGGAAACAAAGTCTTGGGATGAAGTGCAGCTTTGTGAAATTAATCAAATCAAAGTACCTGACTAAAATGAATTGTCTGACGGAGACTTCAAAGAAAGGTTAATTTTGATATTGTGCTTAAAGGCAGAGGTCAGAGGTGGCAAACTTCACAACTGAAGCCTTAGACTTTGAGACATTCTATCTCTGTTTGAGAGTCAGAACTTTCAATGAATTTGAAGTATTTGTAGAGATATTACAAAGTGTTATGTTGTGTTTTGCTGCTGAGACATTTTAGCATTCAGTTAATGAATTTGCTTGGGAGCTGCTTTAGCCAACCACCAATAGGCTCATCCGGTTGCCATCCACCATGTAATGCATCTCTATACGTATTCACACCACTTTTGAGCATCAATTCATCCACCCTTATACCTATCTATATGCATTTTCATTTATTTGACTGTTGTACTATACACCCATCAATCCACTTATGTATCTGCCCATTAAATAGTACACCCATTGATCCATTCATCATCTATCTGACCATCCATGTATCTTACAGTCTGTCTCTCTTACATGCTTCCATTTTCTTACGATAATGGCATTACTCCTAGTCCTACTCCCTCGCCTTCCTTTTAACCAATGAGGCCTCCCGCCTCCCCCCTAGACCCTCCCTTCCCCTTTCAAAACCCCCCCCCACCCTTATCCCCTCCTGTACAAAAACCAAGCCCAAGCCGCAACTCGGACAGTCCGTACCGGGAGGGTGGGAGGGAACGGAAAAGGAAGGCGAGGGAGTAGGACTAGGAGTAATGCAATTATCGTAAGAAAATGGAAGCATTACCTCCCGTCCCTCCCTCGCCTTCCTTTTAACTAATGAGACATAGCAAGAAAAACACACAGGAGACGGACATCGAGTTGCAAGACCCTTATTTAATATCCTGCACCAAGAACATCCCAAACAGTATCTCATAGAGGATAAGACCCGGTGACCAAACACCGACTCCAAACCACCCAAGTCCGACAGCCTATAATGACGCACAAACGCCGAAGGAGAAGCCCAAGTGGCGGCCCTGCAAATATCCACCACTGAAGTCCCCTGAAGCTCTGCCACCGTCGCCGCCATGCCTCTGGAAGACCTCCCCTGAATCCCTAGAGGAGGAACCACCTCTTTCAAGGAATAGGCCAACAGAATCAAAGATCGAACCCACCGACTCAAGGAAGCCGTGGAAGGTTTCTCACCTTAGCGCGCCGGACCAAAAGTAACAAACAGAGAATCCCCTGTACGAAAAGGAGCCACCACCCGCAGATACTCCAACAAAACCCTACGTACATCCAACGAATGCAAACGGACCTCCTCCCCTGATGAGGGATCCGGACAAAATGAAGGAAGGATGACCGCCTGCCTGGAATGGAACGAAGAATTGACTTTTGGAATAAAGGAAGGCACCGGAACCAGAACCACCCTACCGGGAAAAACGTACAAAAAAGGAAAGGAACATGCCAATGCCCCCAAATCCCCCAACCGACGAGCCGAAGTAATGGTGACCAAAAAGAACGTCTTCAAAGATAGACGTCGCAAATCACAGTCCCCCAATGGGTCAAAAGGGGCCCCCGTCAACACATCCAAAACCAAGGACAGATCCCATGAGGGAAAAGAACGTACCGGGCGAGGAAATAAATTAATAAGCCCCTGAAAAAATCCAGGCATCAATCGCCCTTCAACTTGAAGATTACGCCACGGTCCCTAAATGCCCGAATAGCCGCCCACAGTACCCGAAGAGAAGCCACTGACAACCCTAAACGAGCACCGTCCTGCAGGAACTGCATCACCTCAAAGAGAGAAGCGCAGGAAGGATCCAACTCACGACTTAAGCACCAAGATGAAAACACCTTCCACTGTCTACCATAAGAAAGCAAAGTTGAACGTCTCCATGAAGCCAGCAAGGTAGAACTCAAAGCCACTGGCACCTAACAGAAATGCCCTGAATAGTTGAAACGAAGGGAACGCATATAAAAAGGCCCTGCGGCCAAGGACATGACATCCCGTCCACCTCCCATGCTTGGGGACACCAAAACCGGGAGCAGAAGCACCCCACTATCGCATTCTCTACTGACGCAAACACATCCAGCACTGGAAGACCCCAAAGCCGAACCAGATGCCGAAAACAGAGACCTCCGGAGAGAGAAAAGTTGAGAGGAAGGAAACACTCTGCTCAGTAGATCCGCCCGAACATTTACCACTCTCGCCGAATGACATAGGCCACGGCCACTAAGACGTCTGTGCGAACCAGAACCGCCAATCCCCTCAGGGAATCCTGGAAATGGACCAGAGCCAGGAATATAGCCCGCAATTCTCGCCAATTAGATGACCGACTCGCCTCCCGAGGGGACCAAAACCCCCGAATCTGAGCTGACCCCATCCATGCCCCCCAACCGGAGAGGCTGGCATCCGTCGTCACCACCACGGGTCTCAGAGGTGACAAAGACACCCCTACCCTCAGGTGGTCTGCATCCAACCACCACTGCAACTCTCTGTGAATCAATTCGAACCCTGGAACCCCGTCCCTCAGAGAACCGGACCCTGGAGCCCACCTACTCAAGAACCACGTCACCAAGCACAGGGGATGGAAACGTGCCCAAGAACCCCAAAATATCACTGACGCCAAATGTGCAGTCGCAACCATAGAAGAGCTCGGGGAGCAGACAGTAACCATACCTTCGTTACCAAAGCCTGGAGAGCATCCAACCTATTTTCGGACACAGTCACCAACCCTAGAATAGGCTGAAACCGAGCCCCTAGAAAAACCAGATCCTGGGACGGCACATGATTACCCCCAATTGATCAAAAACCCGTGTTATTGCAGGACCCCAAGAACTTGGGCCACCTGCCTTTGCAAAAGGTCTCGTGAATGGGCATGAATCAAAATGTCGTCTAGATAAGGGTGCAGAAACACCCCTTCTGAATGAAGCAAAGCCACTAGAGGAGCCAGCACTTTCGTGAAAATTCGGGGAGAAGATTTCAGACCGAAAGGCAGAACGCAAAACTGGAAATGATCCTGCCCCACAGCAAACCTCAGGAACTTTTGAGAGGACCATGCCCCCGGTACGTGTGGGTAAGCATCCTGCAGATCCAGTGACACCAGAAAATCCCCTTGCCTGACCAATGGAAAAATAGTCCGAATGGACAGCATGCGGAAATGCACTGTCCTGATCCAGGTATTCACCTCCTTCAGATTGAGCACCGGTGGAAATCCCCCTGAAACTTTCCGCACAAGAAACAAGACCGCATAAGTGCCCTGACCTCGGTCCTCTAGCGGAACGTGGGAAATGGCCCCCATGACCAGTAAGTCCCGCACTCCGTCCCATAATGCTCCACTCCAAGACCCCTCTGAAGGCAGAGGTGTGGGATGCACCCTGGAATCTGGAGGAACCGCCACAAAATCTATGACATAACCATTGGTCACCATGTCTAGTACCCAATGATCGTTTACACTGGCCTCCCAAGCTGAAAGAAAGTGACACAGTCATCCCCCAACCGGCCCTCTGCCAGGCCCACAGCGAATGCCAGGACCCCTTCTTGAAACCACCCCGGGTCCCAGGAGTAGACTTCTTAGGTGAAAAACGCAGATGAAAACGCCGTTTCCTAAACGAAAAGGATTTAGCAACCCTAGTAGGAGAAGAACTGGAATGCTTCTTCCACCCTTTACCCGAAGAAGAAACCCCTTTATAAGGTAAGGCATGCTTCCGCTCCTTAAACGCCTTGGAAAGTATGGATGGTAATAGTTCTCCAAACAAGTTACAACCCTCAAACGGCAGTCTCAACAAGGCCGCCTTTACCCCTGGATCAGCCTTCCATGAACGCAACCAGAGGGACCTACGAGCCCCAATCAAAGACCCAGATGCCAGAGCCGAAGTACGGACTATATCTGAAGACACATCCGCCAATAATCTGGCCTGCTGTTCCATACCAGCCAGGAGCTCCGAACATTCCGCCCCTTCCTGGACAGCCACCGCCAGTCTATCAAAGCCTTGAACCAATGATTGTGACGCATAAGCCGAATAAATCCCTGCCTTCAGCGCCAGATTCTCCGCAGCAAAAGCCCTCTTAAGACCTGAATCCACTTTACGGTCTGTGGCATCCGTAGGCACACAATCCTCCGGATTGACTGCCGTTTTGCCAATCAGAGTAGCCAGAATAGAGTCCAGGCGTATTGAAGGAGGAAAAACCCCCTCACCCTCAAGTAAGTAAAGTTTCTGAAGGAATCGCGGAACCTGAGCCTTCTCCACATCCTTCCACTCACGAAACACCATATCCTTCACAGGTCCCTGGAAAGGCATGGCAAACATAAAAGGCGTCTGATATTTGAGGAAATAAATGAGACTCTGAGTTTGTAGGTTGAAACACAGGGAAACCTAAACTGTCCCGAACATGTGTCATCACTGCCCACATTACCTCTTCTGGAAACCTATTTCCCCCCAGATGACGTTGATGGGGCCTCATCCTCACTCTCCGATGAGGATTTCCTTGCCGCTACCGATGAGTGCGCACGCTTAGACTGAACAGTCCTGGCCACGCCAGCCTGCAGTGCCCTGGTGACCGCCATTTCAACCATATCCTGCACTTCCTCACTAGACATGAGGGGAGTACCCCTGTCAGGTACCTGTGGGTTCTCAGGAAGAGCAATGCTACCCTCCCCTCCCACCTCCGAGGAGGAAGAAGAGACAACCACGTCTCTTTGCTGGAGCTTTAGGCATGGTAACCAAAATAACACTGTCTTACATTCCAAAACACTACCCTACATATAGGACCCTGGTCCTCCCCTAACAGGGCTCCACCAAACCCTAAAAAGGTTACAATCCTTGTAAAAATCCAAAAAACCACGGGCAGAACGCCCGTCCTACCTGACCAGCATCCAAAAATTGAAGTTCCTCGGTCCTCGCGGCTCCGCGGCGCGGAAACCCGGAAACTAACGCCCCAGCCACAGAGGGCCGGCTGACCCCGTCAGCCGGCCCCCAGTACACGCCTCTCGAGCAGCCATGCCGTTCGCTCAAGACGTGACCCAGCCGTAGCACTCCTCGCGGAGCACCGCGTCCCGAGGAGTGCCTCCATCGACGACCTCCAGGCCCCGCCGTGCAGGTAAGAAAGGGAAAGAAAACCGTCTAGCGTGGGCTAGACAAAAGAACAGGAGGGGATAAGGGTGGGGGGGGGTTTTGAAAGGGGAAGGGAGGGTCTAGGGGGGAGGTGGGAGGCCTCATTGGTTAAAAGGAAGGCGAGGGAGGGACGGGAGGTAATGCTGCTTATCCCCCTGTCACTTTCTGCAAGGCTCACTGTCTGCCTTTTCCGCCCATCTCTCCAGCCTTTCGTTTATCTGTCAAACATCCCTCTCTCATTCCATTCTCCAATCCATCTGGTCCGCTCTCTCTTTGACCATCTTTGCATTCGTCTGTCCTCCCGTCCACCCATCCATCCATCCGTCCTTAGTCGATTTACACCCAAAAGTAGGATCCTTGTAGAAAGTGTGTATGCTGCTACAATGATCTGAGTCTGATTTCAAAACGCCTTTGTAACGTGAGTATACCATCTCGCTCCTTTTCTATGTGGCATGTTGTTTATGCTCTGCAGGAAGGTCAGCGAGCTTGAACACAAGCTTTAAAGTAGGTGAGGTCTTCGCCGGTTGGAATCTGACAATAACTCCAGACCCCATCCCCAATCACCCCTTCCAACAGATGCTCTGCTGTGTCTTCGTTTGAAGAGACAATTTTGATACATAGATATAACGGTTAGAAGTGTCATAAATTAAGTTTATTCACTTACCTGTTTTTTCCCCAAAGGACATTCAACCAAGTCAGTCATAAAGACAGACAACTAATAGCATCCTTCCACTTGGCCTCCGATAACAGCACAAAGTCAATGCAATATAAACAGATTAACTGGCAGCATGATTTCTAGAAAATGCAGGCACCTTTAAAGGAGGCCGGAAGAAGCACGTAGACGCAGCACTCATAAAACATAACGCAATCGCTGGATTTAGAGACCACAACTCAATTTTGCATTCATACATATCATTTTATTTTAAAACAGCTACATAAGAAATCAAAGTTTTCTGGAAATGTCTATTGAAGATTACTGGATAACAATGGCTGCTCTGCTTCCTGTACCCATCTGTCAGTGCTTGTCAACTCCGGTGGTGAGCCCATACGCTTGGAAACAAGCCACATCTGCCCATCTGCCACTGAATGTAGCAGCCGAGGCTCCACTCCTCTTCAAACACCACGCTGTTTATTGGGTCAATGTTTCTTCTGCTGCATAGTGCGCCTTTAACTCAGCAGCTCCTCCTGTTTGATGCATTGTCGGTGGCCAGCATGCACGAAGTGGGCCAGCCTATAGCATTTAAGTCCATGGCTGTTGCTGTTCTGTCCTGACTTTTTCATTTGTTCCCTGAATATCTGCTTTATTTGTGTGGTTACGACTTTATGTGAGGTACTCTTTACTTAAAAGCCCACTGAGCAACCACAACTGTGCTCCTAAGGGTCTCCCTGGCCCCACAAAGACTGGGAAGAATCCGAAATGGTGTACCCCCGTGTCTGCTCTCAAACGGACAACTCCTCCATTCCCTTTTCTCCGGTTCCAGGTTGGTGGCAGATCAAAAGTTTTTGTGGTATAGTGTGGCTTCACCACAGGGGAGATGGCTACTGGCCACCCGAATAGAAGCACAGAGACCTCCTACTAGTAGGGAATGGTTTTATTCCAAAAATTAGCAACAACCGAAGACTGATTGTGAACGATGTAGTGATCACAAACGCCAACGTGAATACCTATAAAAATAATCGAGAACAGTATTGAGGACCTGTCTTTGAGTTTCCTACCTCTGTGTGTTACTAATTCCTAAATTGTTGGATGGATGCTGCCCACAGGAATGCATTGGAGCCAGGTCATCGCACATTTCTTTTCCCCCCTTCCAAGCATCTGCCTCAGTGTGGTGCACAAAAGGTCCCGGCTGAGCCTTCGCCTCTAGTGCAGCACCAGTTTGGTGGCAGATAGTCCTAGAAAATTTCCGGGAACACCGTCAGCAGGACACACCGGCTCTGCCCAGCAACACCTCATCTTTCCCAGGAATGGAAAAGTCCTAGAAAGCCGATCCTAAAAGAATTGACTGACACACAGTCATTTAACATAGCATTGCCTTAATTAGCAGAGGACTACTTCCCACCTTTCAGTAACTAAATATACACTGGCACTGCCTTTGGCTACGTGAAGAAGCTCATGCACAACAGACCTGCATGGATGCTCCCCGGTGCCTTCTATGATATTGGAGCTGGATGCTGCTGGCATCCTCTAGACTGGGACTAAGCCTCCTGCACTGCATGAAGCCCTGTTACCAGCCCTGCAGCCATTGCTGTATGGCTGAATGCCCAGTGAACCACTGAAAAAGCCTTGCATTGCCTCCCTGAACAGGCAGGGCCCAAAAGACCCAACCTTCAAGTGCTGACGAACGTATACAGAAACAGGGGCTCGACGTATCTGGTATGATCCCCCGTACCACTGATTTCTTGCATGTTGGGAGCACTCTTTGCATCACTTCTTGTACCCACTGAGCTCCACTGGGCACGGTACGAGCAAGGACGCGTTATCAGCCTAGTTTTCTTTGGTACTGCAGGAATAGTTACACTTTGGCCCTCTTCGTCCAGTAGTAAATGACACCAGAATTAGCCAGGTCCGTAGGCCCAGACAAAATTTCAATTATGCCGGTGTAAATCGCCTAATTAGGTGAATTCCTTGTTACGCAAAATTCTTTAAATTTAGCCACATCACTCATAGCACGAAGGCATAGGAATAATCCACCAGAACGCAAGCAGCTGTTATTCTCTCACTTCGGTTTTTCGCTCTATTTTTTTTTTTTTTTTTTAGCAAGGAAATGTGTCTGTGTTTCCAAATTAGTCACGGGGCACATTTTATATTGAAAGTTTGCGTAATTATGCAAACGCAAATTGCACAAATTGTGCACAGCCCGAGGCTTGGACTATAATGTCCTTTGTGTGCTGCTTTGTAGCCTCTGTATGCGCGTGCCTTACTTGCCTTTTGGAGCCAGGATTTATCATGGCCCCAGTCCCCTTACGATTCTGGAAGGATCTACTGGTGCCCAGAACTATTGAATCGCTATTGGAGTTCTTCTGGAGACCTGAACTTTAGCAAGTGTAATGTATGTGCAGCGACTCCATGAATCTAAACTCAGAATTCACCACTGAAACGTTTTGGCTTAGATTAACAGTTCAAGAGGGAAAGGTTTTTTACATTTCTTAAAAATTTACAATTTTAGGCTACCAACTTTTTCAGTTGGCTAGCCAAAAAATGCATCAAAGTTGGGATGTTTTTACCACAATCAGTAAATTCTGAGATATTCCTATCAGAACTCAATGTATTCCGGGGCTCCACTAAAAACTAGCCAATTAACATATAGTGATCTTCATTACGTTTTAATGTTTAATTTACTTTGCTATTACTGTATGTCTACTCTATTCCATTTAGGGTTGTTTTATAAAAATATGCACTTAGGAGTTTCGTTTTTTGGTGGTAGCATTATGTGTTGTATTCAAAATATTCCAGGGGCACTTTCCTGGACTCTAGTGTTATATTATTCCTGCGCGCTGTACGGCTCCGGAGCTTTCCGTGGTGCTGAACATCAGTAAATTAACCATCCACTTCGTCCAATGAGAAATTATAAAGGGTAGCATTGAAAACACTAATTTAAACAGCACATTAATCGGAAACAGAAACTCAGATTAATGGGTCGTAACTCAAACACAAATTGTGTTAAGAGATTTCTACTTGTCCATGTACTTGTCCATGTATTACACGTCTCAGGACATTAATAAACTGTTAGTCCTTTTTCAAAATAATAATTCTGTTTGGAAATTCTGATTAAATAAAACAAATGTTCGTGTAGATTTGCACCTACGTTTGGAGTAGGGTTTCAGTTGATTGGTAATTTACACATTTATCCAGGAGTGTTCCTCAGAATTAGTGAAGTTTACCCCAGTTCATCCCATATTTCTTACCATCTTAACTTTTTTTCTCCAAGGGGAAAAAAGTATTCTGTATAAGGAAAGTCTTTTATTTACACCCTTGTCATTTTGGGCGGGTTCACTTATTTGCCAAAGAAATGGATGTCCTTTGCACGTAACCAGAGCAAATTGACTTGTTTCGGCAATGAAAACGAACGGAAATACAATTTGTAAATGCCCTTACACTCACAAGATTGTGGGCGTAAACAACATTTTCCCAGCATTCTGTTCCTGGATGCCTACTTCCCAACCCTGGGAGAAGATTTACTCACACAAACTTCTACTTGAGATTAATTCTTACCAGAAATACACACCGTATTTATACTTTTTTTGCGCCTCATTTGCGTCGTTTTTTGACGCAAAAACGGCGCAAACTTACAAAATGCCATTGTATTTTGTAGGTTTGCGCCGTTTTGCGCCAAAAAGTGGCGCAAATGCGGCGCTAAAAAAAGTATAAATACGGGCAGTATCATGCAGAGGTGCGCGAAATTCGCATTTTTTGCTTTAATTAATTATGTGATATTTTGGCACAAATGCATAAAACTATGTGCAATTATGCAAAACAAGAATCCGTTATTTAGCATAATATTTCAATGTGAAGTGCATCCTCGTGTCATTTTTTGATACGAGGATGTCTTTCGTGTTTAAAAATACAGCGAAAAAACGAAAGCACAGCAAACAGATATTCGTGCATTGATGGTGAACGACTTCTGTGAATGCCACGTTTACTCTAAAGTTTTGCTATGAATGACACATAGCTAATCAACGTGACGTAATTTTAGGAATTTTACGTGCGAAATCCCCCAAATTACACGAATTACACCATCGTAAGTAAAATGTCACCCATGCCTAGATTTTTAAACATAAGCGGGGCTCTACACTTTCATAAAAGGCCCTTTGTATATGTAGATTGAATTTGTGTGCACAGATCGTTTAGTAAATAATTCCTCCAAATGTTATGACCTTGTTATATATTATATACTAGTTTGTCTATTGTCAAGCTACACAATACCTCACATGGGTTATATCTTGGGTGCTTGCCCAGACTACAAAAGAGAGTGGAGTATACCTATGCATTGTTGGCCCAACTTCGCTTTGGAGATCTAGGGCCAGATGTAGCAAATTGGCAATTTGCGACTTGCAAATTGCGAGTCCCTGCGACTCGCAATTTGCAAGTCGCAAATTGCTATGCAGTACGGTGTCTCAGACACCGACTGCGACTCGCTATGGGGTCGCAATGACCCACCTCATGAATATTCATGAGGTGGGTCGCAAATTGCGGCCCCATAGCGAGTATAGGCACTCGCTAACATGGAGGCCTGCTGACGTCAGCAGACCTCCATGTTCGTGACCTGCTTTTCAATAAAGCATTTTTTTTTTTTTTAAGTGTAGCCCGTTTTCCTAACAGGAAAACGAGCTGCACTTACAATAAAACCGAAACCTTTTGTTTCGGTATTTTTTCAGGGCAGGGAGTGGTCCCTTGGACCACTCCCTGCCCTGAAAAAATATTTTTGGGTCCAGTCACAAACTGGAAGGGGTCCCATGGGGACCCCTTCCAATTTGCGAGTGGGTTACCATCCACTTGAAGTGGATGGTAACTGCGATGCCATTTGCGACCGCGTACGCGGTCGCAAATGGTATTGCATCCCAATGCGACTCGCAAATAGGAAGGGAACACCCCTTCCTATTTGCGAGTCGGAAATGCATATTGCGAGTCGGTAACGACTCGCAATATGCATTTCTGCATTGGGAAACGCGTTTAGCGAGTCGCAAACGGCAAATTTTGCCGTTTGCGACTCGCTAAACGTTTGCTACATCTGGCCCCTAGTACCTAGTTGACTGTATATGGGGGACAAATGTAGTTTCACCATTGGTGTTGTCAGGTGGTCCGTACATGTTCAAGATTCTGGGATAATGCCTGCTATGCCATCATTCCTGTTAGCACTTGATACTGCAAGGTGCCTCCAGAATAATTTCTGTCTACATTCTTACCCTTTGTTGCAATGATCTGTAGTTTAAGGTGTACGTTAAAAGCAAGGGCTTCCTTTAGAAGCAGTAGGGTAATGGGAAATCGTCTAATTTGTGGTAAAAGTGGAGATGGCCGGTGTATATCTAAATGCTGAATTGTTTCTAGATTTGGCCTTTACCTTACATATCAGAATTACAACCAGCTAACAGGCCATCATTATTCACATTGCAAAACAAGAGAGTGTGATAAAAGGACAAATGTTATTCCCACTGAGATTAAGTTTATCTCAAGTTTTTATGTCTGCACAATGTGGTGCAAGGTGCATTGAGTTAGATCCACCAACATTCTAAAATCCGGCCGAATTCTTACTTCAGGAGGGATTCTACAAAAGGCCCTAGTTAAGCTGCAGTAGTGCCGATAACACTACAGAGAGAAGGCAGGCTGACTCGTTGATACCCAACTGGATCAGAGGGAATCACATCTCACCATCCCGGCTATCCATGATCCCTCAAGAGCCCTCCTCATACACCTTTGTGACATATCCGCCTGGTTTTCTCTTTACTATGCCTCCCCATACTCTGCATAACAAGGAGCCAACCTGGGACAGGTAGAGGCTTACCTGCCCCCCCTTACATTTGCTGGGACTGTCCACTGAAGTCCAGGAGGTCCTGTCAGAGCCATCACCAAGTAGGAGGAGGCCGACACCATAGCGGCCCTTCCCAAATGCAAATCTCCTGGTGAGGATGGGTTCCTGGGCACATTCTATAAAACGAGGAAGGATATCTTGGTCCCCAACCTGGTGAGGGCAGTTCTGGAAGCAGAGGAGGGAGTGTCACTGGGTGTTCTCTCCAACAAGGCTACCATCACCCTTAAAGTTTGTCAAGAGTGACTGGCATCCAGATCACTGTGAGTGATGTCAAGGCACTTCTTCATGCAGATGATATCTTACTAATCTTGTCCTATCCCCAGACGTTGAAAACAACTGCAATTTCACTCATTGATGACTTTCCCTGCTATTGGGATACAAAATCAATTAGTCCAAGAGTGTGACCTTTAATGTTTCCCGTTCGACTACCATGGCCTGTGCACGAGACTACCCAGTACACTGAGTCTCATCCAGCCTCACCTGTCTGGGAGTTAAGATCAACAGAGGCCTCACTCATAATGTGGAGGATAATCTGATCCTGCTGCTGGACCCCACAAAGTGGAACTTCCAGGGATGGTCCCTTCTGCATCTGTGCCTCTGGGGCAGGGTGCAGATCATTAAGATGACTGTCACTTCTCGCCTCAACTACCTGCTCGGGATGCTACTTCTGCATTTACGGTGGACCCTGCTTGCATCCATTGACTTGAATATCTGCGCTTCCATCGGGAGCAACCACAAGCCCAGGCTCCGGGTGACACATCTGTGGGCTGATACAGAGACAGGTGGACTACAATTACTGCACAAGTAGTCTAATTTCCTGGTGATCCAGCTCTCCCAGGTGGCAGCACATTTGGGTCTGCCTCTGGATGCCCCTATCTGGACATGGCTGGAGCATCACTTGTTTGGTGTCCCATCCCCATCCATGCCGCCATACCTGATTTCCTCCCTCCCCCGGCATGGCGTCCTCTAATCCATTGACACAGGCGGTTTGGAAGGCCGCACACAGATTGATGGACATGCTTCCATTATTGCTTGTGAAGGTCCCATTGTAGCACAGTTCTGCTCTGCTCATTCGGAATGTGCCATTCTCTTGGAAGTCCTGGTGTGTGAAGGGCTTGTACTCGATGGACCAAATGTACAATAGTGCTCTACCCAAGACCTTCCCAGCTCTCTGTGAATAATTTGGCCTCCATCTCCAGGACTACTGGCAATTTTGCCAGCTGAAACATTGCCCGAGAGCAGCTCTGAGGCCAGTGCAGATGGAGCTCCCCAGCTTGTCTGTCCTGCAATGCCTCTGTGCCCTGGGCCGCTACCGGGCTCTTGTCTTGGTCCTCAATGAGGTCCTCATCAAATTCCTGCACTCTAGTTCCTCGAGTGCTGTGATGCAGCTGTCATGACAGGCAATGCTTGACAATGCCTATTTACTGGCAGAGTGATCATCCTATCTGGCTGGGCGCGACAGAGTCCTCTGGGAATTCTGGCTCAAATTGCTGTACTTGAAAGTGCTGCATGATTAGTACTGGTCACCATGGAAAGTCTAGTGGGCAAAGTTGCTTCCAAATGACCGATGCTTGAGGGGTGATGTCGATTGATGTGATTTGTTTCACATCCTTTGGGTACGTTCTTCTGTTGCAACCTACTGAGCGAGCATATCTTGTCAACTCAGCCAACACTGCTCCGTTCCAGTTCCCTCCTCATCCCACCTCACTGTCCTCCATGATACCTCGGACCTCCGAGCCCTCACTTCCCACAAACAGAGATTGACTGCCACAGGCCTCGCCGCAAAGCTTTGCATCCTTAGGCATTGAAAGCAGCCTGTTGCTCCCACCTCCAATGAACGGATCATAGAATTCCACAGAATTGGCACTCATGACTACAAATTCAATGACAACCTGGATGTCTTTGAGGCAATCTGGGGTCCCCTCCTTGTTGTTGATGGTTCGACTCTGCCCTAATGTGGCTTCTGACACTCTCTCTCTCTGGAGTCCCACACATTCCAGCAGCACCATGCCTTGCTCCTACCACACTTAGGGCAGAATTTAAGAAAAGTGGCGCTGCATCCAATGGAGTGCCACATTTCTTGCGCCACCCTGCACCCACCTAATGCCACCATGTGTGTGCCGTATTTATGATACAGCGCATCATGGTGATATTAGGAACAATAGTGTCAACATTACTGATGCTATTGTGGTGCTTTTCTCTACTAGCATCAAACATTTTGAAGAAGGTGGAGCAAAGTATAAGAAAGCCCATTGATTAAAATGGGTGCGTCCTTTTAACACCTGCTTTATAATACAAAAAATGTATACTGTTATTTCATACATGCCATTTGGCATTGAATTATAAGTTTTGAAGAGTAGGGGATATCACTCTGCCCACCTTCAAGTAGTGTGGTGATTCTGGACCTGAAATGTCTTTGTCCGGAAACAGCAAACTGGTTTTCGCATGTAAATCTGCACTCACAGAAAATGCGGTTAGAAGAAGGGCAAGGGCTGTAGGGTCGAGGTGCACCCAAGTCCGGCCCACCTCCTCCAGCATCGCAAGTTGAGCAGAGATTGCTTCCTTGAGAAAGACCACAATTTCACCTCACATATCTTGAAGAATCAATATCAGGCCCTCCCTGACACAACCTTTCACCTCCTCAACCCCACAGGTACCTACTTGCCAGATATTTGTCACAGACCAAAAACAGCTGATTAATATCTGTGCTAAAAATGCACCAAATCAGTGAAAAGCTGTATCATAGTACAGGTAATTCCGGATGTAGCAAATTATTCACCATTTTCAAGTCTTCAACTTGTGATCCCCAGTGGCTCTTGGGAAGATACCAGTTGGACTAATTTATTCTAGCACTTGAATGTCCTAAGGGAGATAATTGGAAACTTGGAATGGGAACCTTGGCAGTTTACAATGAACATACTAGGAATATCATGTTTTGGAAAAATGGGGGAAGGAAGTGTAGTGCCTGAGCACATGGTCAGTATTATACACAAGACTAAAATGAATTATTCAAAGTTAAGTTTCTTGACTTATGACAATCATTATTTTGAGTATTTGGGCACACAGAAAGTGTGTCATAACTTATAAACTCATGGGTTGTCATGAGTAATTTACTCTCAAATAATTCTGATCAACAGTGCTTCTGGTTTTTGTTAATGTTCATGAATTGTGGGACATTCCCCTTTCAGCAGGCATCTAAGATGGCATTCCTATGCATGGACTACTCTTTTATACTCTGTTCTTTTAACCAGTCTTGTGATATTATATTACCTTAGCTGATGTTACTGTCCAGCGATGCTTTTATTTTACTTTTCGGGCATATTTTTGTTCACTTAAATTGAGGGTTATCAAAACAGACGGAAGTGTTATATATTTCACTTCTCATTCATCTTTTCATTCAGTTTTGGTCTACAATTTCTAGAATATCTTCCTCAAGTTCAATAATGTCCATTGAGGACCCATTTGTTAGCTCTTTTCTATCCTCCCCTAAGTTCTGAATCTTGCTGGAGCTCTCCTTTGAGGTATCTATCCATTCTTTCTTCTGACAAGGGTAGAGCAATGGTCCTGATTGCATGAAGTAGATGAGATTCCCTATGATACTAATACAATGGATGATTTTGGTCTTACACTGCAGACCGTGGTGTTGGCCTATAAGTCACTCCTGGGAAAATTCCAGATTTGTGCATTTACTAAGCAAATTATTTTGTACTTCATTTTATGATCTTGCAATTTCTGGGAACATATTTGGGTACTCCAAAAACATCTTTTCCAGTGTACCTAAAGTGTTTTTTATAAACAGTTTTTATTGATTTCCCAACAAAATGCAATCAGCACACATGACAGACATTACCATGCTATGCAAAGGTAGCAGCGTAAGAAGGTAATAGAAATTAGTATCATTATCACAGTACATCAGGGCTTTTGAATCTCATGGTTTTGTTCAAGGAATGCCTAGGCTGAAGTGATTCCTTTATGAGTCTCAAATGTTTCTAATTTTGGGGTGGGGGAACCCCTTGCCTAATAAAATGCCTCCTCCATCATTAAAGCCATTCTTCATGGGTGAAGTATTGTCAGATTTCCAGTAGCGCACAATATCGCCTTTAGCCAGCATGTCATGAACCCTCCCTCTTAACTAAATATGACAACCAGGAGACGACATTTTGATGAGAAGTCTATGGGGCAATCCAACACCCTTGGAAATAGTGGTGGATCACCATGCAGCTCCTTTCTAAATCAGAAGAAGACAGTCACTCCTTCCTGTTCCACAAAGTGAACCTGCAGGGGAGCATGATATGCCCATCTTACATAGTTATGGGGACAATATTCATTGTAATGGCATTTGAATTGGATAACACACAAATGTGCATGTATGGCATGTATGTGGAGCACCATTTTAGCCTCAGTCCATGTTTCATCTTTTATCACACCATTTTTCTCTGTCCGAAGGGTCCACAATGCTGTGAACTGGGTATGCGCATTGATTGTTAGTGAGCAGTAAATTCACTAAAATCAAGCCTACTTAATGATTATAATTTAGCCATATAGTTGTTTGAATTCTAGAACTGGTGACAACTCAGCCCAGAATTAATCTCAGACTTGTCACAATTGCAGGTATCTAAAGAATTAGTGGGGCCTATACTCCTCAAAGAGCATCTCACAAAATTGTTGGCAGTCTAGTCCCAATATGACTCCTAATTTTCAAACTCTGATAAGGTCCCACCGGTGAAACCCATGTAGTTTAGCCACTTGCCCCTTCACTGTACTTTGCTACAATGGGTTCTTTCATGTTAACTTGCAATACAAGCCTACCAAGTGCCAAGGCTTTTTCCAGCAGTTGAGCATGTTTTTATTAGTAGCTGCCACCTTAGAGTTGGGCATATGGGTACTATATAGGTAACTTAATATGCATGACGCATCAAACAAGTTTATTCCTACACAAATATATATCATTGAGATGATCAATTATGTTATCAAAGATGTCATGAGTACTGTAATTTGTGGTGTAATTAGTGGTGAATGGTGAGGGCCTGAGTTATATTTACCCTAGAGCATGAGTTATAGTTAATTGAAATAACTCTAACTTATAACTGCTGAATCTCTCTGGTTTTATGCGAGTCAGTTCAAAACATAACTATAACTTCCCTGTAACCTTTGGTTTTAAAGTGAATTTCTGAGGTTTGTTTTAAATTATTTTCCCTAACTATAACATCCGATAACATTTGTTCTCTTTTCAGTGAGTTTCTGTGTTTTTTTAATCACAAAGTAATTTTAATTATTATACATTAATCCAACCACCACTGCAGATGGCCTTTGGCAGTGCACAGCAGGGCTTGGCCACAAAGCCTGCAGCCAACCCCTATAACCACCCAACCCGTGCTGCCCACCGCCTTCGGCTGTGTGCTTGTGGCCAACTCCGTGTAACAATCCAGAGAGTTTTTCTAAACTTAAATAAATGATATAGTTAGAATGATATATTTTCAGACACATTGAAAAGAAAAATGTAATTGTCAAGTAAAAAGAGTGAGATCACCTTTCAATATATACCTTAAAGGTTTGAAGTTGAAAAGAAGTTAAATTAGGCAAATAAGCAGAGACACACTAAGACTGGTACCCTCAACCGTCAGTGTGAGGGTGAGAGACCCTAATGCTAGTCTATGGACGACTTCTTAGTGTATAGTGCCCAGACAAAACTTTGACATTCAAGACAAAGATTTTGTTGGTGAAATAGACTTAAATAAAACATCACTAAGAATGTTTAACATTCAAAACACTAGTAAATAAACAGACTGACTGCATGACATACTAGAACTTGAACCTTCAAACTACTCTATAAAAGTCAAAGAGCTTTACCAGAAGGCCAAAGAGACTCTCTTCTGCTGAGCCTCAAAACATAACTATAACATTTGCAAGCAAACATCTTGCTTGTGTACCACATTGAAGTCATTCTATGGCGAGACTATTGTTATTGCAATAATCTCTCCATGAAATAACTTCAAAGTGGCATACAAGTAAAATGCTTGCTGCCAAAGGAGGACCGCGGCGGTGGCCTAAAGGCCACCGTAGTCCTAACCAGCTCCCTGCATCCTGCGGGAGCCGGTATTGCTACTGCAAGCAGAGAGCTGTTTTAAATAGCAGCTCCCCACTTGCAGGAGCAATGTTTTCTTCTGTTTCACTGCACACATATTTACATGCAGAGAAACAGATGAAAAGTCCTATTTCTGCAAGCAGGAGCTGTTCGACAGCTCCTGCTTGCAGAAAGAGGACGTATGTTTGCTTTTGCTTGGTGGGAGTTGTCAGCTCCCACCAAGCAAAAGCAAACAGCTCTGGGGGTGGGCATACCAGGATATAGCAGGAGCTGGCCCTAGGGGGTGGTGGTCTTTAGGGCCATGTATGGCTCTACAAGGGCCCCCCTTCAACACTGTGGCCCTCATTATGATATTGGCAGTAAAAACCGCCTACCACCGGGCGACGGCCGCCAAAAGATCGTCGCCGTGGCTACCAGCTGTCCACCATATTATGACCACAGCCGGATTTCTGCCACAAGAATGGCGGAAGTTGGCTGTGGCCGTGCCAGCGGATGGTGGTAAGGTGGTGCTGCTCCCAGCAACAGCGCCACACCAGTAGACCACCACTGGGCTTATTATGACCCATAATATGGCCTGGCTGTGTTCTGCTGGTGGACGCTGCTGCTGGCAGCAGTGCCCCATCCCATCTCCTGCTGGAGGACCCCCTGAACACAGGTAAGTGGGTGCTACGACAGGGGAGGGGGGTTTTGGGTGTTGCGTGTATATGTGTAGGTGTGTGTAAATATTTTTTCGTGCATGTATGCAGGTGTGTGTTTCATGTTGAATGTGTGTGCATGTATGGAGCTGTGAGTGTGTGTATGTTGTGTTCCTGTGGATGCGTATCTGCATGTATGTATGAAAGTGTGTGCAGATGTGTGTGTGTATGGATTTATGCATGGGTGGATGCATGTGGTAATGGGTGTGTGTATGCGTGTGTGTGTGAAAGGGGCGTGATTGTAGGGGGGTTTGGAGAGGAAGGGAGGGTGGGGGGTTACCTGGAGAGAGGAATAGGGGTGGGGGAGACCTCTGTCAGTGACAGGGAAGGGATTCCCTGTCACTGATAGTGCCTACCGCCATGGTTTTCGTGGCAGTAAGGAAGCCAAGGAAGCAAAAACAACAAGTGATGGACGGAATGCTGAACATTGTCAAGCACTCACCCCCAGTCATAGATCTGGGTTTAATCCATCGTTCTTTTGCTCACCATGCCACCCCAGTTTGGACCCAGACATATGCAAATCAGTCTTGACCCTGTTCCTCATGGGAACAGTCCAGACCGAACTGCCAAGCCAGGTCCTCACTGGAACCGGAAACAAGGAAGCCATGGTTGTAGGCAGGGTCCTTATCCCGCAGGCAGTACAGTGACGGATGCCAGGCAGGAGATTGATATCCCCAGCCCGGCGGCTGTTACCGCCGTGGTGGTCGGTGTGGTATATTGGCGGTTTGGCTTCAGCCAAACCACCAATGTCATAATATGGTGGAAAGTACCTTCAGCCTGTTGGCAGTACTTTCCACCATATTACCGCCGACCGCCAGGGTCATAATGAGGGCCTGTGTTTGCTCCAGGGAGGTGGTGGTCCCAGGGATTAGGGCTCTGCAACTGACCCCCACTTTGTTTTTTAATGTTAGGCCCAGTGAGGTGGGGGTACCTAGGGCTGTGGAAGGGGGGGAGGTTTCCCCCCCGTATTTCACTCAATATTTGCTCCAGAGAGGTGGAAGTCCCTGGGCTGTGGTGGGTGCACGGAGCCCCCCCCCCCACATTTTTATCTCTGGGAGGTGCCGGT
Organism: Pleurodeles waltl; assembly: GCF_031143425.1. Lineage (NCBI taxonomy): Eukaryota > Metazoa > Chordata > Amphibia > Caudata > Salamandridae > Pleurodeles > Pleurodeles waltl. The sequence goes on from NC_090444.1 coordinate 1,142,143,575, forward strand.
CTCTGGGGCTAATACAAGCGGGGAGGGCACCTTTTTGAAGCACCCATTGCCCCCAGGACCTGGCCTACACAGGGCAAAATAAAAGAAAAGGGTGGGTGACTGCCATTTAAAAAAAAACAAATCTCAGTAAAATCCACAAATGCAACCATGGATTATTCTGAGTTTTAAAAAAAATGCTTTTTAGCCCTGGCCAGGATCGTAGAGGACTTCGAGACCTACCCTAACCTGGCTCTTTTTTGTAAAAAAAACAATTTTGGGTGTGAGTATCAAGATGGCTGCCAACAGTTCTTTGTTGAAGCGAAGCAGCCAATCAGATATCAGCACAAGGACAGTTGGATCCGTGGAGGATCCGCATCACTAGATATTTACATTTTTTTTACCTTTATCATCTTAAAAACTACATGAGGGATTTACACCTGATCACAAAATCACGCTTTCTGGACCAAGATCTATCTTTCCTGCCAAATTCGGTGTAATTCCATCCAGCAGTTCAGGCTGTAGTCGAGCTTAAAAAAATCCCATTGACATAGTATAGGGCAAAAGTATTTTGGGACCCCCTTTTTTATCAACTCCCACTTGACAGTTCAAACCAAAACTTTCAACACAGCAGCTGAACTGACTAAAGTATACGTTTTGAAAATTTTGCAAAGATTCATGAAGCAGCACGAAAGATATTGCCAACACAAAATATGTTCTGTCTATGGAAAAAATGGTCCTTACTGGCAACTGCCAGTAGGTGATATATATGTATGTATGCATACATCTATATATATATATATATATATATATATATATATATATATATATATATATATATATATCCCCTTCTGTGCCCAGGACATAATGGTTACGTCCTGAGGCACAGTTCTCGTGTGCCCAGAACGTAACCAATATGTCCTGGGCACAGAGACCAGAGGGAGCGCTAGCGCTCCCTCTGTGGGGTTCCCCCCAACCCCCCAAGGCAGGGATGGAAGGAGAAGCCCTTCCCCTTCCACCCCCGACCCCCACCACCCCCCCTGTGATATCAGCACGGGACCACGCGCTGATTGTCACAGAGGCCTCCTCCCATCGTGCTGGAAGCTCAGCTTCCAGTGCGATCGGAAGAGAAATGCTTTGCATTTCTCTCCCGATCATGTGGAGGAGGCCGGAGAGGCTTCAAAGGGAAGGAAATGAATTTCCTATGCTTTGAAGTCTCTCTGAGCATTTCAAAAGCCGGATTGTAAAGCAATCCGGCTTTTGAAATGCCCAATAGACACCAGGGATTTCTTTTCCAAAAGGAAACTGGCATGAGGGGAGCGACCCCTTGGGCAAGGGTCGCTCCCAGGGGGGGCATTTTTTTAAATGCCTTTTCTGCCCCCAGGGGGGGAAGAAACCTCTAGGCACCAGGGATCATTTTTATTTTTGTTTTTAGAGATGGGGCGGGACCCCTTAGACAAGGGTTGCTCCCATAGGGGGCAAATTATATTTAGGCCATTTCTGCCCCCCTTGGGGGCAGATTGGCCTATTTTTATGAGGCCAATCTGTCCCCAAGGGAGACAGAAACCACTAGACACCAGGGAGTTTTTTTTGTTTTCGTGAATTTCACGAAAGCGGAGCGAACCCTTAGGCAAGGTTCGCTCCCCTGGGGGGCAAATTTATTTTAGGCCATTTCTGCCCCCCTGGGGGCAGATCAGCCTATTTTAATTAGGCCGATCTGCCCCCAAGGGGGTCAGAAACCACTAGGCACCTGGGATTTTTTGTTGTTGTTGTTGTTTTACAGATGGGGAGTGACCCCTTAGGCAAGGGTCACTCCCCTGGAGGGGCAAATTGTATTTAGGCCATTTCTGGCCACTTTGGGGGCAGATCGGCCGATTTTAGGTCAATCTGACCCCCTTATTTTTTTTTTGCAGAAACCTCTAGGCGCCAGGGCTAATTTTTTTTTCTGTTTGATTTTTTAGAGATGGGGAGCGAGCCATTAGGCAAGGGTGGCTCCCCTGGGGGGCAAATTGTATTTAGACCATATCTGCTGATTTTAGGTCAATCTGCCCCCAAGGGGGCAGAAACAACTAGGCACCAGGGATCTTTTTTTTTGTGCCAATGTCACGCAATGGGAGCGACCCCGTAGGCAAGGGTCGTTCCCCAGGGCGGTTGGGGGGGGTGGGGGATCAAATTTATTTTAGGCCATTTCTTCCCCCACTGGGTTAGATCGGCCTATTGTTATTAGGCCGATCTGCCCTAGTGGGGTTAGAAACCTCTAGGCACCAAGGCAAATGTTTTTTTGTGTTTTTTTTTTTCTTTGTTTTTTTTTTTTAGAGATGGGGAGTGACCCATTAGGGAAGGGTCACTCCCCTAAGGGGCAAATTGTATTTAGACCATTTCTGCCCCCCTTGGGGGCAGATCGGGCATTTTTAGGTCAATCTGCCCCCAAGGGAGGCAGAAACAACTAGGCACTGGGGATTTTTTTTTGCGCCAATGTCACGCAAGGGTCGCTCCCCGGGGGGGCGGGGCAAATTTATTTTAGGCCATTACTGCCCCCCCCGGGGGCAGATCGGCCTATTGTTATTAGGCCGATCTGCCCTCGGGGGAGCAGAAACCTCTAGGCGCCAGGGCAAATTTTTTTTGCGTGTTTTTTTTTTTTGTTTTGTTTTTTTAGAGATGGGGAGCGACCCATTAGGCAAGGTTCGCTCCCCTGGGGGGGTCAAATTGTATTTAGATCATTTCTGCCTCCCTTGGGGGCAAATCGGATGATTTTAGGTCAATCTGAACAACTAGGCATGGGGATTTTTTTTGCACCAATGTCACGCAGGGGGAGCGACCCCGGAGGCAAGGGTCGCTCCCCAGGGGGGCTTGGGGGTCAAATTTATTTTAGGCCATTTCTGCCCCCCATGGGGCCGGCTGAGCTAGAGGCCAAAATCCACAGGTAGGCACTTTGCAAAAAAACACCTCTGTTTTCTGTGAACAAATGTGATGTGTCCACGTTGTGTTTTGGGCCATCTCTTTTCGTGGGCACTAGGCCTACCCACACAAGTGAGGTACCATTTTTAGCAGGAGACTTGGGGGAATGCTGGGTGGAAGGAAATTTGTGGTTCCTCTCAGATTCCAGAACTTTCTGTCACCGAAATGAGAGGAAAAAGTGTATTTTTGGCAAAAGTTTGAGGTTTGCAAAGGATTTTGGGTAACAGAACCTGGTCAGAGCCCCACAAGTCACCCAATCTTGGATTCCCCTAGGTGTCTAGTTTTCAAAAATGTACTGGTTTGCTAGGCTTCCCCAGGTGCCGGCTGAGCTAGAGGCCAAAACGCACAGGTAGGCACTTTGTAAAAAACACCTCTGTTTTCTGTGAAAAAATGTGATGTGTCCACGTTGTGTTTTGAGCAATTTCCTTTTGTGGTCGCTAGGCCTACCCACACAAGTGAGGTACCATTTTTATCGGGAGACTTGGGGGAACACAGAATAGCAAAACAAGTGTTATTGCCCCTTGTCTTTCTCTGCATTTTTTCCTTCCAAATGTAAGGCAGTGTGTAAAAAAGACGTCTATTTAGGAAATGCCCTGTAATTCACATACTAGTATGGGCACCCCAGAATTCAGAGATGTGCAAATAACCACTGCTTCTCAACACCTTACCTTGTGGCCATTTTGGAAATACAAAGGTTTTCTTGATACCTATTTTTCACTTTTTATATTTCAGCAAATGAATTGCTGTATACCCGGTATAGAATAAAAACCCTTTGCAAGGTGCAGCTCATTTATTGGCTCTGGGTACCTAGAGTTCTTGATAAACCTACAAGCCCTATGTATCCCCGCAACCAGAAGAGTCCAGCTGACGTAACGGTATATTGCTTTAAAAAATCTGGCATCGTAGGAAAAAGTTACAGAGTAAAACGTGGAGAAACATTGCTTTTTTTACCTCAATTTCAATATTTTTTTATTTCAGCTGTTATTTTCTGTAGGAAACACTTGTAGGATGTACACAAATGACCCCTTGCTGAATGTAGAATGTTGTCTACTTTTCAGAAATCTTTAGCTTTCTGGGATCCAGCATTGGTTTCTCACCCATTTTGGTCACTAACTGGAAGGAGGCTGAAAGCACGAAAAATAGTAAAAATGGGGTATGTCCCAGTAAAATGTCAAAATTGTATTGAAAAATTGGGTTTTCCAATTCAAGTCTGCCTGTTCCTGAAAGCTGAGAAGATGGTGATCTTACCACTGCAAACCCTTTGTTGATTCAATTTTCAGTGAAAAAAACACGAGCTGCCTTCTGCAGCCCTTTTTTCCCATTTTTTTTTTTTAAAACAAAATTTTCACTGTATTTTGGCAAATTTCTTGGTCTCCTACAGGGGAACCCACAAAGTCTGGGTACCTCTAGAATCCCTAGGATGTTGGAAAAAAAGGACACAAATTTGGCGTGGGTTGCTCATGTGAACAAAAAGTTATGAGGGCCTAAACGTGAACTGCCCCAAATAGCCAAAAAAAGGCTCGGCACAGGAGGGGGAAAAGGCCTGGCAGCGAAGGGGATATATATATATATATAATTCACAGAAAAACCAAAGGTTATAGAGACGTTGTAGTTAGGATCTGAATTTACTTGTACAAAACCTTAGAAATTCTGAAGTAATAGTTAGCTGAGCTAACTGTAACTCCTGCTCCCCTAATGCTCTGCTTATGACCTCACATATTGCATCACTCATGAGATGGTCAGTGACATCACTGATTACTTAATTCGCTGAGTATAAGTGCTTGTATGGATGTGTGTGGGTGTGTGAGTGGGTCTATGGATGAGTAGGTGGAGTCATTTGCTATATGGAAGAGTGAGTGCATGCGTAAGTACGTGTTTAGGTGAGCAAATGGTTGTGTGAGTGATGGCATTTTTGGGTGAGTGAGTGGGTCTGTGAGTGGCTGTGCCAGTGAGTGACTTGGTGTGTGATTGCTTGTAAGGGTGAGTGAATGGGTGTGTTTGTGACTGTATCAATGAGTGAGTTGGTAATTCACTGACTGTATGAGTGTATGAGTGGCTGTATGCATAAGAGAGTTGCTGTGTCAGTGACAGTGTGGGAAAGTGGGTGGATGTGCATGAAGGTATTTTGGTAAGTCAGTGGGTGTATGAGTAGCTGCATAGGTGAGTGAGTGGGTGAGTGAGTTCCTGTATAGGTGAGTGAGTGAGTGTCTGAGTGGTTGGGTAGATGAGTGAATGGCTCTGTCAATGACTGTATCGCAGAGTGTGTGTGAGTGGTTGTATGTGTAAGGAAGTGGGTGCTTAGAGCCTGTGTGGGTGTTTTAGGGTGTATGTGAGTGGTTGCATGGGTGTGAGTGGATGAGTGAATGGCAGTAAAGGTCTTTCAGAGGATGTTTGAGTATCTTTAATCGTGTGAATAGTTGAATTACTGTTGTATGGGTGAGTGAGTGATAGTGTATGTGGCTGTGTGAGTAACTGAGTATGTGTATGTCACTAGTTTTATGAGTCTGTGAATAAGTATGTAAGTAGTTGTGTGTGTGTTGATATACAAGAGATTATATAGGGGTATGAGTGGGTGTGTGAGTGCTTATGTGGATGATGTCTTCAGAGAGGTCACCAGTGATGTCATGAGTGATGTCACCGACCATGTCAATAACTGCTGAATTTCTAAGGTTTTGTGTGAGTAAATTCAGATCCTATAATGTCCCTGTAACCTTTGTTTTTTTAGTGAATTTCAAGTTTTTTTATTTCTATTTCCTAACTATAACATCCCTGTAACCTTTGATTTTTTCAGTGAATATATATATATATATATATATATATATATATATATATATATATATGTATATATATAAATATATATAAATGTGTATATATATATATATATATATATATATATTATATACATATATATATATGTATATATACATATATACGTAATACTTACCTGTAAAACCATTAGATCAAATATGCCTTTACCATTCATTCCTTTACAACGAAATTAATTGTAATGGCATGTGTGATAAAAGCATATTTGTTGTAGAGGTATGCGTGGTAATGTTACATGCTTGGTCAAGTCTAAGTGGTAATGGCATGCGGGGTTCAGCCTTCGGTGTTTGTTTTTTTAATGTCATTCGGATCTGCAGATCCAGCCAAGGATTCTAAAAACAAAAAAAACGTTTTCTAACATTCTGAAGAATTTTCCTCTACATGCCATATTAATTTAAATGTATTTAGTGACAGAACACGTAACCTAACTCATTTATTTGCATCAGTGACCACATACTGGCCCTGGAACCCTTTCCTACAGACTGTCTGTCTGGATATGTCACTGGATGTGACAGCATCTCTCCAGCTGCAAGATAGCTGTGACAGTGTCTATCCTGCTGTGACAGTGAATGTGAGAGTGTATATCACCATGTGAGTGTGAGTGTCAGAGTGCATCTCTGGGTGTCAAATTATGGCCCAGACTTAAGAGGGCCAAGCACCGCCTTGCGCCACATTAGTGTCATTTTTTAGATGCTATTGTGGCCCAACAAGACCAAAATCGCTGCACTAGATTTACAAAGGGGTGCAATGCATGCATTGCGCCCCTTTGTAACCCCTTGCGCCACATTATGCCTGCGACAGGCATTATGTATGCAGGGGGGGCATTCCCTCATCAGGGGGGCTGAAAAAATGGCACAAAGAAGTCTGAAAGATTTCTTTGCTCCATTTTTTGCAGCATTTTTTATGCCTGCTCAGAGCAGGCATTAAAAGGAGGCACACCGTTATTTATAATGGGCCCCTATGTACTGTTCAGGGTTAGCACCAAAATATTGGTGCTAACCCTGAACAGTACATCAATAGCGCCAAAACTGTTCACGCCATTGCCCCCTACACTGAGCCATGGTGCACCATATTTTAAATATAGTGCACACAGGGTGGCGGTAGGGGGAGCTTAGGGGCGCAAGAAAAGTGGCACTGCACTGGGTGCAGCACCACTTTTCATAAATCTGCCCCTTTGTGTCAGATCATCTATGTTACTGTGAGGCTGCATATGAGACTCTGGGTGTGAGAGGGAGTATGACAGTGTGTGCCTGGATGTAAGAGTAGATGTGAGAGTGTCTCTCTGACTGTGAAATTGAGCGTGAAAGTGTCTGTGTGGGTGTGGGAGTGGACATCACTGCACTTCTCTATCTGTGAGAGTGGTAGTGAGAATTTCTATTCTGCTGCGAGACTGCTTGTGAGAGTGCCTGTGTGGGTATGAGAGTGACTGCAAGAGTCTGTCTCTGAGTGTTAGACTATGTGTGAGAGCATCTCTCTGGGTGCGAGAATCAGTGTAATAGTTTCTGTCTAGGTGTGGGAAGGAGTGTGACAGTGTCTGTCTGGATGTGAGAGTAGGTGTAAGAGTGTTTCTCTGATTGTGAGCGCGAGTGTGAGAGTGTCTGTCTGGGTGTGAGATTGAGTGTCAGAGTATGCCCCTGGGTGAGAGACTACCTGTGAGAGTGTCTGTCTGGGTGTGATAGTGAATGTGAGAGTCTTGATCTCAGTGTGACAGGGGGTGTAACAGTGGCTGTCTCAATGTAAGCGTAGGTATAAGAGTATCTTGATGAGTGTGAGAGTATCTGGGTGTGCGAGTGTCGGAGTGCATCTCCGTATGTGAGACTATGTGTGAGAGTGTCTGTCTGGGTGTGAGAATGAGTGCAAGAGTCTCTGGTTGCAAGTGGGAGTGTGATGGTGACTGCCTGGATCTGAGAGTAGGTGTAGGACTGTCTCTCTGAGTGTGAGAGTGAGTGTGAGAGTGTTTGTGTGAGAGTGAGTGTGAGAGTCTTGGTCTTTATATATATCCCCTTCTGTGCCCAGGACATAATGGTTACGTCCTGAGGCACAGTTCTCGTGTGCCCAGAACGTAACCAATATGTCCTGGGCACAGAGCCCAGAGGGAGTGCTAGCGCTCCCTCTGTGGGGTTCCCCCCAACCCCCCAAGGCAGGGATGGAAGGAGAAGCCCTTCCCCTTCCACCCCCGACCCCCACCACCCCCCCTGTGATATCAGCACGGGACCACGCGCTGATTGTCACAGAGGCCTCCTCCCATCGTGCTGGAAGCTCAGCTCCAGTGCGATCGGAAGAGAAATGCTTTGCATTTCTCTCCCGATCATGTGGAGGAGGCCGGAGAGGCTTCAAAGGGAAGGAAATGAATTTCCTATGCTTTGAAGTCTCTCTGAGCATTTCAAAAGCCGGATTGTAAAGCAATCCGGCTTTTGAAATGCCCAATAGACACCAGGGATTTCTTTTCCAAAAGGAAACTGGCATGAGGGGAGCGACCCCTTGGGCAAGGGTCGCTCCCAGGGGGGGCATTTTTTTAAATGCCTTTTCTGCCCCCAGGGGGGGAAGAAACCTCTAGGCACCAGGGATCATTTTTATTTTTGTTTTTAGAGATGGGGCGGGACCCCTTAGACAAGGGTTGCTCCCATAGGGGGCAAATTATATTTAGGCCATTTCTGCCCCCCTTGGGGGCAGATTGGCCTATTTTTATGAGGCCAATCTGTCCCCAAGGGAGACAGAAACCACTAGACACCAGGGAGTTTTTTTTGTTTTCGTGAATTTCACGAAAGCGGAGCGAACCCTTAGGCAAGGTTCGCTCCCCTGGGGGGCAAATTTATTTTAGGCCATTTCTGCCCCCCTGGGGGCAGATCAGCCTATTTTAATTAGGCCGATCTGCCCCCAAGGGGGTCAGAAACCACTAGGCACCTGGGATTTTTTGTTGTTGTTGTTGTTTTACAGATGGGGAGTGACCCCTTAGGCAAGGGTCACTCCCCTGGAGGGGCAAATTGTATTTAGGCCATTTCTGGCCACTTTGGGGGCAGATCGGCCGATTTTAGGTCAATCTGACCCCCTTATTTTTTTTTTGCAGAAACCTCTAGGCGCCAGGGCTAATTTTTTTTTCTGTTTGATTTTTTAGAGATGGGGAGCGAGCCATTAGGCAAGGGTGGCTCCCCTGGGGGGCAAATTGTATTTAGACCATATCTGCTGATTTTAGGTCAATCTGCCCCCAAGGGGGCAGAAACAACTAGGCACCAGGGATCTTTTTTTTTGTGCCAATGTCACGCAATGGGAGCGACCCCGTAGGCAAGGGTCGTTCCCCAGGGCGGTTGGGGGGGTGGGGGATCAAATTTATTTTAGGCCATTTCTTCCCCCACTGGGTTAGATCGGCCTATTGTTATTAGGCCGATCTGCCCTAGTGGGGTTAGAAACCTCTAGGCACCAAGGCAAATGTTTTTTTGTGTTTTTTTTTTTCTTTGTTTTTTTTTTTTAGAGATGGGGAGTGACCCATTAGGGAAGGGTCGCTCCCCTAAGGGGCAAATTGTATTTAGACCATTTCTGCCCCCCTTGGGGGCAGATCGGGCATTTTTAGGTCAATCTGCCCCCAAGGGAGGCAGAAACAACTAGGCACTGGGGATTTTTTTTTGCGCCAATGTCACGCAAGGGTCGCTCCCCGGGGGGGCGGGGCAAATTTATTTTAGGCCATTACTGCCCCCCCCGGTCAAATTGTATTTAGATCATTTCTGCCTCCCTTGGGGGCAAATCGGATGATTTTAGGTCAATCTGAACAACTAGGCATGGGGATTTTTTTTGCACCAATGTCACGCAGGGGGAGCGACCCCGGAGGCAAGGGTCGCTCCCCAGGGGGGCTTGGGGGTCAAATTTATTTTAGGCCATTTCTGCCCCCCATGGGGCCGGCTGAGCTAGAGGCCAAAATCCACAGGTAGGCACTTTGCAAAAAAACACCTCTGTTTTCTGTGAACAAATGTGATGTGTCCACGTTGTGTTTTGGGCCATCTCTTTTCGTGGGCACTAGGCCTACCCACACAAGTGAGGTACCATTTTTAGCAGGAGACTTGGGGGAATGCTGGGTGGAAGGAAATTTGTGGTTCCTCTCAGATTCCAGAACTTTCTGTCACCGAAATGAGAGGAAAAAGTGTATTTTTGGCAAAAGTTTGAGGTTTGCAAAGGATTTTGGGTAACAGAACCTGGTCAGAGCCCCACAAGTCACCCAATCTTGGATTCCCCTAGGTGTCTAGTTTTCAAAAATGTACTGGTTTGCTAGGCTTCCCCAGGTGCCGGCTGAGCTAGAGGCCAAAACGCACAGGTAGGCACTTTGTAAAAAACACCTCTGTTTTCTGTGAAAAAATGTGATGTGTCCACGTTGTGTTTTGAGCAATTTCCTTTTGTGGTCGCTAGGCCTACCCACACAAGTGAGGTACCATTTTTATCGGGAGACTTGGGGGAACACAGAATAGCAAAACAAGTGTTATTGCCCCTTGTCTTTCTCTACATTTTTTCCTTCCAAATGTAAGGCAGTGTGTAAAAAAGACGTCTATTTAGGAAATGCCCTGTAATTCACATACTAGTATGGGCACCCCAGAATTCAGAGATGTCCAAATAACCACTGCTTCTCAACACCTTACTTTGTGGCCATTTTGGAAATACAAAGGTTTTCTTGATACCTATTTTTCACTTTTTATATTTCAGCAAATGAATTGCTGTATACCCGGTATAGAATAAAAACCCATTGCAAGGTGCAGCTCATTTATTGGCTCTGGGTACCTAGAGTTCTTGATAAACCTACAAGCCCTATGTATCCCCGCAACCAGAAGAGTCCAGCTGACGTAACGGTATATTGCTTTAAAAAATCTGGCATCGTAGGAAAAAGTTACAGAGTAAAACGTGGAGAAAAATTGCTTTTTTTACCTCAATTTCAATATTTTTTTATTTCAGCTGTTATTTTCTGTAGGAAACACTTGTAGGATGTACACAAATGACCCCTTGCTGAATGTAGAATGTTGTCTACTTTTCAGAAATCTTTAGCTTTCTGGGATCCAGCATTGGTTTCTCACCCATTTTGGTCACTAACTGGAAGGAGGCTGAAAGCACGAAAAATAGTAAAAATGGGGTATGTCCCAGTAAAATGTCAAAATTGTATTGAAAAATTGGGTTTTCCAATTCAAGTCTGCCTGTTCCTGAAAGCTGAGAAGATGGTGATCTTACCACTGCAAACCCTTTGTTGATTCAATTTTCAGTGAAAAAAACACGAGCTGCCTTCTGCAGCCCTTTTTTCCCATTTTTTTTTTTAAAAACAAAATTTTCACTGTATTTTGGCAAATTTCTTGGTCTCCTACAGGGGAACCCACAAAGTCTGGGTACCTCTAGAATCCCTAGGATGTTGGAAAAAAAGGACACAAATTTGGCGTGGGTTGCTCATGTGAACAAAAAGTTATGAGGGCCTAAACGTGAACTGCCCCAAATAGCCAAAAAAAGGCTCGGCACAGGAGGGGGAAAAGGCCTGGCAGCGAAGGGGATATATATATATATATAATTCACAGAAAAACCAAAGGTTATAGAGACGTTGTAGTTAGGATCTGAATTTACTTGTACAAAACCTTAGAAATTCTGAAGTAATAGTTAGCTGAGCTAACTGTAACTCCTGCTCCCCTAATGCTCTGCTTATGACCTCACATATTGCATCACTCATGAGATGGTCAGTGACATCACTGATTACTTAATTCGCTGAGTATAAGTGCTTGTATGGATGTGTGTGGGTGTGTGAGTGGGTCTATGGATGAGTAGGTGGAGTCATTTGCTATATGGAAGAGTGAGTGCATGCGTAAGTACGTGTTTAGGTGAGCAAATGGTTGTGTGAGTGATGGCATTTTTGGGTGAGTGAGTGGGTCTGTGAGTGGCTGTGCCAGTGAGTGACTTGGTGTGTGATTGCTTGTAAGGGTGAGTGAATGGGTGTGTTTGTGACTGTATCAATGAGTGAGTTGGTAATTCACTGACTGTATGAGTGAGTGAGTGTATGAGTGGCTGTATGCATAAGAGAGTTGCTGTGTCAGTGACAGTGTGGGAAAGTGGGTGGATGTGCATGAAGGTATTTTGGTAAGTCAGTGGGTGTATGAGTAGCTGCATAGGTGAGTGAGTGGGTGAGTGAGTTCCTGTATAGGTGAGTGAGTGAGTGTCTGAGTGGTTGGGTAGATGAGTGAATGGCTCTGTCAATGACTGTATCGCGGAGTGTGTGTGAGTGGTTGTATGTGTAAGGAAGTGGGTGCTTAGAGCCTGTGTGGGTGTTTTAGGGTGTATGTGAGTGGTTGCATGGGTGTGAGTGGATGAGTGAATGGCAGTAAAGGTCTTTCAGAGGATGTTTGAGTATCTTTAATCGTGTGAATAGTTGAATTACTGTTGTATGGGTGAGTGAGTGATAGTGTATGTGGCTGTGTGAGTAACTGAGTATGTGTATGTCACTAGTTTTATGAGTCTGTGAATAAGTATGTAAGTAGTTGTGTGTGTGTTGATATACAAGAGATTATATAGGGGTATGAGTGGGTGTGTGAGTGCTTATGTGGATGATGTCTTCAGAGAGGTCACCAGTGATGTCATGAGTGATGTCACCGACCATGTCAATAACTGCTGAATTTCTAAGGTTTTGTGTGAGTAAATTCAGATCCTATAATGTCCCTGTAACCTTTGTTTTTTAGTGAATTTCAAGTTTTTTTATTTCTATTTCCTAACTATAACATCCCTGTAACCTTTGATTTTTTCAGTGAATATATATATATATATATATATATATATATATATATATATATATATGTATATATATAAATATATATAAATGTGTATATATATATATATATATATATATATATATTATATACATATATATATATATGTATATATACATATATACGTAATACTTACCTGTAAAACCATTAGATCAAATATGCCTTTACCATTCATTCCTTTACAACGAAATTAATTGTAATGGCATGTGTGATAAAAGCATATTTGTTGTAGAGGTATGCGTGGTAATGTTACATGCTTGGTCAAGTCTAAGTGGTAATGGCATGCGGGGTTCAGCCTTCGGTGTTTGTTTTTTTAATGTCATTCGGATCTGCAGATCCAGCCAAGGATTCTAAAAACAAAAAAAACGTTTTCTAACATTCTGAAGAATTTTCCTCTACATGCCATATTAATTTAAATGTATTTAGTGACAGAACACGTAACCTAACTCATTTATTTGCATCAGTGACCACATACTGGCCCTGGAACCCTTTCCTACAGACTGTCTGTCTGGATATGTCACTGGATGTGACAGCATCTCTCCAGCTGCAAGATAGCTGTGACAGTGTCTATCCTGCTGTGACAGTGAATGTGAGAGTGTATATCACCATGTGAGTGTGAGTGTCAGAGTGCATCTCTGGGTGTCAAATTATGGCCCAGACTTAAGAGGGCCAAGCACCGCCTTGCGCCACATTAGTGTCATTTTTTAGATGCTATTGTGGCCCAACAAGACCAAAATCGCTGCACTAGATTTACAAAGGGGTGCAATGCATGCATTGCGCCCCTTTGTAACCCCTTGCGCCACATTATGCCTGCGACAGGCATTATGTATGCAGGGGGGGCATTCCCTCATCAGGGGGGCTGAAAAAATGGCACAAAGAAGTCTGAAAGATTTCTTTGCTCCATTTTTTGCAGCATTTTTTATGCCTGCTCAGAGCAGGCATTAAAAGGAGGCACACCATTATTTATAATGGGCCCCTATGTACTGTTCAGGGTTAGCACCAAAATATTGGTGCTAACCCTGAACAGTACATCAATAGCGCCAAAACTGTTCACGCCATTGCCCCCTACACTGAGCCATGGTGCACCATATTTTAAATATAGTGCACACAGGGTGGCGGTAGGGGGAGCTTAGGGGCGCAAGAAAAGTGGCACTGCACTGGGTGCAGCACCACTTTTCATAAATCTGCCCCTTTGTGTCAGATCATCTATGTTACTGTGAGGCTGCATATGAGACTCTGGGTGTGAGAGGGAGTATGACAGTGTGTGCCTGGATGTAAGAGTAGATGTGAGAGTGTCTCTCTGACTGTGAAATTGAGCGTGAAAGTGTCTGTGTGGGTGTGGGAGTGGACATCACTGCACTTCTCTATCTGTGAGAGTGGTAGTGAGAATTTCTATTCTGCTGCGAGACTGCTTGTGAGAGTGCCTGTGTGGGTATGAGAGTGACTGCAAGAGTCTGTCTCTGAGTGTTAGACTATGTGTGAGAGCATCTCTCTGGGTGCGAGAATCAGTGTAATAGTTTCTGTCTAGGTGTGGGAAGGAGTGTGACAGTGTCTGTCTGGATGTGAGAGTAGGTGTAAGAGTGTTTCTCTGATTGTGAGCGCGAGTGTGAGAGTGTCTGTCTGGGTGTGAGATTGAGTGTCAGAGTATGCCCCTGGGTGAGAGACTACCTGTGAGAGTGTCTGTCTGGGTGTGATAGTGAATGTGAGAGTCTTGATCTCAGTGTGACAGGGGGTGTAACAGTGGCTGTCTCAATGTAAGCGTAGGTATAAGAGTATCTTGATGAGTGTGAGAGTATCTGGGTGTGCGAGTGTCGGAGTGCATCTCCGTATGTGAGACTATGTGTGAGAGTGTCTGTCTGGGTGTGAGAATGAGTGCAAGAGTCTCTGGTTGCAAGTGGGAGTGTGATGGTGACTGCCTGGATCTGAGAGTAGGTGTAGGACTGTCTCTCTGAGTGTGAGAGTGAGTGTGAGAGTGTTTGTGTGAGAGTGAGTGTGAGAGTCTTGGTCTTGGTGTGAGAGGAAGTGTGACAGTGTGTGCCTCAATGTGAGAGAGGGTGTAGGAGTATCTCTCTCTCAGTGTGAGAGCAACTGTGAGAGTTTCTGTCTGGGTGTGAGAGTGAGTGTCAACATGTATCTCTGGTTGTGAGATTGAGTGTGAGAGTCTCTGTCTGCTTGCAAGATGTAGTATGACAGCGTCTGCCTGGATGTGAGAGTAGGTGTAAGAGCCCCTCTCTGAGAATGAGGGTGAGAGTATCTGTGTGGGTGTGAGTGAGTGTGAAAGTCTCTGTCTCCCTGTGACAGGGAGTGTGACAGTGTCTGCCTCAATGAAAGAGTGCTGAGTGTGAGAGTGAGCATGAGAGTATCTGCCTGGGTGTGAGAGTGAGTGTCAGAGTGCATCCCTGCATGTGAGACTACATGTGAGAGTGTCTGTCTGGGTGTGAGAATGAGTGTGAGAGTCTCTGCTTGCAAGAGGTGTCTGCCAGGATGTGAGAGTACATGTAAGAGTGTCTTTCTGAGTGTGAGAGAGAGCATAAGAGTGTCTGTGTGGGTGAATGAGTGAGTGTCAGAGTGTGTCTCTGGGTGTGAGACTACATGTGAGAGTCTCTGTCGGGGTGTGAGAGTGAGTGTGAGAGTCTTGGTCCCAGTGTGTCAGGAAGTGTGACAGTGCCTGCCTCAATGTGCAACTGGGTGTAAGAGTGACTACAGCTGAGTGTGAGAGCAAATGTGACTGTGTCTGCCTCAAGGTGAGAGTGGGTGTAAGAATTTCTCTCTCTGAGTGTGAGATTAAGCGTGAGAGTGTCTGCATGGGTGTGAGAGAGGGAGTGAGAGCATCTGTGTCGGTGTAAGAGTGGAAGTGACAGCTTCTCTCTGGGTCAAAAAATGCTTTTTCTATGAAAACTAGATCCTAAACATATATATATATATATATATATATATGTATATATATATATATATATCAATTTAATGTTCCTGCCACCTTTTTCCATATAGCAGAAAGAAGTCACACCCAACGTGTCAGCATCTCAGTCTGAATTCTTTATTGAACTTGGCTACGCGTTTCAACACCGAAGTGTCTTCATCATGGCCCAATTGAAAAAAATTGTGCTCAATCACCCTTGAACTTAAATACACCCAGTTCATAGACATTAAAGAAATACTTCAACAAAAAAGGAAAAATTTACATAATAATGTTTTTTCTCTCTAATATTCCTAAAACACATGAACAAAAGCAAAAAAGTTTCACATTAATATTTGTTCTTCTCCAATTTATCAAAAGAATTTTAAACTTTATCAAAGGTGTGGAAATCCAAATAACAATTGCCATAGCCACCACAAAATAGCCATGTACCATTTACCATTACAATGACCAGATCTATATTTCCTTCCAGTCTCATTATAACCAAATTAATAACATAATACCTTTTAAATGAAATATGCTTCATCAACCGGCCAAGTGGCCACTCAACCATAAAAAATAAACATATTAAATAATTCATAAATCACATAGATTTCATAATTCATGGTACAAATAGTATTCCTGATACATTGACAAATCCATGTGTAAACAATCTGTCATCATAATTGAAACATCAATACCCGCCTGTTAAACTTATGCATGTGAAAATTAATTAAAAAACAATCAATTGGTATAGGTCTTCAATTGGTATAGGTCTTTATGAATCTTTCCATTTTGCGTTGTCATTAGGTTGACATTAGAATTGAAAAATTTGTCGGTTTTGTATACATTTTATACAAATAAAAGGAATTAATTTTGAATTTTAATTTCTTAAAAATGTTTGTAGTACGCATATACATACATAATGGCAATTAATTTACTTTTATTATATTTACTGATTTTAGTACATATGATATAGCTAAATGAAATATTACTAAAATTCCACATTATTTACAATAAATAATCTTCCTAACAATAATAATAAAGTACCCAATCAATTCCCCCACAAAAATATTTTTTAAATTTAGAACAATAATATTAGCACTACCAACCCAGTCCCACAATAAACCCACAACCCAAAAAATCATTATCATCTTTAACACAATCTATCAAGAACTAACCATATAAAACAATGAACATTAAAATAAGATGTTTAAAAATAATATAATTAATAGATGCATAAAAAACACCCCCAATCATTAATAAATCATACCACAAAAACACAGATTTCTAAAAATATAATATTACAACCAATAATGTACTAGTTGATTAATTTATAATCAGTATAAGCAAAATCAAAAACACATTAAAATGATATCAACACCCAAAATATTTTACTACAAAATATTATAACCATCAGTATTATTGTAAGCAAAAAATAAAACAATAGTCAGACAGTCAGTATTTAAAATCTCAATATTTTTGTACTCCAGATATTTTGACCTTGGTGTTGTGGTAATTTTGTAATCAATAACCAGGCTCTACTGCTAATATATGGGAGTCTTTTTCATTTCTTTGTTTGGTTTAAAGGGATCAAAAATTGCCTTGAAGCTAGCCATACAGCTCCTATTTGTTGGGATGGGGGGAGGTCAGTAAGAGTCCTTTGAATCTCAAGGTCATTGGAATGAACAGAATGCATACACTACTTCTCCTACAAATCATTTCTGATAGCCACTCTGCTGTCCTTTCTTGCATTTGCGACATTTCTAAGCTATCCTCCCATAGGTTGTTTTTCATAAAAAGCATGGTTCTCACAGAGATACCCTCCTAGGTCTAGTATTGTATCTATTTGCAATAAATAGCACCCTCATTAACCTCTCTCTCGTTTTGAGGATGGTGGTAAATCTGTTGTAGGGAAACTAAGCACTTTATGCAGTTCCACAACCCACAAGTTTTGTTTCACAAATTACCTTCTCGTTTAAAACTAAAAAGACGTATTTCTCATCTGTGGGCACTGTACTCATGTAGAAATTGGCTGTGTATTCTGGGTGCCTAGTTCTTGCAATGTGCTTGACTGTTCATTTTTAGAAAAATGTGTGTAATTCTTCCTTTGACCCATGTCATTAGTTGCCAGAAGTGGAAGTTTGTTTTGTTGGGATGTGGCAAATTTCATTATGAGTAACAGAGATTTGATTGTGGACCCTTTTCATATTGCTTTAGTGGTCTGCTGAACCTGCTGTAATACCCTTCCTTAGCCTGAACTTATCTTCACTCTCCATCTTTGTCTATGAGCCCCCAACCAAATCCCTATGCCAAAACTTAATTTGAGCCACTAGTTGCTGTTGTGGTCCATCAGCACTCATTTTTGGAGACCAGCGATAATTTTCCTCATCAAACTTTGACCCAGAGCAACAGAAACAGAGAGAAAAACACTCAAAAGGAAAGGAAGGAGGATGAGAATAAAGGAAAAATTACGATAAAGAGAGAAAACAGGGATGAAAAGAACCTGCAAGAGTGATATAAAGGGAGAAGAAGTGTTTAGTGGTGGAAGAAAGAAGAAAGAAACATGATGTGGACTCAAGACAATTTATCCTTGGTATCTGGCACACTGACATGCAATTAGGTAGCAGTGGTGCCTCTGAGCAAAACTTTGGGTCAGGCAACTTTTGTTTAACTAATAAGACACTACCATTTAATCTTGACATCTTGTATGACATCATTGATAATATCAGTGGAACATGTGCTGTAAAATTATCGAGAAAACTGTGCACGGTGGGGGCACGAGTTATAGTTACCTTACGGCACGAATTATAATTACTTGAGGTAACTGTAACCATAACTGCTGAATTTCGATGGTTTTGTGCAGGCAAAATGTGAATTTAACTGGAATGTCACTGTAACCTTGTTTTTGGTGCATCTATCTATCTATCTATCTATCTATCTATCTATCTATCTATCTATCTATCTATCTATCTATCTATCTATCCTTCTATCTATATCTGTCTGTCTATCTATTTATGTGTGTAGAAAAAGAGAGAGAGCGAGAAAGAGAGAGAGAGTGTGTTAGTAAGAAAAGCTATTCATACTTATCAGTCAGTATTGTGTCATGAAATTTTGTTTGGCAACAGTATTAAGGTACCACAATATTCCCTAATTGACATTCTGAACCCACCTCCTCACACCTTATGGATACAGGGAACACATTTGATTTGGGTACTTAATAATTCATGACTGTTAGACCTGATCAACTTTGATGTGGTATTCTCCCATACTTTTACCTCCAATACCCAGTTTTTGCTGAACCGTTGTTGTTGGCATTAGCACTCTGTGCACTTTACCCCTACTAACTGTGGACCTTTTCATATAGCTTTAGTAGTCTGCAGAACCCGCTGTAATACCCTTCCTTAGCCTGAACTTATCTTCACTCTCCATCTTTGTCTATGTGCCCCCAGCCAAATCCCTATGCCAAAACTTAATTTGAGCCACTAGTTGCTGTTATGGTCCATCAGCACTCATTTTTGGAGACCAGCGATCATTTTCCTCATCAAACCATGACCCAGAGCAACAGAAACAGAGAGAAAAACACTCAAAAGGAAAGGAAGGAGGATGAGAATATTGGAAAAATTACGATAAAGAGAGAAAACATGGATGAAAAGAACCTGCAAGAGTGATATAAAGGGAGAGGAAGTGTTTAGTGTTGGAAGAAAGAAGAAAGAAACATGATGTGGACTCAGGACTATTTATCCTTGGTATCTGGCACACTGACATGCAATTAGGTACCTGTGGTGCCTCTGAGCAAAACTTTGGGTCAGGCAACTTTTGTTTAACTAATAAAACACTACCATTTAATCTTGACATCTTGTATGACATCATTGATAATATCAGTGGAACATGTGCTGTAAAATTATCGAGAAAACTGTGCACGGTGGGGGCACGAGTTATAGTTACCTTAGGGCACAAATTATAATTACTTGAGGTAACTGTAACCATGACTGCTGAATTTCGATGGTTTTGTGCAGGCAAAATGTGAATTTAACTGGAATGTCCCTGTAACCTTGTTTTTGGTGCATTTATCTATCTATCTATCTATCTATCTATCTATCTATCTATCTATCTATCTATCTATCTATCTATCTATCTGTCTATTTATCTATCTATCTGTCTATCTGTCTATCTATCCTTCTATCTATATCTGTCTGTCTATCTATTTATGTGTGTAGAAAAAGAGAGAGAGCGAGAAAGAGAGAGAGAGAGTGTGTTAGTGAGAAAGGCTATGCATACTTATCAGTCAGTATTGTGTCATGAAATTTTGTTTGGCAACAGTATTAAGGTACCACAATATTCCCTAATTGACATTCTGAATCCACCTCCTCACACCTTATGGATACAGGGAACACATTTGATTTGGGTACTTAATAATTCATGAGTGTTAGACCTGATCAACTTTGATGTGGTATTCTCCCATACTTTTACCTCCAATACCCAGTTTTTGCTGAACCGTTGTTGTTGGCATGTGCACTTTACCCCTACTAACTAGGGCTAAAGTGCTAGCCATCTCTACCTTAAACATGGCAAAACTGGCCTATCAATGATTGGTACGTTTAATTTACTTATAAATCCCTAGAATATTGTACTACCTTTACTCAGGAGCTGTAAATTAAATATGTCTAGTGGCCTGCTGCACTCACGATACCCACTAAAGTAGCTCCTCAAAACATGTCTCAGGCCAGCAACTGCAGCCTGTAGTGCTGTTTTAAACTGCCACTTCGACCTGGCAAAATTACTCTTTTGCCAGGCCTCAACCTTACTTCTAATACCTGTAGATCACCCCTAAGATAAGCCCTAAAAGTTTGTAGAGCAGGGATAATGGTATTTATAAAGTAGGACATGCGTAAATAGGTTTTACATGCCCTAACAGTGAAACATTGCTAAATCACCCATGGAATAACCCTGGATTACTTTATTACACTTAGTAAGTGATAACTTCAGATTGTGAACAGATAGAAAAATTATTGTTTCACTCATTTAAATTGTAATTCAAAATCCTTCTTAATGCTAAAGTTTGGATTTTAAACTACTATTCTGAAAATGCTGCATTTTGAAATGTTTGAACCGATCTTAGACACTGGCAATCACATGAGATCATCATGCCACCTCAATTTGGACCCAGTTATAAGCAAATCAGTCTTGACCCTGTTCCAGTGGGGACAGTCGACCCCAAACTGCCAAGTAAAGTCTTTATTGAATAGGAACACAAGCAATCCAGGACTTTTTTCTCCCTTGTTAGGGCTCATCAGCCATTTATAGTTTGGCTACTTTTTTGCAATGAGCAGGGGAGGGACCCATGTCTATGCATACCCATCAAACTTAGGGCATCAACTGGCAATCACTGGAAGCCACATCCCAACTCACCATTTTTCACTGACCATGCCACCTCAGTTTGGAGCCAGCCACATCCAAATCAGTCTTGACTCTGCTGCTGTGGGACCATTCTAGCCTGAAATGCCATGTCAGGTTCTCCATGAACCAGAACATAAGCAAAACAGGGCCAGTGTCACTCTATAACTTGGTCCCAGTGGCACAATGAGCACATAATCCACATCTGGACATACCCATCACACTTAGGGCATCAAAAACAAAGTTATGGGTGGAATGATCAACTTAACTTCAGCCATTAGCTATCGCTCGGGTCACATCCCAACACATCATTTTTCAAACACCTCAGTTTGGATCAAGCCATATGCAAATCTGTCTTGACCCTGTTCCAATGAGCTTAAATAATGGAGAAAAGGGAGGCACAGTAAGATGAATTAAATGTCTAGGATCGCACAATTTGGTCAAACAGGAATTCTAAGGGGCATATTTATACTCTGTTTGCGCCGGAATTGCGTCGTTTTTTTTTACGCAAATCCGACGCAAAGCTAACTCCATATTTATACTTTGGCGTTAGACCCGTCTAGCGCCAAAGATCTTGGAGTTTGCGTCATTTTTTAGCGTGGACACCTATCTTGCGTTAATGATATGCAAGGTAGGCGTTCCCATCTAAAAAATGACTCCATGGCATGTGCGCCTTATTTAAACTCCTGTGCAAAAATGACGCACGGGAGTGGGCGGGTCAGAAAAAATGACGTCCAGCCGCTTTTGCGTCATTTTTTAACGCCTGGTCAGGGCAGGCGTTAAGGGACCTGTGGGCTCGGAAGGAGCCAGAGGTGCCCTCCCATGCCCCCAGGGACACCCCCTGCAACCCTTGCCCACCCCAGGAGGACGCCCAAGGATGGAGGGACCCATCCCAGGGAACTTAAGGTAAGTTCAGGGAAGTATTTTTTTATTTATTTTTTTGTGGCATAGGGGGGCCTGATTTGTGCCCCCCTACATGCCACTATGCCCAATGACCATGCCCAGGGGACATAAGTCCCCTGGGCATGGCCATTGGGCAAGGGGGCATGACCCCTGTCTGTGCTCAGACAGGAGTCATTTCAATGGGAGTTGGGAGTAAAAAAAAATGGCGCAAATCGGGTTGAGGCCAATATTTTGCCTCAGACCTGACTTGCCCCATTTCTTGACGCCCAAGCACCATTTTCCCCTACGCCGGCGCTGCCTGGTGTGGGTCATTTTTTTGACGCACACCAGTCAGCTGCGCCGGCTAACGTCATTCCATAAATAAGGCGCCCGCATGGCGCTTTGGAATGGCGTTAGCCGGCGTTACCATTTTTGACGCACAACTGCGTTGGCGCAGTTGTGCGTCAAAAAGTATAAATATGGCCCTAAGTTTCTTTGGTTCACATTGTGGAATTCAGCCACTAGATGGTTATCGAACTCGCTCTTCTGTTTTACATCAACAATTAATGACTTGTGCTTAATTCTTTGAGAAACTACATCAGTACACTGTTAAATAAATAAACTTCACTACATGTTAAATCAAATTGAAACAAGAAGGCACATTTAAGATCATAAAGAAGAGTACAGCAATGATGATATTTCCTGCTTCCCCGACTTAACAACAAGACCACTTCCAGGAGAAGCTCAAGACATTGAATGGTGGCAATTTTCACACATTAACAAACAAAGGTCTGGGAGAGCCCGTGGAGTTTACTTGACACAAGTAAAATGCAGAAGTCAGCTGCTGCCACTCTTTAACACAAAGCCGACACTTTGTTATTTTTTTGCATTTTTCATTACCTCCTGGTGGTGGGAGGAGAGGGACAGATAGGAGGATTATCAATACCCTGTAGAGTGCTGTGAAAGTGTGAAAGTGCTTGGAGAGGAATGCAAAGATAGTGTTTTCTTTCAACTCCCACACTCTCGAATAATCTGTTAAATAAACCTTTAATATAACATCCTTCTTTGTGCACTTTCACACCACTCTGCAAAGTATTCACTGTCTGCCCATCTGCAACACAAACACACTGCAGTGCTGGGCATAAACTACTGTGCTGCCTCTTCTACTAACTACTCTATGGAGGAAGAAGCCAGATAAAAGCCCCATCTATTTTCAGCTCTTTTTATAGAAGTAGCCCAATGATTGACAGAAAGTACAGTAAAACTAAATACGGATTGGACTGAAATTCTTATCTTTGGTAACTGCGATTGGGTCTGGGATCCCTTCTGGTGACCCCCAGAATTAGGTACTCGCTTTACCTCAGTAGATTCCGTGAAGAAGGTGGGGCTAACAGTGGAGAAACCCTTATCAATGTGTCATTCAGACCAACACAAAGCTTCTTTTAAATCAAACTTCTGAAAACGATTATCCTTCTTTATGTATGAACTGGAAGAGAGTGGTTTATCAGGCCGTTATACTTGCACAGTTATACTACCGAGATGCCAAGAGAGACATCCATAAACTACAACCATTGCACAACTTGACAGCCTGTGTGTTGTTAGACCTAACTTGATCCACTTAGTTATTCAGCCTCTACTTTGGGTTACTGGTTGTTACTGCAGTAAGATTGGTTATGGCTTATGAATATTTTGTATGCTAGGTGAAGGGGAGAAAGTGTGTGTGTGTAACAGAAATCACTGGCACAGTCAACCTAGACAACAAAAAAATGATGGATGGAAAAATTTAAATTTATGTGAACTACTTTGAGTGAATTCTGTAGCATTATTGTTAGCTCACCTAAGCCATTACGAAAGGGGCCCGTTGCACTGTCCGAAAGTAAAAGTGCAGGCTGGAACGATAGTTCTCACTAGGAACACATGGCCACGGGATACTCTGATCTTCATGGGCTAGGATTAGTAATCCAGGCTCCCCATTTTTTAAAGCAAGCTTTGAGGGCTCAGGACCTTCAACCTTCCGCTGCACTTGCCCGGGTGTGTCTCTCCAATAAGGCTATTACATGTAAATTACTAAATAAGTTTTAAAAAATTAGTTCACAGACATTGTCCAGCAATAAAACATCACCTGAAGCTTACAGTTTTGTATAGCATTTTAAGGTAAATCTAGAGACAGAATTAACTGTCTGACAGAGTTTATTAATTCACACAAAGAGTATGTTGAGAAAGGGACTTTAAATCAGCCCTTTTGTTGCTCTGCCTCTTATCGGCAGCTTGATTAGCCAGCATTCGGGTTTTAATGAAGAAATTGTGAGTCATGCAGAAAAAGCAAGTCATGCTGCCTGTGCCAGCAGCAGCAGTGTCCGCGTGACACACCATGACAACCTGCTCGATGAGTGTGAAGGGCAGAAAGGGAGAGGGCAGTTGATCATCGGCATGGAGTCTGTTGCCTCCATACTCCAAGTGGCTAAAAGAGGAGCGCTGCTGGCTGGTGAGGGGATCCCCTTTCCCTAGAATGTTTTGATATTATCTCAGGGAACCCGTATAACTCCTGTAGAGTTAGGGAAATTGAATGTATATCCAGGCACTGCTACCACGAGGGATTAAATAGAGCACCTTTTCTTTTCTCACCATCAGCATATTAAATATGAAGGTCTAATACCCATTTAAGTTAACTCATTTTCATTGTCACTTATCACACTGTTCCTCTTTAGACCATCTTTTAGTTCAGTATATAAGAATAAGAGTTGTGCTAAGTATCCCATTTCCTAAAGCTATTTTTATTATTTTCCTTCTCGCATATAATCGCATTTTCTAAGCACATTGAAGAAACCTATAGCACTGAAACTAAGAAAAAGCTAAATTACTTTAAAAAATGATCATGTACATAATAGACAATGTCCCTGCGACCTATACACTCGTAACATCGTATACATTTGTTTTCGTGTGTGCTTCATATTATAGAGGCTAACTAATCCAGCAATCACTCCTTCTTTTACTGTCCCTTAATCTCTCCATCAGGGACGTATTTTATACATAACTTTACTTGTGGGGATGCCTGCTGGATTTTACCCTCTGATTTTCACCTTAAAGAAAGCACAAAATGAACGAATTGGGGTGCAATTCCTAGGCATGAGCATTGTTGAAAGGAGAAGATGCAAAGTCTATTTAGGGGTGATTGAAAAATATAGGGTGGAGAAAGCAATGGATGAACAAGGGTGCAACACAGAGAGTGGGTGGTGGCGAGGAACTGATGTGCAACCGAGGAAACAAGAAAACACATGCTCTATAATGGTGTACCGAAAACAAAAGAAACGAGCATTGGCAATGCAATAGGTATTGCATATTTCGAACAAGTTAATTGTCATCTTTTGACGACAGCGCCCACGAGCACAAGCAAAAGAAAACATGAGAAGAAACTGAGAAAAGACGACTTAGCAAAATAAAATAAAGTTAGCATTAAAAAATAAAGCTTTGCGATTTTGTGCCTGCTGGGGCACGTTTTTGCCAGTCACAAGCCTTCTGATTGCAGGGTACTCAAAGTTAAAAACAACAAATAGTTTCTTAATCACGTCGGGAGCAGCAAACAGGCACTAATTATGTTGAATTAACTAGTGCTTGATCTTCTCATGTTTTCTTTTGCTAGTGCTTGATCCCTGCTCCACACAGAGAAACAGAAGTGATGCCAGGCCTGCCTTGGCTGTAAAGAAGAGTGCCACGCAAACCAACAAATGGTGAGCGACAGGCAGGCTCCAAGCCCTGTACTGAGCACAACAGAGTCTCGCAAGCGAGATGCATGCGCTAGCGCATGCACTCGCAGGCTGGACCCTAAAAATTAGTTCATTGGTGTGAAGCCATGGAAAGATAAAAGACATCCTATCAAATGAATGGCAAATAAGTTTTGCTCGCAGGGACAGACAAAACAAAGATGAGGAAAGAACGATGCAAGCAAATGAGGTTTGCAAGAATGAAAGGCAATGGTAAAACAATGGGCTAATCCGAAAAACACTGTTTTGTCCACAATATGTCTTCAACAACAAACAGTTGTAGGCCAGGGCTAAAGAACCCACTACAATTCAGCAAACTGCATGCAATTTAGATTGAGCTCAAATTTTCAAGCTAGTATGGAGGCAGCCGCTAGCAGCTGCTAGCACAACATACACCTATTCCACAGTATTGTAAAGAGCCCTCATAACGACCTTTGGAGATGCACTGTGTAAATGCATATAAATAAAATCAATAACTATTCAATGGGTCTGTGAACCTCACACAACTTTAAGTAATATTGGCTACAATGCCCTTCCACTCCTTCTTTTAATAAAATGTAACACTTTAGTTCGTAAGCACTATCATTATTACATCAAATTAAGTTAACACTGAAATACTAAAATATACTTCCCTATCACATTACTTTCTTGGAAAATTGACAACAAATTGAAGAATACAATTGGCTGGACTCTCTTCATATTCGTAAAATGCTATCATGTATCACCCAATAGTTTTGGTTCTATCAGCATTATGTATTGTCCCTGATATCATAGTAATAATAGACATTAGAAAAAGAAACTGATAAAAGCTTCCTAATAATGGCAGTTACTAAAATGAATGTTCTGAGTAGCAATATAGATGGAGTCCTTTTCTACATTTATTAAGAATGATCTTGTCAGCTTCCCATATTTTGAGCTCACCTATGTCTATTTCAGACCTTTCTTTACACTCTCTTCTTAGAATTGTAGTATGGAATTTGAAAGCATGAATATTGAGTTTTTCAAAGTATAATGGTCAAAATATTGAAATCAAAAACATATTGAGAAGGCAAGTGTAAAGAGGGAGGTATAGATTTACTATTCTTAGCTCAACATATACATAAGCTAAATGTATAGAGATCGTCAAGATAAATATATATAAATATAGAGAGTTAGGTATGGAAAATCTAAACATACTTACCTGTCAGTATTTTTTGATTTTGATATTTTGGTGATGACAGTGTAACCTCTTGATATTACTACTTCGATATTTATACCCCCCCTCTTTCTAGTTCTCTTAGATGCATACCAACACTTAAAAGAGGGAAAAATACTATTTAAAGGGTTGTATGTCAGAATATCATTTGTCTAATTGTGAGTAGCGTTTTTATTATTAACTTCAATGAAGCGATAATTTTTAAACTTTATTTAGGATAGGATGTTTATGTAGCAAAATATTCTGACACCACATCAATATTCTGATACCATACCCATGACAGCCATTCAGTGTCAGTGGAGTGTCAGTCATCCGGAGTGATGACATTTTTCCTCTTCCTGTCTGGTTTCATGTCCATAAGGCATGGGGCCTAATATGCAAGAAGCTTTACTTCAGGAGACACTTCATAGTTGTTCTTAATGCTGTGTCATGGGTTAGGGGAATCCAGTCATAGTTTACAAACAACAGTGTTAGAAATGGCGTGACTGATTGACTTGGGTGTGAGCCCTGGTCAAGCAGCAACCACAATTCATGTCAGGGTAAGGCACAAGCAAACCCAAAAATAACCTGTGCTCAACCCACTAGTAGCTTGACACAGAGCATTCATGCTTAACTTAGAGGCAATGTGTAAAGTATTTTTGCAATACTTCAAACAGTAAAACAGTGAACACAAAAAAAAGAAGCCACACCAGGTTTGAGAAACAGAACTTAATTCATTAAATGAATCAAGGCCAAAACAGAAAAACTCCATTCAGTAGAATTTTTTAAAGAATAAACTATAAGTTGCTGCTTACAAGCAGAAAGAGCCAACTGGGGATATCTCGTTGTGATGGAAAGGGACAAAGGCACAAGTTCAGGTCGACTGCTATGAAGTATGGGCCAGCTACAGGGACCTTCTTAGGCCCTCTGAACAAAGTACCTTAAATCCTGGTTGTGGAGTGTTGTGTTGATCCAGGGCAAAGATGTGTTGCATTGGTTCCGAGATGAGGCGAGGCTGCGGTGCAAGGTCCTGTTGCATCAAGGTCAAGGATTCCATTGACTATTATAATGCAAAGGTCAGTGTTAGGGATGTGTTGTGCAGTCTAAGCATTGTGACACTTCCAATGAGGCTGCGATGTGGAATTTCATTGTTGTCATCAAGACTGCCGTTGATGAGAGATGTGAGGACCTACTCCAGAGAGTGTTATGCAGTGGAGGTTCCGAATCTGATGAGTTGAGTCTGAGATGCGGGGATGCAGCGGTGAGGTGAGTTTTTGCACTGGGTCCAATCCATACAACAGTGGTGATGCGTCAGCTTTGCTTAGAGATGCTCTGCTCTGCACAAAAAAATGCATCAGTTCTGCTCAGAGATGTGCCGGTCAGCATAGGGGATGAACTGGATCCACTGGTAAGCACCTCCGACCCATTGCCATGGGTCAAGAACTGGATTAGCACCACTTGGCAGGGTTGACTTACAAATGACAGAGTCCAGGTGCAGGCACAAGATTGCTGTCCTGTCCCTCAGGCTTCAGATCAGGAGACCAGCCAACTAGCCCTTAGAGTCACTTCACGTTCTGGGGTTGAGAGATGCAGATCCAGTCCTTCTCACCCAGGCAGGATCGCAGCAGGACAGCACAGGTAAGCAGGAGTCCAGCAAAACAGTTGTCCAATGGAGTGGCAGTCCTTCAGTAGCACAGCAATCCTTCTGCCTGGCAGACTATCCACAGGTCTGGAAGTGTACCTAAGTGGTGGTGTCTAAGGTTTAGTGTTTATACTTTGGTGCCCTGGTTCTGGAAGGTGGGAGAAACTATTAGATAGGGGCTTTGAACTGCAAGGAATTCCCTACCTCCCCTGCTATTACTTCAGGCTGGCTAGAGTGGTTGTATATTGCTGTTAAGCCCTTTGTGTTTGGACAGGACACAGCCTTTTCAGTTGTAGGTGAGGCTGTGTTCAAGTCCTTCCTCCCACCCTTCCCAGGATGACCCATCAAGTCACACTTAAGCTCACACTTAAGCTCCCATTGTGTGTGGCTGTCTAGGAGGAATACACAAAGCCAACTGCCAAATACACCCGGTCATGTGACTAGAGATAGTTTGCAGACACCAAATGGCTAAGGAGAGAAAACGCCATCTTTCTAAAATGGCATTTTCAGCATCGCAATGTAAAATCTGACTTCTGAGTTAGAATTTTAAATTGTGATTCCAGAAATACCAACCTTTAAGGAATTATTTTTTACTGTTTGGAAGTTATACTTATAAAACGTAATAAGTCAACTCCAGTAGTATCCTATAAGAGAGATAGGCCTTGCAGTTGTGAAAAATGTCTGTAAGTGCGTTTCACTACCAGGACATGTAAAAGTTAACAGTTGTGAGCGTGTCTGGCCTTATTATCTTTTATCATTCATTCATAAGGGGACGAGTTAGAGGTTTGATGGACCTTTTGACTCAGTTAAGAGTGATCCACCATGGGCACAAACCTTACTCATAACTCAATTAATAATAACACATCATAATACAATAAATATTTATCAATCATTTTGAGTCAGTAAACTTCACACACCACGGCCCATGTGACCATGAATAACCACACCCTTTAGTAAAAGTCAGAATCTTTCTTTCCCCAAATTAACAATGCTAATGTCACGTAAAGCAATCTCAATAACGGCTGATAGACATATATAAACAACAAAGGTTGACCAAATCAGCGGAAGAATCTTAATTTCACCAAAGCATTTAACATCAAACATTCAAGAGCTACCGTACAAATTATTATTAACAATAACTGAACTAATGATATAGCATACATTTAGACATTCACGGTTGAACTAAATCAATCCTTGGTTAATAACAATTATTGAACATGGACTTGCTAACTAACCCTCTAATTTGAATCGGATGATTGGCTTTCATGCAAAAGGAACATTCTGACAAAAAGTTAAATTGGAAAACATCTGGCTATGGCTTTAGCAAAAATATAACGGTTGGTACCTAGAAAAGAGAGACCAAATTATGCAACAATATACAATTTTATCTAATTATACCTCTCCTGGAATGGATCAGCAAGCAGAGATTCCTTTGTCAGCTGGACATTCATAGTGGGGAAGTGAAGGGGGGACTGGCTCAGCCACAGTGGGCTTTATGTTAGCCAAACAAAATTAAAAGGGCATCATCTAAAAATCAATAGCTAAGTAAAGCACCTAAGAAAGGGAATCTAAGTCTGTTCTGGATTATCCTGGTACATCTCTCGAACTCAAACTAACTTGAACTAATGCTGGACCCAATTCTCCCTCAATCTGTCTGGAACTAACTGCGCTCATCCTCAAACTGAACTCTCCTTCCAAGTGTAGTCAGCGTATATTGAAAATCCATAAAATATTTTCTCACTTTGTCATTGGTCAGAATATCAGCTGTTTTCAGTTAAACGAGTAATTACTAATTCCCAAATCAGTGATATAGTCAGACAGTCTTTAACACATCGATGATTGCCTCCTCATCTCCTATTCCTGTCACCAGTTTCCATTAGGTAACTTTTAGTTGCAATTCACACTCTCTTCAGTGAAGCCATTGTCAACATTTACTTCTCACACACATTACAGCAGAAAATTCTCACAAGAAAGTTGAAACATCATCTAGTTTAACGTTCCAACATTACAAACTATTTGGTCAACTCTGTGTGTAAAAAGAACAATGAACAACAAAGCTTCTCTCCTTACACCAGAAAAACATTTACAAACATTTATTAATGCCATGAAACTTAGCATGAGTCTTTGTCGAGTAGGCCTAGAATTTCTCAGTTAGTCCACGCATAATAAATTCAAGCAAATGCATATCAATTATACGTTAATATGGTCTACTAACATATTTTATTTTATTGTATGCGTTATTTAAACAGTTAATGTCATTACTTTATTAATGTTGCACATGTGATAGTGGCCACTAAGGTGGGCACATTTTCCAAAGACACTCGATTTCCCTATATTAGCCTAATTCAAATACAATTCTTAACTACTTATCTATGCAACTTTATTATTAATTAGTTCAGCATTCACACAGTACATATCCTATCTTCCAGAGACACTGTACCCTGCCTTTGGGCTGTGTAGGGCCTTCTGTAGGGTAACTTATGTGTTTAAAAAAGGGAGGCATTGGACTTGGCAACAGGTTTATTTTGCCAGGTCAACATGGCAGTTTAAAGCAATGGCAGGCCTGAGACATGTTTCAAGGGCTACTTAAGTGAGTAGCAAAATCAGTGCTGCAGGTCCTCTAGCAGTTTTTCATTTACAGGCCCCGGGCACAGTATTGCACTTTACTATGAACTTATAAGTACATTTTATATGCCAATTGGGGGATAAGCCAACATTTCCATGTTTTAAGGAATGAGCATGTGCACTTTAGCACTGCTTAGCAGTGGTAAAGTGCGCAGAGTCCTAAAGCCAACAAAAACGCATTTAACAAAACTGGAGGCGTTAAGGCAAAATGTTTGGGGATGACTATGCTGAAAGGGCCAGGTCCAACAGGCAGCATCAAAACATGTTTCTTTCCTAAATAACAGAAAGCCAGCACGCAAACAAGCAGCAGTAGTGCAAGCTTCACTCACTCAGTTCTGCTTATCAAGTAGCATTGCAAACTTCATGCCAATACAAAAGAATTGCACATTCTTAAGTTCAGATTTTTTTGGGCAAAAAGAAAACTTGGTTCTCTAGAAATCAAAGTGTGATTGGCTAAAAAACTTTAAGCCTGCAGAGCTCTCTAGTTTGAGTAGCTCCTTATACGGTTGTCTTCTTGCTGTTTTGGGACGTATATTTCTGTTTTTAAAATCAGCATTGCAAGTGGCAGAGTGCTGGGCTAGATGATCTACTCACTCATGGACCTGGGAAACTCAAGAACACTGGGTCTAACTGAAGGCATCAGTGATTACCAGAGGCTAGTTGGCAGCTGCTTATGCACATTTACGGTACATGCCACACAGATATAAAAAATAATAATTAAGCGGACACACCAAACACCGGTCACAGATACTCGCATTGCAGTTTGATTATAATTGTGAACATGCATGTTTCATAGAAGCTACAAAGAGTATACACATGCAGCGTTCTCACTGATCTACATAACTGTTATGTGAATTCTACTTATCATTTACTTTTCACTTATGGTTGTGATCCTGGTGACACAGTGCGTGAACTGGAAAGTTGCCACAGTTGCACTTGCCCACGTCTCACCAACATGTAACTGAATTATAAATAAAAGTTTATTTATCTGGCAAATGTGGAAAGATTTCAGCCTGGTGCATCGGATATGCAATGTTACAGCCGGTGTCGGACTGGGACAAAAAATAGACACCCCTATTACCAAAGCAGATAGTTAAAACAAATAGTAAATCAAATAAATCAACTGTAAAAAACGACCCACCTGACCACAAACTCACCCACAACTGCTAAAAAACTGGCCCACCCACTAATTTTCACACAAGCCCACCAGGCAATGCCTGGTTGCCCTGTAGGCCACCCGACCCTGGTTACAGCATCTGGGGACTTTCCAGTTTCCAAGTTCAAGGCAGTGGCAAAGATGCACACAGACCTGCCTGTCTCTGCATATCTTCGTACCTACCCTTCTATTCAGAAAGCTTGCACAGAACCTGCAAATGCTATCATCTACAGGGAGAAAGTGAAAGTAGCCCTGCTATTGCCCTCATTGCCCTCACTTGCCTCCGTGAGAAGAGCTACTGGCCTGGGCGTCTATTCGGCTCAATTTGGAAAGTCCCCACAAACATCTTCCCTTAAAAGACCTAGCCAACAACAAAGATGTCCCCATCGTCTGGTGACTTTAGCAGCCTCAAACGAGGCTATTCTCTGAATCCTGTCTCATTTAAAAAATCACCATGGGTTCTGTTTCTAGGCCACATGACACTTTGGCCAGTCATGACAGATTGTCACAGTTGCAACCTTCAGTTGTGCACTGTCCTAAACGCGCAGCTGCAAAATATACAAGAAAAAAAATTAAGTGGATTCTGGATGAGTTTTCAAATATGCCTGTCCCTCATTTTCAGATGCTGCATTTACAGCCTCTGCGTCCAGGGGCTGAATATAAAGTACCAGAGTAACCAATAGGGGAACTCTGGGAAGCATGTGTTACCTCTAGTGACCCCTAAATGACACCCTTTGTTAGGATGTCCAGGTAGTAGCTCATTTGCATGTGCCATCATTTTTACGTTTTAGAAATAATAGTATTCCTTGGGGTACTTTGTCATTGCTTTTTTACAAGATGGGCTCACCACGGATGGGAGTGTAGTGTACAGCCATCAAGTGACACTGTATTTTTTTTACTTTGTAACGGTAATAGAGATAGTGGGCAGGATTTACAAAGTTATTTTCGGTTTCATAGACTGTGAATCACAGGATTTGCAACTATAAAAATCCTTTTACGACTGAGAAAAGTCATTCTATTGCAACTCTTTCCAAATCACAAAAGAAGGGTGTGTGAAGAGAGCCCCTCCTATATTTAGGAGCCACAGTCAGCTGTATCTGTGGGCGGTGACTGCATTGATCAGTTACCGACAACCAAATTGTGTTAAAAACTCATTTTTATAGGGGAAACAGTTCCTTTTGGAATTATGTAAATCTGACTCGGTTGGTTCTGGGGTACACTTGCATGCTATTCCATAAGTCTTCCCACCAAATCAACAATCTTTTAAGTAGCACGTGTCCTTTTGAGGGACATTAGATGCTATACAACGTGCACATAAAGTGAAAATGCTAAAACAAGGATAGAGTTCTGCTGTTCCTAGCAGGTCTCCGTTCCTGAGTTGGCACTCATTCATGAGGGCCAACTGGCGCATTATTTTTCATGAGGCTAGAGATTTTATGACCATGCATGTGCATAGAATTTTGCAGTGCGACTGAGTAGTACATCAGTCACATTGCAAAATTCTAGGCAGGTTGTAAAATGTTGTGCACGTTGCACCCTTTTTTGCTTCCTCCTCGTGATGCATCAGCCTCTTGTGTTCTGTGAACAGGTTTTGCCATTGGAATTTTGTACCTTTATTTTCTTTCTTTCGCAAAACTGTTCTCAATTATCCAGTTATTCCAATTCCTCAATCACTGAGTCATCCAGCCAAACAACCCCACACAAACTCGCCAGTCTATTACCACTCACTTTCACTGTAATAGTAAAGTATTTATTGATGATTCTTTAAACACTTCAAGTAACAATGGTGCAAAAGGACACTAAGGGGCATATTTATACTCTGTTTGCGCCGGAATTGCGTCGTTTTTTTTGACGCAATTCCGACGCAAAACTAACTCTACATTTATACTTTGGCGTTAGACCCGTCTAGCGCCAAAGATCTTGGAGTTTGCGTCATTTTTTAGCGTGGACACCTACCTTGCGTTAATGATATGCAAGGTAGGCGTTCCTGTCTAAAAAATGACTCCGAGGCATGTGCGCCGTATTTACACTCCCGGGCAAAAATGACGCCCGGGAGTGGGCGGGTCAAAAAAAATGACATCCAGCCGTTTTAGCGTCATTTTTTAACGCGTGGTCAGGGCAGGCGTTAAGGGACCTGTGGGCTTGGAAGGAGCCCAGAGGTGCCCTCCCATGCCCCCAGGGACACCCCCTGCCACCCTTGCCCACCCCAGGAGGACACCCAAGGATGGAGGGACCCATCCCAGGGAACTTAAGGTAAGTTCAGGTAAGTATTATTATTATTTTTTTTTTGTGGCATAGGGGGGCCTGATTTGTGCCCTCCTACATGCCACTATGCCCAATGACCATGCCCAGGGGACAGAAGTCCCCTGGGCATGGCCATTGGGCAAGGGGGCATGACTCCTGTCTTTGCTAAGACAGGAGTCATTTCAATGGGGTTTGGGAGTCAAAAGAAATGGCGCTAATCGGGTTGAGGCGAAAATTTTGCCTCAGCCTGACTTGCCCCATTTTTTGGCGCCCAAGCTCCATTTTCCCCTACGCCAGCGCTGCCTGGTGTAAGTCATTTTTCTTGACGCACACCAGGCAGCTACGCCGGCTAACGTCATTCCATAAATACGGCGCCCGCATGGTGCTTTGGAATGGCGTTAGCCGGCGTTAAATTTTTTGACGCACAACTACGTTGGCGCAGTTGTGTGCCAAAAAGTATAAATACGGCCCTAAGTACTTAACTTTCTGCTAGATAAAGGAGCAGCACAAGTACGGTGTGAACATGTTGCAGTAATGTGATTTGAGTGCTGAGATCTGGGCTCTCAGCTTTTTAGAAACTGCTAGAATCTCTTATTGTCTCCGGTGAATAACTTTCCTGCCCTTGAGAATAGCTTTTACTATGGACGGGTGTTGCCTGTACTGTTTTATCCTTGTCTCAGTGAAACTAGCATTGCAACTGTTCATGTTATGCGTGTGTGTGTGTGGGGGGGGTATCCTTTGTCAACGCTGTCCCGAACGTGTTCTGCGATACAATCATGCTCTGCTGCTAGCTAGCTGTACTTATTCTCTGTGCGACTGAAATTACTGCCAGTGTTACAAAGATCTAGTTGTTCTGTGAGAAGAAATCTTCCAGAACTGCTACTCCTCATGGCGTACCTGATCTACGCAAGGAGCCTTGCACCTTCTGTGCATGTGCAGTGCGTGGGGCGAGGAAAGCTTGCCCTGACACTTCTATTCTTAACCTCTTCTACAGGAGGTAAACCTTCCCCTTCACTTCCTTTTATATTTAGGGCTGTGCAAAATTTTAGTAATTTCCTTAAAATTAAGTATATGAAATTCACAACATTTCTGTGGAATGCAAAACTTTTATTTAGCACTCTGTCACCTCTTTGGTAGTGGGGATACTTTTTGTGCTAAAAATATTATGCAATAAACACAAGAGCCTCGAACAACAGCCACGCACGTTCCGAACAAACACATTGGGCCATATTTATACTTTTTGACGCAAAACTGCGCTAACGCAGTTTTGCGTCAAAAAAATTAGCGCCGGCTAACGCCATTCTGAAGCGCCATGCGGGCGCCGTATTTAATCGATGACGTTAGCCGGCGTTAGCCGCCGGCGCTGCCTGGTGTGCGTGGAAAAAAACGACTTACACCAGGCAGCGCCGGCGTAGGGGGATATGGAGCTTGGGCGCCAAAAAATGGGGCAAGTCAGGCTGAGGCAAATTTTTCGCCTCAACCCGATTTTCGCCATTTTTTCCGACTCCCAACCCCCATAGAAATGACTCCTGTCTTAGCAAAGACAGGAGTCATGCCCCCTTGCCCAATGGCCATGCCCAGGGGACTTCTGTCCCCTGGGCATGGTCATTGGGCATAGTGGCATGTAGGGGGGCACAAATCAGGCCCCCCTATGCCACAAAAGAATAAAAAAAAAATACTTACCGGAACTTACCTTAATGTCCCTGGGATGGGTCCCTCCAGCCTTGGGTGTCCTCCTGGGGTGGGCAAGGGTGACAGGGGGTGTCCCTGGGGCATGGGAGGGCACCTCTGGGCTCCTTCCGAGCCCACAGGTCCCTTAACGCCTGCCTTGTCCAGGCGCTAAAAAAACGGCACAAAAGCGGCCGTACGTAATTTTTTTTGACCCGCCCACTCCCGGGTGTGAATTTTGCCTGAGAGTGTAAATACGGCGCACATGCCTCGGAGTCAATTTTTTAGACGGAAACGCCTACCTTGCATCTCATTAACGCAAAGTAGGTGTCCACGCAAAAAAATGACGCAAACTCCATGGACTTTGGCGCTAGACGCGTCTAACGCCAAAGTATAAATATGGAGTTAGTTTTGCGTCGGAATTGCGTAAAAAAAACGACGCAATTCCGGCGCAAACAGAGTATAAATATGCCCCATTGTTCCTTACTCCATGTGGTATAATGGTGTCATTTCAGGACTTTTGCGTAAAAAGCATAACTGGAAATTCACAAAACAATGGGAGATTATGCTTATTCAACAAAAATGTCACCTAGACTTACTTATAATGTATGTCCTTAAAGTCACTTTTATCGCTGTGGTCCGTGCTTTCTCTGATCTGTATATGGATTTGTACTATAGCTTGTCATACTATCTCTGTATTATCGGTGTTTTTGAATAGCGTGAGAAAACCTTTTCGTGGTACGAAATCCAAATCTATTGGCTGTGCAATGCTTCACTCTATGATGCTAGCAAACATTTTCTGTATCTCGCTAAATGCGGAAAATTTGCTCGAGAAAATATTTTGAATTGTTGATGATGCTTCCAGGGATTTCGATTTGGCGAGCCTTATTTCAGTTTTAATGCCGTATTTTTTTATAATGTAGCATATTACCACAATCAGTGAAGGTTTGCGAATTAGAGCTACCTGGTGTTGGTTTTGTAATGTGTATTTTGTGTTGTGACCTTGTGTTTAAACCATACAAAGTGTGACGTAGGTAAACAGCCCGACCTTTCACAGCATATGCTCTCAGTCGGTGAGATACGCTAAAAACAAACACGGGCATCTGTCATTTGAAATGCCGCCTCAATGGCGTCCCGACTGTCATTTATTCACTGGAGATGCATCGGAGCAAGAATATAATTAAGGCATTTCATAGATAAAATGAAAGTAAGACTATCCTCACACCTGCAATATAGATGTATTTTATTGAAATTAATGAAACTGTGAAGAATGACAACTCCTCAAATTTAGAAAGATTACGAATTGACCTTTGTTGGCTCGCGCTTTGGAGAGTGCACATTAACAGATGCATTTCACTTATATTTATTATTATATTTAGTTATAATCTTACTACCCCTGACGAGTCTTGCAAGCATGTTTAATATTAAATGAAACAATGACTAATTGTGTTGCACTATCTATGTTCTGCTTAGCTAGTAGCGTTGCAAACTACTTGCCCATACAAAAGAGTTGCAAATTCTTAAATCCATATTTTTAATTTGGCAAAAAGAAAACTTGGTTCTCTAGAAATCAAAGTGTGATTGGCTAAAAAACTTCAAGGCTGCAGAGCTCTCTACCCCCATGGTGCACCTTATCTGTTGTAATTAAATTAAAACAATGACTAATTGTGTTGCACTAGCTATGTTCTGGAACCTTCTTTTGTTATTTATTTGCCATAAAATGTACTTATTCTCTGTGTGACTGAAATTACTACCACTGTTACAATATTGTACTTGTTCTGTGAGAAGAAATCTTCCAGAACTGCTAATTAATAATAATAAAACAGGTGCAGGGGTACATCGTTTTTTTCTTAGGAGCCCACCACCTCTGCTACTGAATGCCGCTGCGCTGTCTAGTTTTGATCCTGCCACTTCTCTCTTTCCCCACCCTCAATCCTGTTCCTTTGTCTCAGTCTTGGAGATAATAAATCATCCCTGATTTTTAGGGTCGAGCCTATGACATCATACGCTAGAGCATGTGTATCATTAGGTGAGATGCGGCTGTGCTGTTGTCGTTAGAAAAGGGCTTGGAGACCTTCCGTGGCATGTAATTTGTTAGCTAGAATGGTACTCTTCTTTACAGCCTCGTAATTTGTCACTGCAGGCCTGGCATCAGGCCTGTGTAGAGCAGGGACCAAGCGCTGATTGTTTCAACTCAATCAGTGCCTGTACTCTGCTCCCGATGTCATTAAGATACTATCTTCTTCTCTTAAGTTCTAGTGATCTGGAAACAGAAGGCGAGTCACTGGTCAAAGTTTGACCAACAGGACAAACAAAATTGCAAAGTTGTATTTTCTACAGTTAACTTTTTTTTTTGTTTTACCAGTTCTTCTTTTCTCACTTTGCACACAGGTTTTGTTTTTGCTTGTGGGCGCTGTTAACAAAAGTTGGCTATTATCTTGTTCTAAATATTGCAAAGCAGCATGGTTTGGGAATTTTTCAGAAATATACTTTAACACACACTAGTGCAGTACACCCCAATCCTCCCCACTCCAATCCAATCCTCCCTGATGTAATCCAAACCACTCACCCCAATCCACTCTACTCCACCACACTCTGATCCTCCCAACCCACCCTACTCCAATTCAAAACAATCTGCCCAACTCTAGTCCAAAAACCCCCACTCCATTACAGCAATCCAAAACAATCTGCCACACCTCAATCCAAAGCAAGGTGCCCACTGCAAACCAAAGCAATCTGCCCCACTCCAACCCAAATGAATCTGCCCACTCCAGCCCAAAGCAATGTGCCCCCTCCAATCTGCCCTACTCATAGCCAAAACAATCTGCCCCATTCCAGTTCAAAACACTCTGCCTCACTCCAGTCCAGATCAATCTGCCCCACTCCAATCCAAAACAATCTGACCCACTCCAATCCACAACTAGCTGCCTCATTCCAGTACAAAACAATCTGTCCCACTCCAATCCATAATAATCTTCCCAACACCAGCCTGCCCCACTCCAATCCAAAATAATCTGCCTCAAATCAATATGGACCCACCCCAGTCCAAAACTATCTGCTGCACTCCAATCCAACACTATCTGCCCCACTTCAAGCTGCACCACTGAAAACCAAAACACTCTGCCCCAGACCAATCCAAAACAATCTGTGCCACTCCAATCCAAAACAATCTGCCCACTCCAATCTTCCCCACTCCAGCCAAAGAGAATCTGCCCCATTCCAATATAAAACAACCTGTCCCAATCCATTCAAAAGTAACCCTCCACACTCCAGTGTGCCCCTCTCCAGACCACCCTACTCCAATTCAGTCCACCTCACGCCACTCCAATGTACCCCACTCCATCCCAATTTACCCCACTGTAATTCTCCACAATCCACCACACACCAATACAATTCACCACAGTCCAGACCACTCCATTCCATCTCAATCCAATCTACCCCAGTCCAATCCAATCCAATCTACCTGACTACAATTCACCATAATCCAACCCATTTCAGTCCAGCCCACTCTACCCCATCCCAGCCCACTCCAGTCAAACTCATCCCACTCCAACCCACCCCAACCCTCCTCAATCCAATCTAACCCAATCTACCAATGCAATCCACCGACTCACCCCAGTCCATCCTACTCCACTTCAATTCACCTTCATTTACCCCAGTCCAATCTAGTACACCTTTATTCACCCCACTCCAATCCAATCCACCACATACCACCTTAACCCACCCCACTGCAATCCAGTCTATCCCACTCCACACCAATCTAATCAATCACAGTCCACACTAATCTAATCCACCCAATCCACCCCACTCCAGTTCAATTCACCCCACTCAATGCAATTCACCACACTCAATCCAATTTACCCCACCCCAATCTAATCCACCCCATCCAATCTAATTCCCCCACCAAATACAATCCACACCATTCAATCTAATCCACCACAATCTATTTCTCTCCACCCCACTATAGTCAACCCCAATTCAATCCAATTCACCCATCTCAATCCTTTCCACTCTACACCAATCCAATCCACCCCACCCAACTGCAATCAACCCCACTCTAATGCACTCCATTCAGTCCACCCACCCCATTTCAATCCATCCCACTCCAATCCACTCCACCCCACCCCAGTCCAATCCACCTCACCTCACTCTAATCCAATTCACCACAGTCTACTCCAATTCACCCCACCTTAATCCAATCCTACCAACTACACTTCAATCCACACCACTGTAATCCACCCACACTACTTCAATCCACCCCACTCTGCTCCAATCTACTCCACTCCACTCCACTTCACTCTACTCCAATCCACCACACTCTACCCCAATAGACCCCAATCCAATCCACCCCGGTTCAGTCCATCCCACTCCAATCCAATTCACCTTAACACACCCCACTCCCATCCAATCCAATCTACCTTAATGCACCCCACTCCTGTCCAATACACCCCAACCTACCCCACTCCAAACAACCTTAATGTAACACATCCAAACCCACACCAATCCAGTCCATCCCACACCAATTCAATCCACCACACACCAATCACATCCACCCCAATCCAATCCATCCCACTCAATCCAATCCACCCCACTCCATTTCAATTCATCCCATTTCAATCAAATTCAACCCACTCCAGTCTAGTACACTACAGTCCAATCCAGCCCAATCCACCACAATCCACCCTACTCAAATCCAGCCCACTCCAATCCAATCCACCCCACTCCGAAAACTCCATTCCACTCCAATCCACCCACCCCACTCCAATCCACCCCACATTACCCCCCCAAACTCCAATCCATCCCACCTCAATCCAGTCCACCTCAATCCAATCCACCCTACCTCAATCAAATCCACCCCAATCCAGTCTATCTCAATACAGTCCACCCCACTCAATCCAAACTACCCAACTCCATTCCACCCCACTAAATTCCATCCCACCCCAATCTCATCCACCCCATTCCATCCAATCCACAATCCTCCATTTCTATCCACCCCACTCCAGTTCCACCCCACTCCAATCCACATCACCCCACCCCACCATAATCCAATCCACCCACTCTAATCCAATCCACCCCATCTAGTCCACCCCACTCCAATTCAATCTAGTCAACCTCACTTCAATCCTCCCCACTACACTCAGTCCAATCCACCTCACTCTAGTCTAATCCACTCCACCCAATCAATCCACCCCACTCTAGTCCAATCTACCGCACTCCAATCCATCCACTCAACTCCAGTCCAATTCATTCCACAACCCACTCCGGTCTAGTCCACCCCACCCCAGTCCAGTCCACTCCATCCCACTCCACTCAAATGAATCCAATACCCCATCTCCAGTCCACTCCCATCCTCCCCACTCCAGTCCAGTCTAATCCACCCCACTCCAGTTCACTCCACTCAAAACCACCCCAATCCAATCCACCCCAACCCATTCAAGTCCACCCCACCCTTGTCCTCGTCCTTGTCTATTCACTTCAGTCCAGTCAACCCAGCCCAATCCAATCCACCCCACATTACCCCACCGACTCCAATCCACCCCAATTCATTCCAGTCCCCCTCAGTCCAACCCACACTATCTCAATCCAATCCGCCCCACACCAATCAAGTCCACCCTACCCCAATTCAATCTAGTCAACTCCACTCCAATCCACCCATTTCCAATCCACCCCTCCACTCAATCCACTCTAGTCTAATCCATCCCACTCTAGTCCAATCCACACCACTCCACCCAATCCAATCCACCCCACTCTAGACCAATCTACCACACTGCAATCTATCCACTACAGTCCAATTAACTCCACAACTCACTCCAGCCCAGTCCACCCCACTCTGCTCCAATCAAATGAATCCAATCCACCCAACACCAGTCCACTCCAATCCTCCCCACTCCAGTCCAGTCTAAGCCACCCCACTCCAATTCACCCACTCAAACCCACCCCAATCCAATCCACCCCACCCCAATCTAATCCACCGCACCCTAGCTCTATCACATAAGTCCAGTTAACTAACCCCTATACAATCTAATCATCCCACTCCAATCCACCCCAATCCAACCCACCCCACTCCATTCAATCCACTCCAGTCCACTCCAATCCACACCACCCTACTCCAATCCACCCTGCTATCTCAGTCCACTCCAACCCACTCTACCGTATTTAACAGTCCCATGCCACTCAGCGTCACAACACTATTTGCCACTAAACCATTGAACTCTCCTCTCCTCCAATTAACTATATGACACTCTACTCTCTCTACTTTACTCTACAACACTCTACTCCCCCACTCCACTCTATGACACTCCACCCCACTAACTTTTAGCCAGCACAGCACAGCAGCCACACTAATGTACAGCACTTCAAAAAGCCCCCATCAAAGCCAATACCTCTAGTACAGGAAAGCACCATTTGCTTTGCCAATGCCTGCTACCTTTGTCTTCCTTTCCCCTCCTCTATCTTTGTCTCATTATATCCCTCTCTCTCTTGCTCTGTGTCAAAGTCTGATGAGGAAGCATAAGTGAGGGTTCCACCAGCAGCTGGCACAAATTAAACATTGCCTGCAGGGTTCACACAAAGTGATTCGATGCCTTGTCAGGGGTAGTAAGTGCTGCATAAATGGAATTACAACTAAATACTGCCAGCTAGATTTTTGGTAGGATCCGTCAGTAAAATGGGAGAAGTTCTATACACTGAAAAAATGGGAAATATTTGCAGCGACAGCCAAACGCCTCTTTACCGCGCCTAAATTACACCGAAATTGCCTCTTTCATCTCTGCAGGCTTGAAGAGAATTACATTGTATGTGAAGGAGTCTGTCTACCAAGGTGCATCCTCTACGCTCATTATTTAGATTTCTGTAGGAAAGAGAAGCTGGAACCAGCCTGCGCAGCAACATTTGGCAAGGTAAACAGAAACGGAAATGTTGTCAGACTTTTATTGATATCTGAAAAAATGTGTTCCTTTTAAATGCACAGTGTGTTTGCGTGCTGCTGCGTTTACTCTTTGGGCGCACTTCACAGAACAATAGGTGAATGCCTGCGTCACAGGAAAATGTCTACGAATTGCATAAATCCACCCAGTTCCTGGTATTCAAAACGTCGGCTGGACTATGTCCAGAAAACCACGAAATGTGTGATTTTCCAACCATATTCCTACTCTTGTACTTACCACATCAGCTTGTCTGAAGTGACGAAATCCGAATTTTCTGTTGTATATCACTACATTGAGTGACGTCAGATGTGGGGCACTACCTCGCCAAAACGTCATCTAGGGCTTCCCGACCCTTTTTTTAAAAGTTACCCTTGTCCTATTTTTTATTGACTTAAAGTTACCCTTAACCTACTTAAATTACTTACCTTTAATGAT
This sequence comes from Pleurodeles waltl, assembly GCF_031143425.1. Classification (NCBI taxonomy): domain Eukaryota; kingdom Metazoa; phylum Chordata; class Amphibia; order Caudata; family Salamandridae; genus Pleurodeles; species Pleurodeles waltl. Next base: position 1,142,186,914 of record NC_090444.1, read on the forward strand.
GGAATGTCTCTCAATGGCACTGTGACTGTGTCCCATGATGGTCTGGACTCGATGTAGTGAGAGAAATGTATCTTTTTACATTTAAAATAAAATATTTTTCCATCGTGGTACTCGATTAACATACTGACTCCAGCATTTTTAGCACTAAAGGGAAGTACATAAACCGACTGTACAAACTAATGAAAATATTTCCATTGGCCACTCTCGGGGGATTACCAGTGTTGGCATCTGTAACTCTGCGATATTGGCCGATTTTCTTCAGAAGTAAATGTCATTTTTTAACGTTAATATTTGCAGATCCTGTGAAGCAACATCGTACATTTGAGCTTGCGTATACATTATGAATACCATGTGTAGGTAAAATATTTTTCAGTTTGGCTCTTTATATTTGCTCTTCTGAAAAAGTTATGTTGCTATTAAATGCTCATTTAAACATCAACATAAATAATTTAACTCCGTAGACCACTCACCAAAGTGGATTGTCAATACCTATTTTCAAATTATTGAAATCCAAAACCCGAATCCTATTGCCTATATTATTGTATTGCATTACACTCGAATGCACTTGAATATATATGTGTCAGTTCATGCCCCCGACGATATTCAAAACAACACTTGATGGCCGGGTACCAACTTTGGCTGGAGAGGGATTGAATTTGAGCATGGCCCAAGTGTTGTGCATGAATGACTAGACCCTCTTATCCTGCCTTAGGTCGCAGTCCCTACACGTGTAAGAATGGGAAGAAAAGTGAGGGAGAGTGTTCTCACAATTTACAGTAATTAATTATTTTGATATATTCTATACGCCAATATTGGTGTATATTTATTAGTTGGTGGATTGACCACAAGAATCACAGCAACTCTTCCTGTCTTGTGAAAGAGGGTTTTCAATGGCTGCATGAGCCTGCAGAGTTGAGCATCACCTTCATGGTGCTGTTTCTAAGTGTGAATCAGTCTCTGTGCAATCATCGAGGATCGGAAATGAAGTTGTATCCCGTTACGTAAATTAAATAGTATTTGAAACCTAGCAAGCTCAAGAAACCTAGGGTGCATTTTCCACTGAAATAAACACTGCAACGTCAACATTAGTATTATATTCAGGAACATTTAAAATCCTTCCATACAGTTTTTTCAGGCATCTGTTTTTTATTTCAAATGCTGTTTGAACTTTGAACACTGTTCTGCAGTCATCCTTTATAATAACCGTAAAATTGCCATAATGAATGCAACACATTTAACAACACCATTCAAGTAAATACATTTTGAAATAAATCAAACTTTAGAGGAGATTGTGGAACAGTAAAAGCAAAAAGTTAATTGTTCTGTACCCAGCAGAAATGCAGTACTTTGTTAGGGCTTACTCTCATTTGATTATTGTCCTTATCAATTCTAGGTGTATTTATTTTTATATTTTATTTGAAGCGTTTTTAAAGCATTAAGGTAGCTCCTGGGTACCATACCTCTTAATAAGATAACAAGGGTGACAAGTAGTCATCGAAAGAATGTAAAAGGTTAAATGGACTAGGGCAAAAGAAAGGACTTAAAAAGAGGTGTGTTATCAATTGTTTTGCAATGTGGGTAATTCTACAGATTTACAAGATCTACATTTAATCTAATATAGTGTGGTAAAGATTTCCACAGTCTGAGAGCTAGGCATGTGAAGGAGTGTATTATCTTTTCTGGCTTTAGGGACTTTGAAAATACTGCAACTTTTGTTTTTGCCCATCTGTAAATTGGAGATTTTTGCTTGGTAGGATGGTAGGGAAATGTGTATCACCTTTTGCGTTTTGTATGCAACCTCCCTATTGAACCCAACTTCAAGTGGGAGCCAGTGAAGATGTTTTAGGATAGGCATGATGTATTCAGATATTTGAGCTCCAGTGATCAATTTGCAGCAGCATGGATGGTCTTTAGAGGTGCAACAGAAAATGAAGGCAGCTCACTAGGATGAGATGTCCTCCATGGAGGTGGGTGAGTACAGGTAATTTGAGATCTCATTCTGCCTGGCAGAGATCACTATGCCTTCAAAGAAACAGTCATCACAGTGGCTCCTCTGAAGCACTAACATTTTGCCAAGCAGCCACCATGTTTCATGTGGCCTCTAAGAGACGTTACAACAACAAATTCCCACAAAAGGAGCTTGTTTTCATAAAATAAACCACTAATGTCCCTGACAAACTATTCATTTTCTTTCAGGGTGTAGGGATATTTTTTCTCTTTTTCTATAAGGAAAAAAAGTACAGCAGACCATCAACTCTAATTAGGAGGGACAGTTTGTTGTATTTACACTGAGTGCCCCAAGTCCATCTGTACATCGGTGTAAGGTTTCTGCCGGCAGGGCCAGTGGGGGCATTGCAACATGAGGGTTCAGCCAAATCTAAATAGAGCAGGCAGACTGGAAGTTTGGTGAAGAGGGTACTCAGCCATGTTTGTGGTGGAGTATCCTCACCTCCAAACTCTGAATAACCTCCTAGTGAGTTTGTCAATGTAACCACATAATGTGAGACTTTGGTCAGTGGTGAATGTGAGAGATTGGGCTAATGGGATCCTGTATGATAACCAAGTGTAGTCCGTTAGTTGGACAAGTAGGTTTCTGCCCAGGGCCTTGAGTTTTTATCCAGGGTTTTATCTCTGATATGTTTCTCTTTGCATTAAGAAGTTCTTGGGTCCTTTTGACATGGATGCCTTTGCTGTTATGATAGACATCGTCTTACATCTTGCTCTCTTTAACTCTCCATAGCCAAGTTTGTCTTTTCCCAATGTGATGCTAAACTTTTTGCAGTTTGAGGTAGAAACATTCCAGGTTCCAAAGCTTTAAGCTCATGTGTGAAAAAGGAAGGCATGTATGCTGTTTTATGATGCCCAGAGGCCTGCAGAATTATAACTGCCCAGCAGCACAATTTAACAATTGTTAGGAGAAGAGCTTGAGAGAAATGTTAGAATTTTCCGTGCAATAGCAGTAGATTCATGAGACTAAAAAAGAGATTGAAGGGGAAATGACATAATGCAGGTCAGTTATAAATGTGCTATAGAAGTATATGGCTTGGTATTTAGAACTGTAGTACGATATCCTAATGTGCTGGTTTACATTCTTTACTATGAAAAATGCCCGCCAGCACAATTATTTTTATTTAGGAGTTTATTTAGAGTTCAGATGCTTTACTTTGAGTATGGTGCGAATAAAACATAAACATAAATTCGAGGGCTTTAAACACTTCTCACATTTTCTAATGTCTTCATTACTACCATATTGGGGACTTTTTGTTTATACCAACACAATTACATTCTAGCAAATGCTAAAGCAAAGGCACTGTACTGAAAGGAAAGCGTTATTAAAAGTTTTTCAAAAACATTGAACTATGGCAATACCCATTAACATATTTTATGTGGAATTCATTATAAATACTAGACATATCACACATCAGAAGAAGAGGTGGTAAAATATTTGGACTTTGGTTAAAGCCCAGATATAGTTTTTTGATTTTGAATCCAACTGGATTAACAGAAAGGGGACAACAATCAAATATACAAAACAATTAAATAGAGGCAATAAACAGGAATTTTACTTTTTAAAAGATGTATATAAAGTTAAAGGAGCAATCAATTCACTCTAGATCTGAGCTAAATTAAAGAAACATTTGCAATGCATTGGGTCCCGCTTTTGCTCGAGTTAGAGCTATACGCGTTGTAAATTCCTAACTGGACTTTTCTTGCCACATAAATTGAAAATGAAAAGTAAAAGAGTTGACATAAGCAAGCCGGTTCAAAGTGCCATGGCCACCATGAGCATGAAAGGAGAGACACAAAAGGAAAAAGATGTTCACTCCCAGTCAAAGGTATCGGCAAACCTGCAATTATCCAAGTAACAAGGCTGATGGCCAAGGCGGTAGCAAAGCTGTCCTAAGGAGGGACAAATGTAAAGCCTTTACCAATGATAACAAAGGATTTTTGAAAGGCAAGCCCATGAACGAGTGATAGTGGTGGGCGTGGTTAAAAGCCCACAGAGATTACAACACATCAGAGCGCTTGCATGGTCTACCTAAAAAGGAAATCTTGTCTATACAATTGCACTAATAGGGAAAAACTAATTAAGCGGAAAATGTAATCATAAACTAATAAACCCCTTACAAATGACTCAGCAGTAGTAGCAAACGCATATAATATTTCTCTTGTGTTTTCACTGCAAGGAGGTATAATGTGAGCCACGCTATGCTAATTGAAATAAAGCAAAATAAGAAAGTGTGAAGTAAAACTGCAAGACACAAAGTTAACTAATTCCTAGAGATGTTTAACATACATCAGCAAAACTATTATATAACGTTAGGAAGAGTGGTGATCTGCTGGTGCACAGAACGGGTATTTGTATTTGAAAAAATTCTAACAAATGTTAGAGTTCCAGAGGACCAGATCGACCTTCAATTTTAAACAAATAATATACAATAGGTGTGCAAAGAATTCTGCTCCGCCAGCAGAGTTCGCAGAGTTTTGCCCACTCCACGCTCCACCTAGAGCGCGAAGTTAAAAAAACTCAGCAAAATGACACAGAGTGTAGTTTTTTCTCTCACGTAGCTCACCAATGTTAAGTTGGTGAGCAAGAGAAATCTCTATGTTGCCGAGTGTGAGCGAGATTTCTGAACGTGGGCGGTCGCAGCAGGTCACGCTGCATTGAGAAAGCTCCGCTCGCATTATTGAAGCTGATTTTACAGCATGGGAGAAACTCCTGGTGCTGAAAATCACTGCAAACAGTGCTACTTACCCAAACTCTGCGGCTCGTGAATCTCCGCATAGCACAGCAGAGTTTTTTCAGCACTTCATGGAGTTCTGCATAGCAGAACTTTGCCCAGGATTATAATATATTCTTCTGTTTGAGAGGCTAATGCATGACATATTTAAAGCAGTCTTGGACAGGGCTGTCGTATCATAAATTGCTCCATTTCTCTCTAGGAGATGCTTACAAACAAAGGACCTCATCTATAGGTGACAGGCTACAAAATAGCATATATTTTAAATCTGCATCCATTTTTGCAGACTTGTTCTTGGCACAAAATCAGGAAGACAGTCAGCACCATTGACAACTTAGAATAAGAAAAACTTTCTAGTGAGAGTTAGATTCTGGTCTAGAGCAAATGACAAGAATTGAACATAGGATACCGAATGCAGAAAAGACAATAAGTTCAGATTGTATGTTAGGTAGATTGATTACATGTTACTTCAAATTAATTTTGTAAAAAGTAAAGCTGTGTCTTTTAAAAAAAAATCATTTTGTTTCCATTTCCGGCAATAGGAACAATACAACATTCGTAACCTCCCAGAAGGAGGGCAAATGGAGGGAGTAGGGTGAGGAATAGGGGAGGAATCAGTAGTAAAATGAAAGGGGGGAGAACTGGGGGTGAGGAAGGGTAGAGACCACGGTTTACAAATATTACATGTCAGTGAAGCAAATATACATAACAGTCCCATTAGTAATATCCCCAAATGGATGAGAGGACAGGAGCAGTATGAGCCCACAAGCAACAGAAGAACATATTTATTTATCATAGCATACTATGTGACACAGGAGGTGTTACACGCCCATATTGGTATACAACAAGGGACCCAGTATACCAGTGCAAAGGTCACTCAATGCTTTGTAGTGAATGTCTGATTGCCACATGACCATTATTGTCTCCAGGACTTGTGCCCCCTGAGAGCTGTGAGGGAGCATTGTTATTGTGAAGAAAGGAGAGGAAAGGTTCCCAGATGTCCCTGGGGCAGGAGCATAAGGGCATCAGCTCCCAGAAGTTAGACAGCTGCTCCTGACAGTAAGCCACATCCTGCAACCATGCAAGAATAGTGGGAGCAGGCTTACAACCCCAGTGCATGGCCACCCTGCATTTGCAAGAAGGAACAACATGGCAGTGAGACAGCATGCGCTGGGTGGTTTGTCTCTGACATATCCTAACAAGCTCACCAAAGAGATGCGAGGGGTTGGTTGCCCCGTGATAGCATGTATGGTCGCGAACACTTCTTCCCAGTGAGCAGCCACCCTTGGACACCCCCAAGCGAGGTGAATAAAGGAAGCTTGGGGGATGCGCATCGGATGCAGTGCACCTCTCCGATTTGCCTGATTTTATAGGGCTGTAGTGGGATGCCGTAGAGGCGGTGAAGGAATTTGAAGTGCACTAAGCACAATCTGCAGTTGGGGTAGAGCGACTTCAGTTGTCCATAGCAGAATGGCACCTCCCGCGCCAATTGTGCTGTCAGTGCTCTGGGTGGCGCAGATTTTTTTATTGTATAGAGGTGGGGAATCAGTTTGTGTGGTGGAGGGGGAGTAAGCATGTGTTTTTTTGCTGGGAGTGGTGGCAGGGGGCAGGGAATGTGTTGTGTAATAATTTTACAGGCAGCAACTGCCAGTATCCCATAATATGCACATACATTAAAAAGAACACAACAAAAATTGTTTGGGAAATGCAGCAGTACAAACAAGGTACAAACAAAACCAAATACTTATGTAAAGGAGCATATGCAGAAGCAAAAAGAACCCCCTCAGACAAACAGGGCTCCTCACTTTGCAGCGTTTCCTCCATAGCCATGAGAAGGAGGACCTCCACCCAGCCCGCTCTGTAGCACCCACATGCCAGAACAGCAACACAAGGCCCTGTGCCACCGTTTGCCCACATCACAGAACACATGCATCATCCCCAACAACCACCCATGTATCCCTGCCACAGCATGAGTGGACAGAGCCAAGCACAGGTGCACCCCCTAATCGAGTCAATACACCATCCCTTGTCAGATGACCAACACTTGCACCCTCTGAGAAGGAAGAGCAAGGTATCCTGACCCCTGGTGGAACAGGCGAGAAGCGCACTGCCATGTAGCACAAAATTAGAGTCACCTAAATGTAAGAAGGAACCCCACACTTTCTCAAAGATATGCAAGCTATCCGGGAAGTAATAGACTCTCCACTCATATGTGACCAACTGGTACAATCCGTGGACCATTCCTGGGGAGTGGCCATGTTAGGAGAACACCAATGGCAGAGTATACAGATCTAGGGCACCATGAGGGTCATCAACAGCCACTGTTGCCAGTGGCAGGATGTGCCATCTATGTCTGTGAAACTGTGTAACAGAGCCATCTTGGCAGAGTCCCAAAAGGGAATGGAGCTAGTGTGGAGTGGAGGGTCCACCACTTGGAGTTGCATTAGGATACCAGATCAGGACAGGATCACAAGACATGGAACAAGTCACGCAAAGCAAATTAGCAGTGCCAACAGGCATCTGTCATCAGGAGCAGGGCTCTGCACAGTTTATATGGCGTCCAGTACCAATTATGGAGAATATTGAAATAAGAATACTTCAGACTCACCTCCTCGAGGGAAGGATCATGGTAATCTAAGATCTCCCTCGAGTTCTCATCTGCA